>NC_142186.1:14768214-15091428 GCF_026936395.1 Plectropomus leopardus
GCAAAAACACTAAAACAGACATGCACACAGAAAAACATCTGTACTTTTTTTCCAGAACATACCTCGTCTTTCGCTACTTATTTCTCCCAATTTCTTTCTATCATCTCTTCAGAGTTTCTGAAAGACCCTTATCTTAGAAAGAGGTACTTTAAAAAGGCTTTCCTTGACAAAAAAAGACAGTTTGTTTATGTTTTACACATACACACACTTGCACGCTCTTACTCTTTTTCTCTCCTCACACACAGACACTTTAACACACAGTGGGGGTGTTTTTTGGCTTGTCCGAAGCCCTGGCCTCTCTCCCAGACCCTGAACAGCACCCCAGCTATTACTGCTGCAGCCAAATGGGTCAGACAACTGAATAGGCACTGGTATTGATTTCACACAGTTGACATCACCCATGTGTGTCTGAATGTGTGTGTTTAAGTAACAGAAGCCAGAAATTGAGTAACCACGCACACACATACACACAGACTCAGACAAAAGGGTAGCCAGACAGTTTATGTAAACATGATCTTATGACGTGATACCCTGCGTGTGGCGAGTGTGTGTGTGTGTGTGTGTGTGTGTGTGTGTGTGTGTGTGTGTGTGTGTCTGTTTATGGTCTTTTTGTGTCTCCCATGACCGTTTGCCACAGTGTGTTAAGGTTTCAGCCAGATCAGTGTCACTGTGTTTGAATTTCTGTTGAACACTAAAAAAACAACTGGAGACGGGATTAAGACCTCTACTTCAGGCTAAACAATTGCCTAAAAAGCAATGCAGAGTACACACACACACACACACACACACACACACACACACACACACACACACACACACACACACACACACAGATAAGCATCTGAGTCAGTAAGCAAACATGGCAGTGTCACTCCTCAACTCAAGGCCCCTTCAGGAAGAACTTAAAAGGGAAGATTTAAAAGAATGGCGGAGCCTTCAACTCTAGTGGAAGAGATGACTGCACACCTTGCCCAATCAGAAGCTTTCAGTGCTAAAAGATATACTTGAGTGCTGAGAGGAAGACAGACAGGCATGATTCCAATTTCACGTTGTGGACCTGACGCCCACACTAGCACACACGTACACCCAAAAGACAAAGACCTGAAAATGAAAAACAGACTAGTAAAAAGATGACAGATGGAGGGAGAGGAAAACAAGTGTCTGCATACTAAAAGCAGAAGTCCACGAAAAACAAGAAACCCATGTACATAAAATCCGAGAAGAAAACTTTGATTAGAATACTTTTAAGCATGCTATATGTAACATTTTCAAGCACATTCATTTTCTCCACATTAATTTCAATATATTTAAGTATCTACCAAAAAGAAGCTGGACCACAGTTGAAATTGGGGATGTCAGTTTTGGTTAATTTGCCTTTCAACACTCTTCAACACTCACTGGTAAACTTTACAGAAAAAAAAGGCATGAACTACAAGAGGCCTTTCCATTTCGTCCAGCGCTCCACTGACTCAGTGAGCTTAATGCTGCATTTCAAAGTGCTATCCATTTAGAGGTGATGTTTAGATGTTTAGAGTTATGATGTAAATGTCTTGGCTTTTATTTTATTTTCTGTTGGCTTTGCTGACAGACAGATGGACGGCCATGTTGACATGAGGAAACATGCAAACTGCCCAGCCTTCAGTCTCCACTGGTTACATGGCAGCTCTGCACTGTACACCACACAGGTCAGGTAATGTCACCTAGTGAGCAAGAATGCTCATTCGGCAGTCGGCTGGTACAGTCTCCTGGTGGCAGAGCGTGGTGCTACAGGAACATTATGCCCACCTTCTGGTCTCCTCCCAGGTCGCTCTGGTGAGTAAGAAACTTCATTTTGACTTCAAAATCTCTTCAGCATTGTTTACTATATTAGCCCCACTGGCGCTGACACTGCAATGTTTTTTTTATGGCTCAAAACTGAGCCACTTACCCATCAGGGCGAGCTTGGAGGCAACTGCAGTGTGGGCATAATGTTTCCACAATGACACCGTTGGGTCGTGACAGTGTTATTAGGAGCAGAATGATCCACACCACCAGCTAGCTACTACCAGACTTGAATGGGGTGCAGTGCAGTTGACTGAAAACTTGAAACTCTAATATGGCAAAATAAATTGATAGATGGAGGAGCCAGAAGAGACATAACCCAGATAAAAACAAACAAACAAACAAAAAAACCCAAAGAACTTTCATGAAAAGGGTAGAGTTTTTGGAAAACGGGAGTATTATTTTTGAGAAACACTGTAGCTAATCCAAATATGAGATCACAACTGGGGTAGATAATAACAGCAATTAATTGAGCAAGGTTATTATTCTGATTTTTAACAATTGCATAAGTGGCACTTTTAAGCCAATATCCAAATGAAGCGTTGACAGAAAATGTAGACTAACAAAGACAGAGCTGGATTTCAAAGGAACGGCTTATGTTTAGATTGGCTGAGTTTCTGCACAGTGCCAGAGGGAAAATAAGGAGAAGGTGAGGGAAAAAGGATGGGTGAAGTGTTTGGAGACAGAGGTGACATGAGAGACAGACACAAAGTGTGTCAGAGTGATCTGAAGAGACATACTGACTCATAGTGACTGATGCACAAATACCACACACACTGTCCATACACTGTAGTCACAAAGCCTTACATTTAGATAGCTGTACAGTGACCCAAATAAAATTCTTGTTCATCCAGATTTACATTTTATGTTTAAGCTTATGGCTTGACTGTTGGCCTACTTAAAGTAGTTACATGAAATCTATTGATTGCTGCAGTTTAGGGATCTCATCTGCTTAGAGCAAACCCAATGTTAACAAAATTACTTTTTTCTACAACATCAATAGACATGTATCTAAACATATAGATATTAACCTTTTGAAACTTACATATTAGCTTGATTTCTTTCAAAATCATGGTAAGCAGGCATGAGAAGAGCAGGCAGGCAAGAAAAGAAGAAATTACCCAAAAATGAGTGACAGGTACAAGAAAATGAAATTACCTGAAAACTGGTAAAAAAAAATAAAGTAAAAAAATAAAAGTAAAATAATAAGAGTATAAGTGCTAAAAAAATTACAGAATATATGTCAATTCTGTAACAATTTCCTAGTTAAAAAAAAACAAACAAAAAACAATTTTCTAAAATTACCAATTTCTTGCAATTTGTGAAACATTTCTTACAAAGTTGCTTATTGCCTTTTGGCCTTTGGCCTTTTTGGTTCGCACCAATTTACTCGGGTTTAAAAATTTGTGAAAGGAGTCTGAGAGCAGCACAAGAACAGAGATGTCCTCCCAGGTTTCAAAGGGTTAATATCTAAGATTTATACATGGAAATTAGACCAGTGTAATGCAAAAGAGAAAACTGCATGCTGGATAGCTGATCAGATATTTTCTAGATATTGATGGGGGAAAAAAAATACGACTTCTTTTCTAAAGCAAGTCCCTCACTGTTCCTGCAAATCTCTGACATATATAATCAAATGAAGCACAAATACCTTATACTGTACTAATCTCAGACATGCACTGCACCATTCAATTCCAGGAAAAAGGCTTACTTACTTAAAAATAAGAGGTTATCATCTGGCCACAGCAATAACATGCTCATATTTTATATACCGTTGCATATGTAAACATCTTTCTTCTAAACCACACAATAATACCTCGAGACTTACGGCAGGCCCAATATGAATTCCTTTAAAGCACATTATTGTGGCATTAATTCTTTGTTTGCTCACCACCCCTGACATGCACTACCATAATTAATCATCCTCAAATTCCATACAGATTATCTTTCATAGAATAAAAGATGAAGTTTGCATCATTTCCATCTTTTGTGTTATGTCAGAGGTCAAATCCAAGCATTATGCGCCTGTTTAAGGGGGGATTGCACATGTTTAGCTCTGTGTGTGGGTCAGTGTGTGTATTATGGAAGGACATAGCTTAACTTAAGTGTGTCAGGAATCAATGTTCAAACATTCAAACTGTTCTGCAGTCAGGGCTTTCTTTAACTTCTAATAATTGCATGTTTGAAATGTGTAACCTTGTTCTGTGCCGATGAATGAGGAGTGAGAGAAAGAGGGAAAGACAGCAGCAAAGAGAGGTTTGGAAAAGGACATGTAACTGCTGTCATTCAAAAATGTCCATTTTTGTGCAACTAAAGCACAGGTTCTTTTCATAGATTGTAAAAAGCCTGCATTTAGTAGAAATTATTCACTCCCTGACAGTAACAACTTTCTAATATCTCAGTTGACATGTACATTATCTAAGGCAGTAATTTTGTCTAACTGATGAAGTTAATATAGTTCACATCAGATAGACTTTCAACTGCTAAAAATGACCCCACGTTTCTTCAAGATGCCAACAAAGTCCGTCTTTTATTGTTGTTGTGACTGAGAAATGGCAGAAATTAATACTGTGAGTGTAAAGCATGCACAGAAAGCACTGACTCCAGTGAGGTAGTTTTTGTCCATTTCTTTAGTTTACATTGTCAGCTTAAACACTTTTAAAAGTGTTTTAAAGAAATATTCTGACGTGGTCTTGACCAGAATTGAGATTTATTTGTCAATTTATTTTTTTTATTTATTGGCATTATTTTGATTTGAACTATTTTGCATCTAATTTGTAAATATTCCTCTGTTTGGCAAATGTTTGTCACGCTTTGACAATAAAAAATAGTTTAAACTATAATTAACCTTCTAGTTTTGTCAACTTTCATTCACGAGCAAAAAGCAGCCTTTTAATTTTAAAGAAATAATGATTGAACTTTTTAACCACAATAATTATATCATAATTTTTAATAATGTAATAACATTTTTAGCCATATCCCCCAGCACTAATATAAAGTTTGCATAACCACAGGCATCCATGCAGAACTCAAATTAAATAGTCAGATATATTTAGTCTTTAATCCATATGAGTCTCAAAGTTAGACAAAGGGAGGGAGTAAAGGAGACCAATAAGAGAGAGAGAGAGAGACGTTCTCCAAATAGACACCTATGAGCTGTCATGACAACTCGGACACACAAGCATTCACTCAAACACAACACATACAATGCACATCTGACACAATGCTCTTATTCAGAGCAGTGCATTATGATCAACACACATCCAGGCAGGGAGCTGGATGCACACATGTAGCAGCAACTGTTTTATTTTAAGGTACGAATGCAAGTGTGTGAGTGTGTGAGTACAGATGAAAGTACAGTTCACAGATGTACTCACACAGATACACATGCATGCACACACAAATTCTGACACAGCCTATTAATATGTCCTTTTTAAAGGTTATTCACAAAGCTAAGATTAATATAAGAAGTAAGAAAAGAACAACATGCATCACTTCTGTTGGACATGTTGCAGCATTATGGAACCATTAGGACTCCATATCCTGTCTTACCTCTCTTTAAGGAAGTCCACCACTTTTTTGAAGTCGTCTATGCAATACTCTCTCTTCATGTCCATCAGGACGCTGTCTGAGGCCGACTGCACAGGAACATGAAGGAAAGCGTAGACGCGTGGATGATTCAATATCTTGGCCATTTCCTAATGAGACATAGAGAAGAGAGACGAGTGAGAGAGAGAAGACATATAGGATGTTGAGAAAAAGAAATAAAGGGTTACATTTTTTTAGGAAATAGGAGTGAAATCAGTAAAATGTGTGTTTGTCTGCATGATGCATACACCAGCCTGAACCTCTGTTGCCCACCTGTTTGATCAAAGTGGGTGATTAGGTATAAAGACAAAAGCACTCGACTGAATTTAAGTTTCTTTCTACACAAATCGAATTTGGAGGTTTCAACCAGTTTTTGACAGTGATTGCCAGTCTCATTGTGAATCTAAAAATACAGATGTACCAAAGACTTTCTGCCATGAACAATCTACATCATGTAAAAGTACAGAGAATTAACTACACTGAAACAAAACACAACATAATAAACTAAATATAATAAAGCTAAAAAATTAAGAATAAAACTGGTAAAACTTCCAGAGGCACCATGTTTGATAAATAACTGTGCAAAACTGATGGCCTCATCTTTTATCTAAATGGAACTTCTTTATCTCAATATAAAACAGAGAAATTTGAAAAAAACACTTCACTTTGGGAAAGCCTTAATGTTGGTATAGTCACTTGGTAATACTTACATTATTTCTGAGGTCTGAAATAATCAATTTTTTTGATGATTGACTTAATCATTAAAAAGAAGTCTACTTGTAATAGTGGACATACTTGGGACAAAAGCAAAAGTCATGTCTGTAATACAGGGGATATAAAAAAGTGAGGTTAAAAATGTATTTAGTATTTTTATGTTACTATAAGGTTTAGTCATTGCAAACAGAGAAGAGGCAAAAGCTCACAGAGGGCTTTGGTGAATGATAGCTGCTAGCCTTCAATAAAGAGAAGGTTCCATTAACATTCCTGCTTCTTTCTGCACTCTTTTCACTCCAGACCTTCCACAGCACACTGCCTCTTTCTCTTATTTTCTATGTCTCTCACACTGCGAAAATAAAAGAAAAGCATCTCGGAGAATTCATCATGCACCCACTGGATCCAGAGTCCAAGGAGTCAAGGCTGCCCCAGTAAGGGTTCTTTATGTCTGACAAGTCAAGAGCTTTTACTGAAGCTCGGAGGTCCACATCGAAGATCAAAATGATGATAGGAAAAAGGAAATAAACATTAAGTCTATAATGAACTCTTTTTGGCCACTAGGTACCTTTCTGTTTTCACCAAAAGAGTTATAGAAATGCTTCAGGCTACAGAACATGCTTGACACAATACCTGCAACTTCTGTAATACAGAATACAGGAAGTAGGTTTTAAGGAAATGGTAATGCTAATAGTCATTACAGACGCACTGACTTTAAGTAAAAGGTCACCTTTAGATGCTTATTAGAGTATGATGTTTAGCGCATTCAAGGGGATGTGTTTCCCATGAAAAAATCCCATGATGAAATTTAAAAAAAAAAAATTTTTTTCTTAACATAGAAAACACTAAAGCATGGAAATAATAAAGACAAATTTATACATTTGTCAAGATCAAACTTGAGTTTACAGTTTTTGAGACATTGTTAACATAAACCACTTAGCTAATGTTAATGCCTCCAGCAGAATTGAAAAGAATGATATAAAGTAAATCTAGTAGCAACACAGACTGAATCACATAATTGTTTCAGCTCCTAAACTTTTAACATTAACAATTGCAAAAAGTGACATTCTGGTTTTTTTTTTTCCCAAACAAGACACATTAATTGGAAGAGTTGAATGTTTGGGGGGGGGGTTCTTTCATTCTTACTTTCATTTCCCCAGTAAAAGAACTGGAGAGATCACAGATGTCAGATTTTTTTCTAATGGACATAATCAGGATGCTATCATTACCATACTTATCACCACAAGAAGGAGAAAGTGAAAAAGAGAGGGGAGGAAGAAATGATTTAATGATTTCCTACAAGAATATGCTGATTGCAGTCCGTCTTGTCAATTAAGATCCATTGTAAAACCTCCCCTACTTCATGCACAGACACAAAAGCATATGTGTGCGTGCACACACACACACAGGCTAAGCTCAGTTGCAGCGCGCCACAGGGGGTTGACCACTGAAGCTCCAAATTAGAAAGAATTAATTTGGTTGGAAAATGGAGCTTGATTGGTGACAGAAATCAGATCGCTGCATGTGTGTGTATGTGTGTGTGTGGTGTGAAAGAGAGCATGAGTGAAAGTAAAACATGTAAAGGAACATGCATTTATGTGTGCTTTTTAAATGCTTTCAGAAAGGTAAAAGAATAGCAGAGTGATTAGGTGTGTTATTTTTTAGTTCTTACAAGTCACTCCACTGATAATTATGCTCTTCTTTTCTCAGTGTAGAGCCTTCATTGAATGTACATTTAAATGCTGGTTTGAAGCCTCCACAACCACAGAAGTGCAATGCAAGAAGTGCACGCTATCCAAAATGCACACAACGTCATCCTAAACAGGGCTGCAGGATATGCAGAAAAACACACAAACAAAAGTTATGTTACTGCGACTGCAATATAAGTTGTTATTTTAGTGGTATTGTTATTTTTTTTTTCAATCAATTTTTACTGATATATTTATCAATAAAAATGATGATAATGTGATTTTTGCTGGGGTCTGTGCCAAACAAAAATGTTTCACATCTGGAATATGATTTGTAGACCGGAGCATCTTTTAAGTGTCACAATATTTGTTTTTACTGGTATGCTGTGATGCATTTTACTTTAATCAAAAAATTGCAGCTCCTATGATTTGGATGTGGCATTTGGCCATATTGTGATTTTGATAATATTTCGATTAACTGTGCAGCCCTAATTCCAAATCAAAAGTTTATCGGATAACTAACAGTAAAAACGCAAAACACTTAATTAAAAAAAACAACAACAAAACACTAATAACAATTAACGTGTGCTTCATGAGTGAAATGTACTTAAAATGGTAATGGTCTGTGTGGTTACAGCACTATATTTTACTTTTTCTCTGTATGTGCCTTTTCAAAACATGTTAAAGCACAACCCTTTTTTACCTTTGGTACATTGTACTGTAAGCCCTGAAGTGAGCACTTCAACTATTGAAGTCTGCACTTACCATTGATAAACTGATATTTTATCCTTGTACCTAGGATTGACTTGGTTTGGTATTCTTTCTTTCACATGTATTAGCTACCATCAAGGTCTGACTGACAATAATTAAGCGCAGGTCAAAACGGGTTTATTAAGAAATGTCCATAATGAAGTTCTTTTAAATTAAGCAGTCTCTTTATAACTTGCTCACCAACACAGTTGTGACACCTTTCTGTTTTCTCAGAACTATGATTTTTTACTGTATATATGTGACTGTACATATCAGTTGTTGCAGTATGTATCTTGACGCTTGCACTGAAAAAACAAAAGTCACTTTGTCCTGACTCGATGTGTGTGCCCTGGTGCAGTGTATAGTGCTGTATATGGTTGGATGCTGCTCCAGTCTCATTAGATGCAGTGACAATGATAGCTCCCCACAGACTGCAGCAGAGCCCACAGATTGTGTTTGTGTGTGTGTGTGTGTGTGTGTGTGTGTGTGTGTGTGTGTGTGTGTGTGTGTGTGTGTGTGTGTGTGTGTGTGTGTGTGTGTGTGTGTGTGTGTGTGCATGCGTACATGAATGTATGTTGCAGGGGTGACTGGGGTCTCAACAGATGGCATGCCAGTTTGAGTAGCAGGGCACTGCTGATGACGACTCGGGATTAATCTATAAGGGGGAGACTTTTCATTCACACAAGCCATTTATCATGTGTGTGTGTATGTGTCTGTGTGAAAGAGAGTGTCCCATCCTCCGATGATTACACAGTACACTGATATCAATCTCTCTTGTTATGATCCCTGTGGAGTTGAGGCCTTTTCAATGTTTGACTGCAGCTGACAGACAGTTAAGTGAGTCTGAAGTGAAAATGATGCTGTGATGAAGATATCGTGCAGCAGTGCCCGGTGGCAAAAATTAAAGCGCTGCATTAATGCCTTCGCTCCTGGGTGGATGAACCATTCAGCTCAAGGCACAATTCAACAAGCTTAAACTAATCAATCAGGCATTGGTGCAAGCAGCCTTTTGTGTGTGTTTTTATTTTTATCAGTCTTGATAGTCTAGTGTTAAAAGCAGTATGATATTGTTTCTCTCTCTCTCTCTTTGCTACTTTCTCCTCCTTCCATGGTTCTATCTCTGTCATTCACACAAACAGACACACAATCCTTTCATCTTTGGTTGATTGGTTTAGATAAACACATAAACCAGAAAGGACATATCTTAACTGGCTTAGCGCAGAAGATCCGATATCTACCCCCTCAAATCAGATATGACTGAAAAGAACGCATGGGAAAAAAAGAGAAAGGGAGTAGATAAATTATGGTTTGGTTTCAAGCAGCCTCAATGAGGACAAAAACCCTGTCACTGAAAACCCTACATTTTTTTTGGAATATTCAGCATTAGAATTTTGTCCTTTTCTGTTTATCAGTCCCTTCCTTCTCCCTTTTTGTTTTTTTCAGCAGAAAACATGCCTTCTTTGTATGCTTGTGTTGTTTGTGGAATACTATGGATAAAAAAAAAATTAAAACATTAATAAAAGAAAGAAAAAAAGCTATTTCTGACTGACTATCCCTAAAGAGGTTGCATTAACTGATCAAGAAGTGATTTTTTTTGGATCAGATTGTCTCTCTATGCAACGATGTCACCCAACAAATTAAACAAATAAGGAAAAAGGGGTGATACATTTTGCTTGAGGGCCACATTGACTTTGACTTTATCCCTTTAATGTGACCTCACACGTATTCTGATCGAAACAAAAATACAAATGGAAAAACAGGCCAACGAGGATCACCTCAATGTCACTTAGTCTGGCGAGACTTGTTTTATACTGTATTTATTTATTAGTATTTATTATTCATTTATAAAACTCTGCTTAAGCAAACCTGTGAGAGAGTGATATTGCCGTCAAAACACCTCTGGAGACACCAAATGTCAGAAATCTTCATTCATGAATATATCTAGTAGTAACTAACCTTAAAGGGATAGTTCTGGATTTTTGAAATAGAGCTGTATAACATAGTTATGTATAGTCAATGTAATATATACAGTAGCTGGCAGTCAATGTGCTCCTGGTTTGCAGAAACAGACATAGCGCGCACCCCACAGGGGCTGATATCAAAAAGTATTTTAGCCACTTTAAAAAAAGGCCTACATTAAAAAATCAATATCAGTTTAAGTGGATGCTGTATTTTGATTCTGCTTTACCTTGTCGTCACACAGCCTTTTCCCTTGCTGCTCAACTAATTGGGTCAGCGAGTGCTGTTAGCAGCTGCTATACCATCCAACTGAAACTAACTTCACGTTATAAACACTCTTGATACAACGTCCACTTAGACTGATTGTATTTTTTAGGTAGGCCTTCGTTAAAGTGGCTAAAACATGTTTTGATATCAACCCCTCTATACAAGATGGTAATGTCTGTTTCTGCAAATTGGGAACATGCCCACCACCAGCTACTGTATGTAGTACACTGACTGTAAGTATCTCGTATTGCCCCATTTCAAAAATCCCAAACTATCACTTTATCATCCTAAGTACAAATTCATTACTATGAACTTTAACAATAACTAATGTGTTTTTCACATCATTTAAAATGTTTATATTTGGCAGGTAATAACTGTTGGTTCAGACACTGAGGAAAGTCTTGACTGGTATTATAGTAGCATATCTCAGGCTTGATCACATTTGAAAATGTTAATAAGAGCATCTAGAGAGAGGAAAATGCAGAATGTGGAATTTACAAATAACAAAAAACTTAGAGACTTGTACAAAACCTCTTTCATAAAATGAATAATGAATAATTTTCAGGGAAAAAAAACACCTTGACACACTGGTAGGACAAAAGAAACTATCTTGTGCTTATTCAAAGTATGTTTTGAGTGCATGTTGATGAACACAATTGTGTCAGAATGCAACAACAAACTGGATTTGGAGGAGCTACTCACAGCAAGAGGAAAAGGGAATATTAATTGTTGCAGAACACATGTTTTATTTGTGATGTCTTACTAGGCTTGGGCATTACGTAAAATTTCATACCTTTGTGAAATTTCACTAGGGTGTACAGTATATGATATAATTGTGTGGCGCTAAAAAACATGACATTATTCCCCATGGTCTCTCTCTCTGTTGTTGCTGGCTGGCGGCTGTTTACAGTCCTGTAACTTATCCCTCCACTACTAGGTGTTGCAGTGTCTTTCAGCTCAGCTGACTGTTCTACCAGTAGAGACTGCAGATTAAGTTCTGATGGTGCATGCTATACACTACATAAAGCGAGTTAAACAGAAAGAGGAGTGCCTGTATTTATCATAGTTTTGAAAAATCTACCTTCAGGATCTCTAAATACCCTGTTACCCATACCAATACCCATCATACTGTAATACTGCCCTAGCCTATATCTTA
Organism: Plectropomus leopardus; assembly: GCF_026936395.1. NCBI lineage: Eukaryota > Metazoa > Chordata > Actinopteri > Perciformes > Serranidae > Plectropomus > Plectropomus leopardus. Next base: position 14,780,155 of record NC_142186.1, read on the forward strand.
TAGTTAAAATTGGTGATAATGGATAAGAGTTGCAGATTGTATCGTATGGAATAACGACTCACAAATACAACTGAATTCCCTAGAGTGCCCACAAGCAGACAGAACAGGTCATAGTCTGGTTCGAGTGAACGGTTTGAAGCAAACCAAGAATAAGTAGCACCTAAAAGCATTCACACACACTGACAGACATATACACAAACCCACACATAACAGAGTATTAGCAGAGTTCACCCAGGGGAGTCTGTAGAGAAAATGATTCTACAAGCCGTTCCCAGGATAATAAGTTAGGTCCCTGTGTGTGTGCACTGGCACTCACAAACACACAGTCAGTGGGAACCGTGTTCAGCAGCAGATAGAGAAACTGAGCTCCCAATGGTATTAAACATTTCAAACACTTCAGGCTGCACTTGATTTTCCCTGAAGGGTATACTGCGCCTGCAATACCTCACACAGTGCAGATGGATTCTATGTATTGCACAGTAAAAAGGAATTTGAGTGCATGTGAAGCATCTGTGTGAGTGTCACACTGTGTAGCGCTGAGTGTATCATCTGATAAAATTATACTATTAAGTATCTTTACATTTGCCATTTTGCGATATAACAACAATGACTGGGCAAAATCTTGTCTTTAAGTGGCCCAAACAAACCAACTAAAAATAAACCAAAACGAGGGATGTCCCAACCAAATCTCAAAGATCAGTATCTGGGCCAATCAAGGCATTTTTTAACTTTTCTGGATCTGCTTTACTGAGCTATATAGAGCCTGATCCAATCCTTTGTTTTATGTCAGTTGTCACACAGGTTTTTTTCCTCAAAAAGATTTCATGCACGCCAACATGATGCACAGTCATCTTCAACTCTGCTGTCCATTTCTCTCAGCTCCTGTTTGTGAAAGCTGAGCCCCGTCCACTGCAAAATACCACACACCATAAACACCAGGAAAACGCATTAAGAGACTGTTTATCTAAGTTATTTGGTTAAGTTATGACCACCTGTTTCTTGTGAGTCTCTTGCAGCAGTGCAAAACCATGGACCACCACACTCATCACGCCACTGCTAGTGAAATTGAGAGATATATTCCTAAATGTAGCCTATTCTGGGCAAAAGATGTACAGATAACAAAAAAAAACACTAAATGGAATACAGTTCATTCATACATTCACACAAAGCAACAAACAGTGGAAAATACTCTCTTAAAGGGGCAGAGAAAATCCCTTGAGACAGCAACAAGGCCAAAAAGATTACGAAAGGGTTTGATCTGAAGCCAAAACAAAAGGCCTAATAAAGATTCTTTTTTTAATAGACAGTTGACATTTAATCTCCATCTTTCAAGACTAATAATTCACTGCAATTATTGAGAAAATGTAATTCACTGCAGTAAATCGGGACTCATACATTTGAGGGACATCAGAATAGCTTTACTGTGAGCATTCATTTGGTGTCGGGTCCTTCACACAATGCTACATTAGGCCTCTAATGTGAAGAGGCTCCCAAAGGCTTCATTAAAATGAAAATGGTCTAAGAGGGTGTGTCTAAGTGTGTGCCCATACAGCTGTGCTTGTGCGCACATGTGTGTGAAGGTGTGTGTGTGTGTGTGTGTGTGTGTGTGTGTGTGTGTGTGTGCGCACGCACGTGTATTCATGTGTATGAATACTTGTGTCCTGGGTCTGAAAAATATCAGGCAATGCAGATGATGAAGTTTTCACTTCGTTACAGGTATTTGCTAGTTCGTCAACCTTCCCAAAGCCCAATGCGAATCCATCGAACTGAGAGCAGTCACACACATCTCTCACTGTCTCTGGTAAGTAAATGGCTACATTAAAAAACTGAAAAGTCAATGAAAAGCCAATGAAAATGTTAAAGTACTTACAGCCGCTGCACAGTCCCGTGTCACAGGTTCAGGAAATATTTACTTGATGAATGTTTATCCAAAAGCACAACAACTTCTCAAAATAACAAAACATAAATCCGACCTGTTCTTTTTACGTTATCAATAATATTATTTTCAATGGATGCAGCAGTTACAGCGTGCCACTGCTGCTGGGCCGAGCAAAGCTAATGTTAAAGAGGGAATACACACAAATGTTACACTCCTCAGTGTACACAAGGGCAAATACTAATTCACATTTTATAATTGAGAAAAAAAGTCATTTTAAATTTGCTTCAAAGTTTCTTTGCAACTGGATGAAAACCAAATAACGAGAACCAAAGATAAATGCACATTTCTGCTTCTCTGACTGTATTTACAAAATCCAATTTTGGAATTTAGCATTTTGGATGAATAAAGCTGAGCAAAATGTTAAGTCAAATCCCTCTTTGCTTGCAGCACCACAGTATCAAAACACTGTTTCACAGAGCTAAATGCAGAAAAAATGTGAACAGCATATCTGATGTATCTCTAGTCAAACTGAAATGAGCTCTGCAGAGGATGGTTAATGGACAACTGCTATTTCATTCATCTCAGCCTGACTGATTACTACATACGAGGAGGCTACTTTCACACCTCATTTACTGAGTCTGTTGGCATGCTAGATTCAATCACACACACAGGCGCGCACAAGCACTTGCACAGGTATTTGCATGCGCACACACACCTTATATAAGATGACCTACTGTTGCACTTTCGACAGCAGCTACTTACTGATAAACTGTTAAAAAATGCTGAGTTTAACAGGGCTGCAGTCAACCAAACAAAATCTTGGTCGGCTGAAATTTTACGGACTCTTCAAACAATCGAATGTTCCATGTTGAAAAAATAAAATCTGCACGTTATCTCTAGATTACCTAAATCAGCTACAGTGCACTGAGTGCACTCTACCTGGTAGGGTTTTGTCCCAGAGGGCAGCATATTTTTTTTAAATTCTTTGCAATGGGAGTGCCTGTGGGTCTCCTCTCTCCTTACAGCCTTTCCTACATCCTAAGCAAAGCATAACAAGAGTAATCTCCACATTGTCATTTCTGCACTATTTCATATCATAGCAATCAGATGCAACCACATTGCCACAGCTGAACAAATGCTGCTCCCCTAGAACGCTCTAGTGCTCCAAGCTGGCCTTTTTCACAAATGCTCATGGTGTTTTTACCTGGAAAAAATACTTTGGTGGATAAGCAAAATAAGTTGAACTGGACAAGCCATATCAACCAACCTTTCAGCCAACCAACCAGAAGTTTTCAGGCCTATAGAGTGCCCAAGGAATGAGTCCTCAAACTTGGAAACAAGTTAGCATTTAATCACTCCCAGTTCCCTCATCTTTAAGTCATTGTTTTTTGGTAGATGTTAAAGATAAGGTCTGTGGTTAAGACGTGGTTGGACGTTTTGTCCTATGATATAAAAGTACCATGCCTAATAACTCATATATACCGCTCGTGAATTTTGAAGCTTTTATGATTCTTAAAAAAGGCAGTTACTACCAAGTGGATAAATGAGACTATAGAACATCATCACGAAGAGCACAGCTTTACAGCCTCTTGTGTTACAGAGGCTTAGTTTGTTAGCTTTTTACTTCTGGTGATTGCATTTAGGCTTCAAAAATCATAAGTGGTGTTGGTTTGTGAAGATGATCTATCTGAACAAAATGTGTTAGGTATCATAAACATTTGTTTGCCACAGAGCCAATTTTCTGCAATAATCCAAAACCCAATGGAAAAATCCCAAAGGCTTTTTGACAAGGGAACCAGGGTGATACTAACTTCCGCATTGGACTACAGAAAAACATAATCTTTGGAGCACTCTATAGTTTAAAAATATGGCTCAAGAGAAAGAAATGTCAGCAAAAAGGGAAACAAAAGAGTAACACTGTTAGAGACATTTTACTTGCAAGTACTCAAGTAAAAATGTCCATTTATGGCCCGATGCAATCAACTGAAATGTCAGAGACAAGTGGCCCATGAGAGGCGATTGGGCCTTTAACGGCGCCAATCAGCAAATGGTGCTATGAGGGTGTCTACATCTGTCAGGAAAAACAGGCTGTACATAGGGGAAAAAAATAGTGTGCTCTTATATGACAGAGGGAGACAGTGCGAACGCGTTGATCTGAGGGAGGAAGTGTGAGAGAGGGTGATCTTTCAGTGGGAAGTGAAGAGGTTATTTGGCCTTTTCAGCTTCAATCACAGCCATTCAGTGTGATGCTGTTATATAAGCACTGGTGTTCTTCGAAGGGAGAGACGTAGGGATATAATTTGGCCTTTACTTAAGATGAAGGATGAATCTACTTCAGAGATTTGGCCTTAATTATCATCACACTGTTCTCATTGCTGTGATTGCCACCATCATGAGAGGAACTGGGGAGAAGTGACAGGATATGAGGTGGAAATGGAGTAATTGGGAGGAGAAAAACAAGAGTTTAAAGGTGGGGAAAGATGAAAAAAATAAAATAATGACAAGATGAATGTGAAGAATTAAAGGAAAGAAAGAACTGAAGGGAATAGCAGAGTAAAGACAAGGATCAATCATAAAGAAACGAGAACAGAGACTCAAGAAAGAGCAAGAAGAATGTTTTTCGTCTGGCAAGTTTTTCTGTTAGGCTTGGGTTCACAATCACTGTAAACATATAGAAAGTTATAAGTAGGACTAGAAAGAAAAGACAACATGTGTAGGGATGTGTGTGTAGAGGGGCTGGCAGGGGAGAAGAGGAAAGAGAGGATTAAGGGTAAATGGGGGACAGGAGCAACAAAAGACAATGATAAGTTAAAGAAGAGCAGTCTTATCTTTCCTTATGTAGGTTAATTGACTGAGGAATTAAAGCAAAAAAAGATATAATTCAATTCAATGCATGGACGTTAACAATAAAAGGGCCGGTAGCATATGAAATGATTCTTAACATACACACACACCCAGACTAAGCTAGTGTGTCGTCCTAGTATATTTCTAATTATCAGTTAATTGTTATTCCCTATCATTAGGAGGGTGGTTTTTTAATTGTAATGTAGCCAAGCAGAAAGCCTACCTATACATGTGGGGGACAATTAGCCACCTCCATTAACCCCTGGTTAATTACAATCTCCATTGCTGCTTCCCACAGCACTTTCCCACTCCTTTTTAGCCCTCATCTCTATCCCCGGGCCTTCATCCCCATTTTTTCATTTCTGCCCTCATTTCATTCATCTATGATCTCCAATCTTCCTTGATTGTTTGATTCAAAAGTACATCTGTTGTGAACTTCACTGGCTTTTTTTTTCTGAAAAGTTTTTTGTCATTGTAGTTTTCTAGGTTACCATGCCCCTATTTTAGCCCTCTATGTCCTCCCTTTCCCCATTAATATATCCCTCTTCTATTCTTTCCATATCATTTCCCTCAGGGACAAGAGTGTGATGCTAATAGGCAAGCAAAAAGTATCATATATAATATATGGTTTAAAATGAGTGTTGACCAATAATAAATAAATAAATAAAAATCCAGTTTGCAGAGCAGTTCCAAACACTTTACTGCTAAACCACAGAATAATACAGAAATACATAATATTATTACAAAATAAAAGTTATACTGTCACCCTTTTTTTCTTTCCCTTGTGCATGCAATTGTGTTTCTCCCTTTCACTCACTTGGTAACTAATTGTATGGAATATATATGCATGACAACAAAATTGGAGTATTTGGAGTAAAACATGCATGCAAGGATGAAGTAACATCACGCCCGCACGATCACACGGGGCAAAAAAGGTGAAAAAAGGTTAAGACAACAGGGCTAACTGTTGCTCTGCAGCAGTTAGGGCGTGTCACAGCTGCCGCTGGGCCGAGCAAAGCTAATGTTAAGCAGGGGCTACACACAAATATTACACTTCTCACTGTCCAAACAACAATTTTTGTTGGCATATGATGATAATACAGGTGATTTCTCCAACAAAATACATACTGTGTCTTTTTTGCTCAAAATTAGCTTTATGTGACCCTAAAACAGATTCATGACTCTTTAGTGTGAGGCAACATAGCCTCTTGCAATTTAAGGTAGCAATAGCATCTGTCCAAAAGAAGATCCCTCACCTCATGTGATTGCTTTGGGCTGGTACTGGCATCATTACCTCATATGTTCCGGAGTTGCCCAAGGACATCAAATTATTGGAGCAATATTTTTCGGTCCTTATCAAGCATTATACAAAGATCCATTGACTTAGCTCATTTGGTGGCAGTTGTGGGAGTTTAAGACTCCAATATAGTAAAAAAAAAAAAAAAAAAAGGCGTAGAAAAAATTATGGTATCATTTGTCAGCCTAGTAACCGAAAACACTTTCATCACAAACATGTGGTCAAAACGGGGTTTGCTTTAAGCGTAATGTGTCTGCCCAGGCAGACCTTGAATGGTCCTGAAATAATTTGGCCAAATTAAGAGTATTTGTCAATAAGTATCTCCTCTGTACCCAACACACCCTTCTGCCACTGAGCTTTCCCTTCCTCTTCTCTCTGAGTTAGTTTGTTGTCTGAAAGCAGAGGCTGGACATGGCTTTTTTTTTTCATTTATAGTGCAAAATGATGATAACATGTTATAATATGTTGGTATCCTAACACTTCCAAAAACAATTAATAAAAAAAAAAAGTAATTTAAATGATAGAAAACTCATGTCTGAAGGACAGAGACAGCAAAAACAGAGAGAGAGGGGCAAAAAGAGAAAGAAAGAGAGAGAGAGAGGGGATAACAATGTCCATTGTTCCATTAGGGAAGACAATAATGACTGATAAAATGAGGTTGCTAAAGAGGACACAATGGTCCTTAATTGACTCATTAGGGAGAGAAGAGAATGAACTGCACTAATGAATGGAGTATGAGCGCTGCAGCTAAACTGCTTGGTAAGCAAAACAGAAAGGCATTTAGTTTATTAAATCTAGGCAAAGCAATATTATTTGTTCACAGAAAGGGATCGTACAAGAGACCATAGGGACAAAACAAAATGGTGAACAGGAAAAGTCTGGAGTGCTCAAGTATTTTAGTTGTATTCATCAGTGATGTATTATTAGCTTTAATGGTACTGCTGGGTGAAATGGGTGACCGTGTGCTGTAGTGTGCATACCTCTAGGTGTTCCAGGATATATGGAGGGTTGGTCATACCCAGCCTCAGCATGGCTCCTTCAGGAATCTCCTCCACCAATCTCCACAGTAATGTGGGCAGGTCTGTCCCTATGTCTCTGCCATAAGCTCCTGTGTCTTCGCTGGTCAACCAGATCTCACACACTCCCTCTGGAAAGAGACACAAAGGCAAGTGTTAAACATATTTCATAACTCATTAACATTCTTTGTTTCCAAAATTTCCACTATGCAATTGATGATCTGACACGACACCCACAATAAATGCACAGCAGTTTTGCATTTCTCAGTTGTCCGTTATACAGTGTTGCTACAGATAACCCCTTTACGGTTTTTAATCCAGTATGCTTTTCAAAATCAAACTGCCCGGTAATTTAGAAACGGACAATACTTCCACAATGCTGAAACGAGTAATGTCTTTCAGAAGAAAAGCAAATGGGTCGTTTACATGGGAAGGAAATGCAAGCTTGACTTATATAAAAATCAACACCACCTGAAGAAACCTCACAGCACAGACCAGTCATAATCACTCACACCCACACTGAACTCTCCATGAAAGGTCATCTGACAAGCAATTATATCGTTTCAAGTGCTTGGTTATTTTAAAAATAAATAAAACAAGCCTTCTACATGCATACAGACAGGCATGTCTTATTGACTATTATATACACAAGCTAAGAGGGCATTCTTAACTCTGACTTAAGCTTTTGTCACAATCTTACATTTACTCTATAAATGGAATTCACCATAGCCTAAACTAAAGTCTCCAACAAAGTTAGAGTAGACCATACAGCTTTCTAAGATTAACTCATATTTGCAAAATACTTGGTTAAAGTTTTCTGTGGTTTGTCCCATTTCATTTGTACTGCCTGAGTTTTCTCACCTCTACAGCAGATTAAAACAGATTTTATACCAAGACTGGTATTGTTTAAAGATGATTGTAAGCAATTCAACAATAACAGGATCACATGACTTCCTCAGTATGACCCCATTTACACCTTGCATTAAATCATATTGACAGATCAAGATATGATTTAATTTACAGCTGGAATTAATGTGTAACTCCAAAATATTTTTTTAAATGATCTTTGTTGGTTCGTAGCTTTTTTTGTTGTATATGTCACAGCAAGTCAATAAGAACAGCAGGGTCCATGGGAATGAAACATGGCGACCTGACTGTAAACACAGTGACTGAGAGGAGGAACACACTACAGTGTTAGCATCAGGTGAGGGAGAACCATTTTTTTTAATTTCAGAACTTTTAATACTTTCAGGTTGAAAAAAAAAAAAAACGTATGATTTTCTGAGAGTGCGCAGGTTAGAACATGGGATTATTTGTGTTTCTTCGCATCACATCATTCACACCGCCTGGTGCAAGCCGCATCTTTGCATTGATTTTGAATGCAATTGCACCACGCAGAAAGCTCACTTCACAATTTAATCAATCAATTTATGTTTGTTTGAGTGTTAACAATTATCTGTTTGTTATACAATATTCAAAAACACATTTTCTTATAAGGAACCCAGATTTGTTCAGGTTTCAGCGCTTATCTGAAGACTCTTTTTACCACACTGATGAAGCCCACGCAACATCGCTCTGCCACCTTCACATCAGCTTCTCTCATTATTATATAGTAGTTATATAGTAGATAGTATTATCATATCATTACCTTTAGGAGTCTCTTGTTGTCATTGCCTTAATGCTCCATGGCTCTGGCAGATCCCAGCTCATGACAGTCACTGACAAGTATTAAAAATACATGTCCTTTAAACACGCATTCCAGGAGTGTGAAGGTCACATACAGCAAGAGGGGACGATCTACCGGCTTCATGCTAAATTAGAGCAACGCTCGCTGCTAGAGCTTAATGATCTAACTGTCATTTGGCTGCAGGTCTGGAAATGGTTGAGTGTCTGCTTAAGCTATGTGTTACGACATATCATATCATGCAGGCGCACAAAAATACATTTGCACTTACAGGGGCACAAGCTCAAGTACACACAGATGCACACATAAGCGCAAGAAACCACACAACCTTCATTATCATTAGCTGTGCAGAGACAGACAGAAAGATGCATGTGGTCATTCAGAGAGTAAAGATGGTGTTTGGCTAATTGGACAGTTGTGTGTATGTTTGTGCACGTGTGTGTGTGTGTGTATGTGTGTTAGAAAGAGAGAGAAGGAGAAAATAACACTTTTTTAAAGGCATGCACAGGCCAGATAGATTAAAGATGATGACAGTATAATTGTCCTGAGTGAGAGAGTTTCCAAAGCTCATCATCATTGACATTAAGATGCACTAATGATTTCTGGAGCCAGCCACGTCTAAAAGCACCAGCACAAGCATCCATCAATCACACATGATCAGATCTAAGGGTTAACACACACTATACAAGAATGCATTCAGGATATGATGTCCATTTGCTTCTGCGTGCAATTAATTAAAAGCATATCTCACCTTGCTTCAATACTAAGTAATAGCCATATTCATTAAATGTTCTTTATCATTTATTAACTCATTCAATTTGTTTTACTAATATTGTAGGCTCTTTTTAATGATGTCTTCCTTCACAGACAGAGCTACCCGTCAATTGCTGGCCACTTAAGGGCTTCTAGAGGTCAAGGTCTATGCACAGACATGCTATCATCAGCTACCACTGATTTGTAATAAGAGACTGGAGTCTCTGTTTAGTTACATTAATGCCATGGTTGATTTGCTACTGTGTCACATTTTTCATCTTTTTTCAGCCTGAAAGAAGGTGGTGACAGCAAATTCCCAGGGCAGCTAATGTCAGCTTGTTTGGGCTGAATAATACCAATTCTGATGCCAAGGTCTAACCCGTGCTTGCATCATCGCCATCCCAGGAGTGAATGTATTCCTACACCCTCTTTACCGGCAGCATCACTTTCCCCGTCACAGATCTGTCCCAGAATACCATTGGCAGAGCGGCCTCTTAATACAAATCCAGACCTACATTAAATTGGCCTAAGAGCTAAATTAGTTCCTTCCAAAACAACATTCCTGTGATTCCACGCACATATTGCTGCCAAGCAAATCAGCTTGTGTACTGTCTGCTGTGAAATATATCTTGTGATTCCCGTGTTAATTATGTTTTGAACAGGGTGATGCTTTGGAAAAGTCTCAGGTGTTTACTTAGGGCCACAGTCGCACATAGATCTCCAGATAAACTCAATAACCTGCCCAGTAATTTGCCCCTTTGGCCTGCTTCTCAGTCCCTTTTGTTTTAGGTATGCAAATGGTGTTATTGTTGGCCAAAGACAGAGAGAAGGTGGCCGTTTCAGCAGGAAATGTTAGCTTGCTCTCCCTTCTCTATCTACTCTGACACACTCTATGCAGCTGCTTCCTCTGGTTTTGGTATGTGTGCAGCGGAGAGAAGGGTCACAATAGTGCAGATTGTCTGTGTATCAGCCATGTCAAGATAAATAAAAAAAAATGTCATTACAACCATTTTCCAGAAATAAAAAGTGTAAATACAATAATATGTGACTAATTATACTTTTGCTTGTAATATTGTGCTTAAAATTTTGAAAGAAATGTCAGAGTGATGGCATTTTAACTGAGACACAATGTCAAATGATGAAGCTGAAACCACATTATGAAAACTTTTCATTTTCAATGTGGCTTTTTTTTTTTCCCAACCCAAGGTGATCTAGTAAATAGGTGGTACATAGGTAAATATGTACAGTGGCCCTGAGGGTCAAAACAAAACATATCACAAAACACAACATTTCAGATGACAAATGTTTCCTTAAATGTCATGTTTTATGAATTATGTTTTGTGAAATGTAGTGGTGTTTTGTACTTCACTGTTTTCTGAAATGTGTTTTCTGAAATGTCATGTTTTCTGAAATGTGTTTTCTGAAATGTCATGTTTTCTAAAATGTCACTGTGTTTTCCGAAGTGTGTTTTCTAAAAATGTCATATTTTCAAAAATATGTTTTTCTGAAATGCTGTTTTTTCAAATGTTGTTTTCTGAGATGCTGTTTTTAACATGTTGTGTCTTCTGAAATGATGTATTTTCTGAGATCTCATGTTTTCTAAAATGTAGTTTTGTTTTTAGTTTCAGGGCCACTGGCAGCATGCCCCCTGCAGAAGTGTCTTTGAGCAAGCAAGACACTAAGCGTGTAGTTTAAGAGGTTCTGTAGCTGGCCCCGATGTCAGAGGGAGACAACTTAAGAAGAATTTCAACATATAAATCATATAAATCTAATATGAATTATTATGACTGCTGTTAACTGAAAAATGAAAAGTTGCATCTCTTGAAATAACATCAGCAAGTTTCCACTGCTCTTCAGGTTGTGTGTTAATTTTCCAAAGCCTTCACCTAAACCCTTTATTTCCATGTCACCTTATGATGTAGTTTGATGTCAGAGCAATTGTAAACAAGGGTGGGGAGCAGGACACTTTCCCTCGAGGCAAATTAACATTCACTGAACTCTGACACAGCAGTGCAAACACAGCACAGGGAGGAGTGAACTAAACGGTTGATGGAAAGAGGGCAGCTCAGGAAGATATTAAAGATGAATATACACGTTGCTTTGGGTTTGAGCTTTCAGTGGTGGGGCTATAGATAGACAGGGAGAGACAGTGAGAGAGCACGCACAAGAGGAAACAGCTGCGTGTATGTCTAAGCTGTATCTGTCTTTGTCCAAGAATAACAACATCAGCATGTCTGACAAATGCCATACACACATCAAACAATCGTCACTCCAACTCTTTGCCAAATAGTCTTTTGCTGTCTGTGTATGTCGTGTGTGTGTGTGTGTGTGTGTGTGTGTGTGTGTGTGTGTGTGTGTGTGTGTGTGTGTGTGTGTCTTAAGCAAGAGTCCTCTAACATGAACAGAAAAAAATAGTGTGGTGAATCTTTTGGTGTGTTTTTTGCTTTTCTACATGATGAATTCAGATCAATGTACACCTGGTGTGCGATTTGCATGCCACTTATACCACTGTGTGCTCTTAACTTTCTTGTTAATGTTCATGAGTCAGTATTTAAAAAGTAAGAAAACAAAGAATCTAAAAAAACTAGAACAACATAAAAACAATTAGTGAATTAAAATAAATGACACAAATCCAGAATTTGGAAGGAAGCTAAAATTAAACCTTTTCAGGCATGAACTTAAAAGTATGTCTTCCTTATGAGCTGCACTTTGGGTTGATCCACAGTTTATGCTAAAATGTTTTGGTTTTCATGTATTCACCATCACTGATATATTGTTTTCAGGTAAACAATGTCTATAAACTTCAGAGCTTAAAACCACACAAGCACATACTGTGGCAGACCTCCATAAATCATTATACTGTTTACATATATGTCTTATAGCTCTGTGTCTCTGCTCTGCCTCTGGATGAAAGGATGGAAGAGTGGGAGGAGAAAAGAGATGAGGGCTTTGAAGTGGTTGCTTTGAAGAAGTATGACAGAACCAATTGATTCAGGTGATTGGGAGCTTTAGTAAAAGCCACTGTTGAAGTGGTAAAAGGGTCTTCAATCATAAATGAGACACACAAGCTCCACAACATGACCACACATTTTCATGTCATGCTTGTTTGTATTAGTTGGTAGCACATACATGCTTCCATAAAAACACTCTGCTGGATATTACTCTGGATGTTCAGCTGTTAGACACAGTGGTGTAAAACTGCTACTATTCCCAGCAGGAATTATATAACATATTTCTATTTAAATTTCAGTGATATTATTGATCAAAATAATAGCTTGTTTTTATCATAGCGTCCACTAAATATCAGACTGGAAACAAAATTGAACTGAAAATGAAAACAAAATAAGGTATTTTCTCTGGGTGGAAATCTCCTCACTTGTGTCAATTCTTATAATAATCTTAATAATAATAATAATAATAATAATAATAATGAGAATAACACGGATAATAATAATAATAATAATAATAATAATAATAATAATAACTACAATAGTAGTAGTTATAATAATATGCAAATCATGGCTTTAATCATAACTTATATATGCCTTATTCTGAAAGATTAAGATAACTCTTTTAAAAGTATGGTTGTCTTACTAAAATGAAACTAAATTTGTGAATTTCTGAAAGCTTGCTAACAATCACTTATTGGCAGTCAACACTTTTATATTGCTTTATTATCTTTATGATAAAGTATTGTTGCTTTTGGGACAACAGAAGCAAACTCTCAGCCTTGCAGGGACAATGTCGGCGCATTATGGTATGTCACCAGCAGCAGTGAATATAAAAAAAAACCCAGACATGAGTCAACAGTGGTTGATACTGTGATGATATTGCGCATTTTTTAAACTTTTATCTTCTTTCTTTCTTTCTTCTTTTTATCCCATTTGTTGCAAGCAGCACCTTCATCATTAACATTAGTGTAAACAAGTGTACACAACAAGTGTAAACATATTTGATTATTTTGATGTCTCAGTCATATCTAATGTGCTTATTTTTCGGGCTGACTGTTCTGAGACTGTTTGTGTGACCAAAGCTCTGCCCCTCATGTAAATTATTGAGAAGAGGCATCTCCAACATCTTACAGTTTAACACACAGAGCCAGTTGTATGTATTTTTTTAGGACTGATTTTACACTACTCCATCATGAATGTGTGTACACAAAAAATACACGATTGTTTTGTGCATATTTACAACTGTTTTTCTGTACATATGAGTTTTTGCCTAAGTCTGTACTGTATGTGGATTGCATACATGAATAAACACAATCTCAATTTACCCTTCTATCCCTTTCCTACACATATGGGTTCAGTATTCCTGTTTATCTTAATCTCTTTGGCAAGATATACATTTTGATTGGCTGCCACGGGCTATAATGTCTAACAGATTAGAGATTAGATGATCCTATTAAACTGCATTAAAACCCTATTTTTCATAACACAAGTGAACACATGGCTAACCATGTTACAGTACATACATGAAGAGAGAGTGTGAAGGGAAACGGTTCAAGCGTGTCTCTATAAAATTCTCTTGCTATTTTAATTGTCAACCAGTGTCTCTCAACTGTTTTGAAAATATTGCGCGATTCTAGTTTATTGGATGTTTTGGTACACATAAATGTGACAGCCTGGTAGTCTGGGTATGTATCTTATCCCCCCTGCTGATATACCTTAAAATATAAGCACACACACACACACACGCACACACACACACACACACCCTCATTCGTCATAGCTGCTTAATGTATACAACATACTAAGCTATGTGTTTCTTTGTGTCATGGAAAATAAGGATTTAATGCATTGTAATAGGATTATCTTTGTGTGCGTATAATCTGTAATCTATAAAAGCCCCCCCCCCCGCAACCAATGACAATCTACATGACCTTATGTACAGCAATAACAGATCCATTTGAGCATGCTGGCTCTTTAACTCAATGACTTATCAGATCTCATGAAATACTAGCTAGCAGCACATTTAAAGTTTTGCAGGACTGCAACCTGTTAGAACCAGTTGGATCTGTAGGGGACAATATCCCTTAAGTTTTAACATAAAAGAACAAGTGTAAACATGTTTTTTTTGTTTTGTTTTGTTTTTGTTTTTTTAAGTGGGCATATATACCAAAATATACTTTAGATAATAAAATTGTAACATGAGAGATTCTTTAAAGAACTCAACAAAAAAAAGAATAAAAACACAAAATTTTAAAAAAGGATGGACTATAATTTATTCTTAATTTGTACTCTTCCCGTTTTTTGACTGCTCTTGACTCACACTTTTCTTTGGTTGGTTTCCATGGAGACAAATTATTAGGCAGCATATAGATGTGCCTTTGATATATCTTACAGAAAGTACTGTTTGTCTTTTTCATCTTTGTAACACAAATGCTTGCCTTAAAAACATATTTGTGTGTTGTGAGTAGTTGAGGGTGAATTCATTCTTTACAGTACATTTAGTGAGGAAGCCTATCACTGCACCCTCTGTATATGTTTGTTATATTTTTAATCATCTTTTTCACTCTCTCCAACATACCCTTAAGTTATACAATGGGGAAAAGAACAACATGCATTAAAAAGTATTTGGTGTTAGAGCCATTTGCTAAGCAAATCTAGAAACAACTGTTCGAATTTATACGTAACTTGGAATAATGCATAACAGAAAATGTCTCAGTAAATGGAAAAAAATAGGTCAACTGAAACTGAAAACTGAAGATAAAACAGTTACTGAATGCCACAAAAAAGAATATTAACTATTGGGTGACTTGCACTGTCAGCGTCAACACATAGCCTTTTAGCATGATGAACCGAGATAAAGACACAGGCATACCATTATCTGCTGCTTGGAGCAATTCATTTGGCCAAAATGAATATGTATCAGACAACAAATTAAGACACTCTTGAAGGGATGTGCATGCCACCTTGCAGAACACACACTCACACACACACACACACACACACACACACACACACACACACACACACACACACACACACACACACACACACACGCCACTACTCTGTTCCTTATAAATACCATATTAATTTAAATCAAAGCCTTTTCATGAAAAGATTATAGCTTCATCACATCAAAAGAACACACACTGCATCAACATATAACCATGTATAACCGTGCAACACTTTCGTACAGAGCCATTGACTGGAAGGCCTGTCTGACCTTCCATCACATTAGTCCCTCCTCTATCCTCCACCATCAGCCAATCCCCTCTGGCTGTCTGCCTCCACAGTAAACATCCCACCCACTGCTAGACAGTAAAAAAAAAAAAACGATGGGGTAGATGTCAACAACAGCAACTTGAGAAATGAATTGAAGAATTTGGAGGGAGAGATAGAAAAGTGAGTCTCTGTGTTGAGGTTTGCTTAAAATGACAAAAGATTTGTTGGGAGAAGAAGAGAGATACGTAAATGGTACATGGTAAATGGTATTTAAGAAATGTATCTAAGTGCTTGAATGACTGCGATCATTTTACAAACAAAGCAGTGAATCATTTGCCTTTGTCTACATCACATGACTATTCACTGAATCTGCTAGTGCTTGTTCTATAAAATATCACATATTTCATTCGATTTTTCCCAATTCCCATCACTGCTTGATACTTCCCACAGTGTTTAGACCGTTTGATGCAGACTTCTGTGATTATACCAAATGAAATGTGGCTTTATTTCCAACATACCGTATGCCACTTACAGGTTTACTGAAATGATGGAGTTGAACTCAAACACAGTACATATACACTAATGTTTTCATTCTATAAATAACATCCACCCCTGTGTAACATGTGACTGACATAAACTGACAGATAAGTAACAGCTTGTCCGATATGAAGAAATTCTCTTAAGATTCTCACCATTTTTTTTTCAGATTTGTATTCAACACCTCTCACTGAAATTCCTGAACTTTGCTAATCTTTGATCCACAGACATGCAGGAAATAAACATTTTCCCGAACACAAGCAGCGGCATATTAATACACATATACACAAGTCCTCCTTCAATCCCTGCCACACAAATTCTAACACATTTACACTCTATAACCCAGGCACAAACACCACACACTGAGTTTAATTGCAGTAATTAAGCAGCTTAATTTAGAGCAACAACTGTTGATGTGGAGCGTGGGCGTCTTGGCAGGTAGCATCATCATCAAGGATTAACCCAGCACACACACTTGTATATGCAAATATTCTCTCTCAGGCATGTTTACACTAAATACATGCATGTGTGCATGCACATCCACATGTGTGCATGTTGCACATGTACACATGTGGATGTGCATGCATACCCATGATTTTAATGAACAGCCTACACAATCCCTTAAACAACAACATGACAGCTTTAACCTACTTTCACGTAGTTTCTGAACTACAGACATGACCCTCTGTGCACATCTGTGAATAAGATAGGATGTCTGGATACATCAAAGCTTGTATGGGTGTGTGTATATACGTGCACATGCAATGTATGTGGTACATAGGAAAAACACTCTGCAGCATATATGGGTCAGACAAGTTGTATGGATATATCAAAAGTAATTGGCAGAGGGCCTCCATGTACTGTATATGTGTGTGTGCGTTTGTGTGTATGTATGTATGTATAGGGATAATTGGGAGAGAAGTTATATCCCCTCTTTCATCTTTTCTGTGTGTGTGTGTGTGTGTGTGTGTGTGTGTGTGTTCGTGTGTGAGGCCTCCAAAGCAGATGAACTAATGCTGTATAAAAGAGAAAAGGGGCATCTGTAGAGACCAAAAAAGAGCCCTTTAACTGCCCATAGTGCTGCAAGCCACTGCGATTTCCTGTGAATTGACGGGCAAGAAAGACAAGCTGACAATAAAAATCTGACGCTCTGAAACAGATTCTTGCATCCTGCGACTAACTAACTTTATACAATATATATCAAAAGAGGATATTTATGATGTGTTTGCGAAAATCCATTTTTATTTAATTATATATTTTTATGGGAAACAAATAGTAAAGATTGCCGGTGTGGCTGAGGTACAGTTACAGACTCCACTTGTACTAACTCATTAAGTTGATGGTTTCAATGTGAAAAAAATCTAAAAAGAGAAATTAATAGTGTATATGTTAAGCACTACCATAATCAATAGGACAGGCATCACCAAATGATGCACCACAATTCATGGAAGACATACTTTGTCGCTCTTGTTATTTACATATTACATACTCCCAGGCCCGAAATACACACACATGCACAAACCTATAGGACCTATAGATATGCATTAAATGGAGAGATGTCACAGCGAGGGGGGATGCCCATGGACAGGTGCCGCCAGAAGTTGGGGTTTGCTCAAGAGCACCTAAGCAGTTGGGATTTACCCAGAATATGGTCAAGGCATTCATCCACCTGGACAAATTGGCACCTCTCCAGCTACCAACTTACACCCCATACATGGTTCGTACAGAGACTTGAGCCAGCGGCCCTCCAGGTCTCGAGCCAAATCCCTAACTAAACTACTGCCATCTCACACAAGTCAGATGTGTCTTTATGTTACAAGTAATCTACTTTGAACTTTGACAATACAAATTGTTAAAATGATATGGAAATGTAAATTTTATTTGATAGAGGTAGGGGTAGAATATTGAATGCAATTTAGACATTATGAGGTTCAGACATTTGCTGGGAGGAAATTTCAGTGACTGAACCTCTTTAAATTCTTATTGAATACCCCATAAACCCAGAAATAGAGAAACTAACAAAGATATCGCAGATATCACATATTACCACTGTACCACATATTTGCAGCAGAAGCAAATATGCATAGCTGAGCCATTACCATAGTTTTCTAGGACCTATTAAGGCAATGTGGACCAGTGGTTCGCAATGTGGGATCACAGTTTGCATGGGTTTTCTCTGTTTGCACTAAATCTCTTAAGTGTTACAACCCTGATGGTCTGGCAGCCTGGCCACAGTCACCTGGTGAATGCTGGGGCAGACTCCACCCTCTGTCATCCTGAGCAGGAGAATCAAGTCTATAAACTAGATGGGTGAATAAATCACAGAAATATGCATTGAACATATACTGGTTCTCCACCTCTTGGTTATTTAGATTTGAAGGAGAAGGTATTTTAATTGTACTAAGTCTTCCTTATTATCCCTTTGCAAAGCTGTTACAAAACAGCATCCCAAAAAGCAGATGAAGAAATAGGGAACCAAGATAGATAAGGAGTAATACATAAATAGTAAGTGGGGCTGATTGTGTGAGAACTCTTCACAGAGAAGGATTCTTTCAGGAGTGAGACTAATGTTATTAGTGATTTTGCTAGCAATCAACAGGCCTTGTTATCTGCTCTCATTAAGAAATGCTCTCATTAGTGTCACTTAACAAGCGATGAATGCAATTAAACAGGAGACTGAAATAAGAGATGCAGTTGTCACAATAGGTCAAATTCATCTGTTGATAAATTGTATGTTAATGACAATAGTCCCTGAGTTGAAAGAAAACATCTAGTAATTCATCTCAGTTTAAAGGCTGTCATTCACCTGCACATGATTGGCATTTTTTTTTTACTAAATAAATGACTTAAAAGTTTCACTGATTATCAAAACGGTTACCTGTCAATCTCTTGAGTAATCATATGTCTTCATTGCTTATTGACATGTTTGAAAAAAAGAAAATCTGTCAGTATGTAACTGCAAATGATATCATCGTATGAAGCACGAGTTATCTATCAAATAGGGATTATCTGTATTGTCTTGAGATTTGACCCAATGTTCGTCTATCAAGATAATGAACTTGTACTGTACGTCATTAAAGGCACATGAGTTGAGCCGAGGGGAAGATGAATGGCTGATGGGGTGCGTGGATTAGAGGACAAGGAGACTGAGAAACACAATGTGTGAGGGGGGAGAGAGTCAGAGGGAGTTATAAGGGGCAGATCTCATTTCTGTATGCTTCAGAGACCCTAAGAACTGCAAGGCACTAAGGGCATTACACACACACACGCGCACACACACGGCCCAACACTGAGATTACATATGGAAATGAGGTCCTATTAAAAAGTCATTGAGGTGGTAATGGTTAATATCAGCTGTCAAAGAAGTCAAGGCAGTGGACACACACACACACACAGACAGACACACAGACACACACACACACACACACACACACACACACACAAATGTATGATCACAAATTTTCACACACACACACACACACACACACACACACACACACACACACACACACAGCTATGCTTCTGTTATTAATCAGACATAATAAGGTTTAACTGTCTAATTCAAGGCCATTGACCTAATTTCTTTACATGCTGTTTGTGTGTGTGAGTGTGTGGCTGCATGTGTGTATATGTGTGTATGTGTGTGCAGAGTCGTCTGCGTGCTTATGCAGCCACTAATTTGATAAATAATAATACGTTTGGTCAGTATTTATGCTAATATATTCATGACCCACCAGCAGGCATCATGTTTGTGTTTGTTAATTCACTTAGCTAGTGTGTGTGTGCATGTGCACACGTGTGTTTGTGCGTGTGTGTGTTTGCCTATGGAATTAGTCACTGTAAAAAGCCCGGATGAACTTTAAATGCACCCTGCATGTGTTTGTGTGTGTATCTGTGTGTGTGTTAATTAAGTTAGTGACTATATCAGATATTGTGTGTTTCTAACTCTATTTGGAAATTTGCAAATCCAATAGCACGTGTGTGTGTGTGTGTGCATGAGTATGTTAATTTAGTCAGTTGCTCTGTAAACATTATCTTATTATGTAAATATTAGTATTTTTATGTAAACATATGGGATATTTTCTGTATTAAAGTTTTAGACTAATGACTGTGGTTTGTTTACAGAGTTAACAAGCTGAGGAGCAGAAAGGCCATATGCAGCAGGGCTTCTGTCCCACATCTGCCCTCCTCCCTCTCACTACCACCCTCTTCCTCTTTTCAGCTCTTAAAGTCCTCTCCCACTCCACATAGCAACATCACTTTCACATACAAACTCTGTGACACTGTGGACTCTGTAACCCACAGCAGATGAGATCACAGGTCACTACTGAAATCTGGCTGCCGTCAGTCCCAAAACACCTGGGTTAAGACCTGTACATGTGCAATGCCTGAGGAGTTATCCAACATGTTCTATAATGAAACATACTAAACAGTCACAACTGTCGATTTTCAAACGTGAAATAGTTGTAGGTCAATTACTGATGAGTTAGCATATCATCACTCATGAATATACATACGCATCAATGTTCCTGATCAGTCAAATTCTGTGCTACAAGAGAATTCTAAACAGAGGCTCATTTTTACACAGAGATCCCAACATGGAGCTGCAAAGAGGCCCCTTCATTATAATGCCTCTGATATTTTTTTAAAAATAAAGAAGCAAACAATGCAGGCATAACATGGCCCCAGTGTGTTTGGTTTGACTTGATTTGATTGATGGATTTGATTTTAACTTTATTTATTTCGTATATGTAAAAAAAAAAAAAAAAGAAATAAAAATAAGGATATAATATAATTATACACAAACATATTCAAAAATGAGTGGAAGGAAGTAAAAACTTATTAAATCCCACCCCTTCTCCATCAGTTATTGAAAAATAAAATGCTTTGCTACCATTTGTGTGATTTTAAAAAGCATGCTGTCGTTCTGACACAAAAGAGGCATGGTGGGTAGGGTTGGGTTTCATTTAAGTACCGGTGCTAAAAAAAACAAAACTTACTAGTGCCTAAATGGTGCCTGAAATTTTTTCAACCATAAGGCACAAAATGGTTAATTACACTTACGACCAGTTTTTTTTAAACTGCAAAGGCAAATTTAAACATGAAATTGTTACAGTTCACTTACAGTTTTAAGTATTTTTTAAATACATAAACAGAAAAATACAAAGCATTATTAACAGTTTCACCTTATGGATAAAACTGAACCCAACTACAATAATTTGACACTATATAAGTGTTACAGTACTATTAACAGCAAAATACATTTTGATTTGTGATCTGTAATCAAATAAGGCTAACTTAACTTGCTAACTTTGATGCTAACCCTCTTCAATTCAATCAGTAGGTGACAAGCAAGACACCAGGGCCTGGCTCAGGTCTTGAGAAGATATAGCATGTATTCACAGACAAACAGCCTAAACGGTATACACTGCACTGCTACAGTTAACTTCATAGTTTCTTCTCCGGCCGCTCAGCCTCTCCACCATCACTGGCACTCACACACACACACGCTCGCTCGCTCTATTTTTCTCACTCACACTTGCTCTCTGTCTTGCTACTAACACAACCTGGCACCAAAATGAGGCACCGAAATCTGCATCATGTTTCGGTCCTGTGGGTACTTGTCGAGCATGAACCAGTGCCATGTTGGCACTGAGTTTCGGTACTTCAGCCTCGTGATGGGTGTCACCTTTAACACAACAGTGTCAGCTACTAGTGTGACATATTATACGTGTTGGGCAGCGCTTTACTTTACAACAATTATATACAATCCCTGTCATATGGCTACCAGACCTTATTGTCTCCTCGATTTGCAAACATTTTCAGTTGTTGTGCTTCTTCATTGAGTTTGTAGCTAACTGCTACAAGCTGCTTTTTAGATCTCCCATTGGTGGGTCAATATGGTTCTGTCCTGCTGGCTGTTCCTTTCACAAAGAAATCAGTCCTGCACTGTTATGCCTCCCCTGCTGGCTTAAAGGCAAGACAACTCTGTCCCCTCATTCCATGGCATTCCTGCCTTATGAAGGCAGTTTAAAAAGTGGAGCAGAGAGCAGAGATTCAGGTGGACAGTGCCGTTCCTTAAGAGAGGGACAGATAGATAGCCTGACATCACCTCTAAGTTCATTTTCAAATTCCAAGGGACATTATCAATGGAATGGCCACAGACCAACGCTGTATGCGTCTGGACACCATTGATAAAAGCATACAGAGATGAGCTGTGATGGTGTGGCATCAGTATTTTAAAATACTACTTCAACAGGAAGTTCCACATCAGCTGCAGCCATCTAGGTTGTTTTTGAAAATGCCTAAATGGCGCCATTTTGTCCCCGGCATGAGGGTGTGCAAAACCAAAGATGACAAAGATGATTTTGTATAAAGCGTGAAGGTGTCACATAGTGTCAGTCATTGTATCAAATCTGCCTCATATTAGATAAACAGTTGCAATTAGCCCGGAGTGGGCCAGGTCAGGCAGAGGAACCAAACACATACGTCACATTTAGTTTGTTACTCTCAGGAACCTAAAAACGTCTTCATAATCTCACACACATCCTTCATGGCCATGCCAAGACAGTGGCTTAGAGGGTACAGAAATGGGTGCTCATTAACAAACAGCTTTAGTGAGCGATGGACGACGATATACCCTCCCTCTTACTCTCTCTCTCTCTCTCACTCTCAGAGAAATGAAGACGCTTGTTGGACAGTGTCAGAGCACGAATCCACATGAAGACGTGTTACAGATGGATCTCTCATGACAGTTAAGGCTACTACTGCAAAAACGAAAAGCAGAAGAGCAAAGCAATGCAAACACACACACACACACACACACACACACACACACACACACACACACAGACAGTCTACTTGGAAAAGGGCTTAACAGCAAAGCAGAGTTATTCCCTAACACACACACACGCACACACACACACACACATAATGGGGGTCGAAGGGAATCAGGCATAGGGTTTTCTGCAAAGTGACAGATGTGACGACAGGCCATCCAGTCAGGCAGAAACACTCAACGGTTTCTTCAGCTGAAGACCAGGAGTGACATTCACTATTCACTGAGGCTAGAGAGAAAGGGGTCAGCACAGCACAGCCCCCCCCACACACACACACACACACACACACACACAAATAGCAAACTGTACAAACACTTAGCCAACTGCAAGGATTTACTGTGCGACATAAACAATTTACAATACTTTATTATTCAAATGAGCAAACTTTGTTTAACTTTTCCATTAGATCTGTTAAAAATCGGATGTCAAATTCTAGTTAAATGTCATATATATGGGGCGTCCAGTGGCTTAGTGGATTGAGCAGGCGCCCCATGTATAATGGCACTGCCGTGCCGCAGCGGTCACGGGTTCGAGTCCAGCTCGCGGCCCTTTGCTGCATGTCGTCCCCTCTCTCTCCCCCTTTCACACTGCTGATCTGTCCTATCTAATAAAGGCAAAATGCCAAAAAAATAATCTTTAAAAAAAAAAAAGTCATATATATACAAGTTTTATGCACATTAAGGTCAACAAAAGAAGAAGACAGTTTCCCTTAAAAGATTGTTGTTGTCCCAGTGTTTGATCAAATGAAACATATGGTCATAGCGCAGGACTCACTGAAGCTATATGCAACACTGCACCAAGAGGCAGACAAGAAGGAGACAAGGGGATGCATGTTGAAGAACATGTCCTAACATGTACCAGCATGAACCGACATGTAACCAACTGTGGAAGTAAGTGTGCATTTGCATCTATGCTCCAGCTATAAGCTTTTCCATTTGTCAGTTGTGTCCATCATGTCATGGTAATATCATACAAAAAACTACTATGCCAAATGTTGTGTCCACTCCAAATCATTGTAAAATGTATCATTACCCCCCCAAATGAGGTTTGACTTGTTATGTTTCTGTAACAATAAAGTGGAACAGCACACGCTTGTGAGCAGGGTGGTCTAAAAAAAGGAAATAAATGCCAAACAGTGGATGAAATGATGTATTCTAACATGCAGTATACAATATTTTTTGTCACAAAGAAACCAATGCAATGCAATAAGTCACACACAACACATTACTGAATTACTGATATCAAAGGTGAGAAATATTAATTGTTTCCTCTCCTGTCATACATATTTTATAAGCAGCTCAGCCTTGTTTTTGCATTTTTATCCCATTTGTTTAAAAAAAAGGTTGCAGCCTGTTCAGAGCTGCTAAGCTGAAACTTGTGCCGTGGTGCATGTAATGTGAAAATCAACTCAGTCTTGATTCAACCCACTCAGACCAATTCCACTTTTATTATTCTGGGGCTTAGCATCAAGAAGTGAAGCCAGTCCAACATAAACCAAATGTCATCGAGATTTTTGTTTCCATGCATTAAAATGTTGATTAGCAATCAATAAACATAGACAGTGCCAGAGTTTGAACTGAAAAACACTTTTGTTTAATTTTTGTAAGTGTTGAATATTCAAATTACTTATAAATTCCTAGGGGGTTTTTAAACTTAAAATAAAGAGCTCTTCATCATCAGCTTAGTTATGGTAAAATATTTTTCTCTCCTATCAAAAGAAAAGTAAATTCATGCTGTAGAGTAGCACATGTTGTAACCCGACACCTGCTTGGTTTAGTTGACAAAGCCAGCTCCCCACCCACCTACTCAATTTGCATATTGTGCACGAACATGTCATCTGATAACACAGACGACAAAATATACACAAAGAGTAGGCATGGACTCATTATTTGGGTAGCATATTGGATGCAGATCGGATTGTCATGTAAGATTCAAATATCACAGGTCTTCAAGAAACAAACTCTGAAACTTAAAAACTAGTACACATTTTGAAAAAAAGGCATACAACTTGGAGATGCATTAATTAATGAAATCAAAAGAACACTTCCAGTTACATTCATCTATAAAGTGATGTACAGTGAAAGTTTACAAAGCAGGATCCACCTAACAGAGATGAGTTTATGCTCAGTCTAACCATATAGTGCAAAAAATAATGCCCCCTACCCACTGGACAAAAAGAAAACCCCCCGAAAACATTTACACCCATCAACATCTGGGTTTCGTATTTAAAGGAAAAGGTCACAGTCTGTATTCACTCCTGGGTCAAATAATGCAGGAAAATTCCATCCATCACTGGAGCCAAGTTTGAGAAAGAGACTGAATAAGTAAGAGATATGAAAAAGAAGTAACCACCATAACATTTTCACTGCCCTCCATGCTGCATTCTACCATTTACATACTCATCTACAAAGCTGTGTACATGGCTCTGGTCTACTAGCAATGGGAGACCAGTCTTTTAAGTGGCTTTTCCTGCATTTAAAACCCTGCATAAGAGCACTAATTTGATTAAAAAGGGTATAAAATATTACTATATTCCAAAAAAGCCGTTGATTTCAGAAGTTTTACTCAGGGGCACACAATATATATATAAATGTATAGGTATGAAACTTCTGCCAATATTCTTGGTAATGGTGATGCTGGCTTTCCACCAAATTGTAATGCTGCAAAAATAAACACGATTAAAATTTGCTAAATAAAGCACATTCCATTCCTGAAGTGTATTTGAAGGAGGAATGCTACAAAAAACTCAGATATCAGTCTGCTCCCATCTGCCAGAAAAGCTCAGTCCACAAAGACAAGTAATTATATTTTTCGTATATCAAAATACCCCTTTAAAATAGCTCTTTTCCAAACTAAAACATGTATTATCTCCCACAGTTATCACACATGCACACACAGAAAGAAGATTAGATGTGCATTTTAAAGAGCATTGTTATCTAGTTGTGTATGTGATGAAGAATAATTTTTAGATTGGAGTGGGAGAAAACAAAGCTTGTTTGTCAAGGGGCAATGCCAAGTACAACCTGAAGCAAAAAGACAGTTCGAGTTCAAACAGTTCGAGGGAACATTTACTAGAGGACATATTCAGTAGTTTCCAGCATTTGCAAAACATTTCTCTGAGCGAGTGTCTGTCTCTATGTTTGTATGTATGTGTTTGTGTTATTATGTGTGTGTGCATCAGCTGTCCCCCCTGTAGCCCTTTCATGTCACCCAGCACCGGGGGCTTGTGGCTGTGGCCACGGGTGGTCCACTATGTGAGAACTGGTTCCTGCAGGGGGTGTGAAGAGACCCCCTGATGGTATCAAAATATATACCACAGGGGGACAAACACACAGACACTGTTCTGTGCTGTAAATTACACTCAGAGGACGTGGGTGTTTTTTTCTGGATATACATGCTGAGATTTTTGCAAAATGAAGGCAGTTTCCTTTGTATTTCTGTCATTCCTGTTGGTTCCAGAGACATGAATGATTTGGATGATTGAACAGGACAGGTACATAACAGAGAAGGAATTTGCAGGGGTGGGATGATGGATTATTTTCCAATTTCTCCTCTGATTTCGCTTCTCAGTTTGACTCAGAATTTGTGTTTACTCAAAAAACAGGAAATAGGAACTATATTTAGTCTCTTGCTCCAATTCACTGTGTGCCTAACTGTTCACTCATGTCTTTAGTCTGGTGAACTGCAGTACAGAATAGAACTGGCATTAAGCTAACTGGTATAGATGCAGGTCACAGTCTGAAAAATAAAAAAAGCAGAAATAAGTGTGTGGGAGTACACAGTTATTCTGTTTGAAAAAAAGGCAACAACAATAATTTGGAAACGTGTTTCAGGCTTCTATCTGTATGAGAATAATGAACTTGAAGTTATATGCAGACCACCACTACTGGTTGGAATGTCATCTCTAGAAACAGAAGTTTGCCTTATTGTTCTCGAGTAAAATAAGTGCTACATTGTGCTGGTTTTATTACTGATGTTGTGTGGCTATCAGTGGAGAAACCCTCTATGTTGTAGTAGTGATAATAAGACCAGTTAATTAAGTAACTAGGTTCATGGCGTTCCCCCACCACCAGAGAACCTACTCATGAACAAATCTTTTTGGTTTATTCATCATAAAAATAACCAGCAAAATAGCTATCACAAAAGTATCTTTTGAGATTTCACTCCAAACTGGCTATCAATCTTCAGCTCAGCAGGTGTGAACATTGTGCTACTGAGTTAGCTCCCTGACTGAGGGTCTGCCGTTAATCAGTGGCTGTCACTAGTTCTTTGACCTAGTGGTGCCAAGCAGCAACCTCTGAGTCTGAAAAATGAAAACAAAAACTGCAGTTCATTAAATAGCCACTTTAAACTGGCTCCAAAACACAGTAAATCCCTATCGACCCCCATGTTAAAATGTCCAACTTTACAGCAGATAAATATATATATAGCATCAATCTTTTATAGTTTATAAGGGCCCACGCTACCTATATTTGTTGTTTGACTAATCCTGCAGGCCAGTATAAGTAATTAGATAAAGCAAATGAATTTGTTTGTGTATTTTAGTTCCTAAAGCCTTTAATAGTGAGCCTGGCACACACATCACAACACTAAATTTAAAAGTTATTTCTACATATGTGACAACCTCATCATACTATAGATCGCTAAAATTAATTTAAATGAAGAATAAATGAATGTGGATGCAACTAACTGCAAGGTTAACATTTTGCTGTGGCATTTCTGTATTCATTCAGCTGAATGGGAAATAAATGACTTTCTGATGGCATGTGCCTTGAGGAATGAACTGGGGTTCAGTCTTTTCATAAGAAATGTTTATCTGTCTGGATGCAGGTAATAGCAGCTCAACATCAGAGAGCAAAACAAATGAAAGAATGATTTTTCTTTAAAAGAGCAAGTACTTTGGTTGATAATGGACTGAGATATACACAGACCCTGAGATTGCAAGAAAGGGAGAGGAATCTCGTGAGAAATTGTTAGTGAAAGACTATAAGGAGACTGATAAGACAAAAAGGTGATTAAGTTGGAGAGATGTACACAGAAAGAGATGGGGCTAGAAAAATTGATTGGAACCAAAGTAGAAAGATGAGAAAGTGAGGGAGATGCAATTGATTGAAAATGAGAGACGATCAAAGAAAGGGAAGCTGTGATGACAGAGGGAGAGAGCAGAGTGAGGGAAGAAAAAGAAAAAGACAGAAGGGATGAACCATCATGGGAAGTGATGTGATGGAATGGATTCAGACAGGAAAACAGACAAACACCAGAGCAGAAGTGGGGCAATTGTATAATGTTTTAGACTTAACAGGACCCAATAATCTCAATATCAGTTTGACTTTCGGTTTCTGTCTGTCTTCAACTCTCTTTATGGGGCTGTCCTACTGAAAAAAGAGAAAGCTTGCTAATTACATCTTTTTTAAGACTGTAAAAATAAAGATTGGGCTTCACATTAAGACTCAATTAAAATATCTTTTAACAATGTATAACTGCTGTTTGCTTTTCATTCTCTTCCAGTCTCATTCCTCAGGATTGCATTAGTCTCCCTCTTTTGATTCTTCTCTCTTCCACAGGTAATGAGTAGTGTTGATCACAACATCGGTGTGAGGTTCAAGTTAATTGCAGGTGATATAACCAATTAATTGTGTTATGAGTGTTAAATGGGTGCACATGTAATGTGTGTCTGGTAAAAGAGAATGAGTTTACCCTATCCTAGGGATCACATTTAAATGAAAACCAAATGGATATGTGATTATAAATGTATTCAATACGTCTGTTAACAGTATACAGTGACTTTATGCTTGCAGTGCGAGTAAGTTGTGTCTCTATAAAAGGTAACTGGTTCTGAAAGACATTTTGAAATCCCTGTCCACTGTCTAACAGGTGTATTTGTGAACAAAGGGTAGATCTGTAAATTTAAAATAAACAAAATTTGACAGGGAACCTCTCACACAATCAAAAACTTTTAAGAAGTTTGCACGGCCAACTTTCCCCTTATTTGGTTTACTAAGCACACAACTTTGTTTTGATATATTGTCACGGCTATACCTTTTTTTCCAGCAAAACGAGCATGTGTGTGAGTTTTTTAAATGCAGGGAAACCCATTAAAAATAGACAATACACTGCTTTCCAATTGCAAGTAGACAAGAGCAATGTACACAGTTCTGGAGCAGACGAGCACGCCTCTCTGTTATGTTTTGTTTTTTTTTCCTTTTGTATATCACTTTCAATGTCACTTACACCCTGAAAAAAAAAGAAATAACAAAACAACAGAAAGCAGCATGGAGGCCAGTGGAAGTGTTAGAGTAGTTACGTCTTTTGTATCTCTTATTTTTTCAGTTTCTCTCTCAAACTCAGTGTGGACTAGATTTTGAATGATCATGTTGCTCTGCTTTAACAGAAAAGGACAGTACTTTGTGCAGCCCATCATTTCATTATGCTGGCCAAGGGGCAACAGTTGTAGTTTGCACACCAGACTGAAGAAGCAAAACTGGAAATCAACCCAAATCTACAAGTCAGAGCAAGGTATTCCCTCAAGAGTTGGCAGAGACCAAAAACAGAGCTAAAAGGAGAGTAAATATTGGACTTAAATTCATCAGGTGGCCAGAAACAGACACCAAATTAATACTAATGTTGTTTCATATCTTTGTAATTGTTTGCGAACACATTTGACTGAAAAAGTTTAATTTGATGAATTTGTGATAACAGCAAGCTCTGCTGCCCCCAAGTGGCTAGAAAATTTGTAAATCCTTCTCAAATAAAGAATAGAGTTAACTGTCACGCAATGTGGCTTCATACTGTTTTATAAAATGTAATTAGATTGTTATTAGATTGGATTGTAATAGAAACAAATGGGCAGGCTTCTGAGCACTTTAAAAAGGTGCTAAGAAAACAACAAAAGATCCGTACAGTGGTAATATAAGTGCATTCAATTGCTGATATGTTCACTTCCATGACAAACACTCTCAGGGAGTCATTAAACCTTGTTTCTGTAACACACTGAATACCCGACTTTAATCATCTACCTCTTGCTGATCTGAAGCCGCCTTTGCGGAAATCCATGCTGCACAAATATGCCACATGGTAGAAACTTTAATCCCTGCAGGTATCTAAAGGGCATTTGTTTTGTGACACTGCCAAAAAGCTGAAAGGGTTCAAACAAGGGACCGTGTAGATTAAACGACCCAATTAATCTCTCCTCCTCCAGCCTCCCAAGCACCAAGTCTAGACTTCAAAGCAGACACAAACTTGAAGACTTGAGCCACTTGTAGCTTTTCTCTTTGTTTTTCGCCTTTACACTGATGTGTGTGTGTGTGTGTGTGTATCATGACTCACTGGGGCTTATGGAAACAACCTTGTAGTCGTGTAGTTATCTTCAGTAGTCGAGTTACTGGTTGTGAACCAGTCAGGGCAGAGACCAAAGGCT
This sequence comes from Plectropomus leopardus, assembly GCF_026936395.1. NCBI lineage: Eukaryota > Metazoa > Chordata > Actinopteri > Perciformes > Serranidae > Plectropomus > Plectropomus leopardus. The sequence continues at coordinate 14,810,591 of NC_142186.1, forward strand.
TCCCTGTGTTCCTTGAGGATATAAAAACTATACATGTGGGGGAAAAAATACCAATAAATTTAACTCAACTGAATGATTTTTATAGCTCAAGAAAAAATCAAAGGAAATTGGCCTTAGTGCAACGTATTATGTCAGTATCCTTATTTTAAGAAAAAGATATGGGATACCAGTCAAAGCAACAATGCAGAGCAATAAAATGGGAGAGGAAAAAGAGAAGCACAACAGACAAGAGTACGTTGTATAGAGAAAAAAAGGTGATAAGGACAGGAGAAAGGTTGAAAAAGAAGCAGCTTAAGGTGTAAGGTGAAATATACTTTATCCCCTTCTTGAGCCATAAATCTTTATAGCTTAACACCTTCACTGTACATGATGTAACAATATGAAAAATAAGTGCATTTTTATTTTTTTTATATTTAACTGGGCTGGCACACACACAAAAAAAATCACAGGAGGATTGAAATGGGGGAGGACCCCTAAAATAATTGTGGTAATTGTTTTTTTGTGTGGGCAATCATTAGAAATATTTACTGTAGTACAGTAACAAAGAAGAGGGTGTCATCTATTTTGTATCTTTTGTGACTCGCTCGGACTAACAAGAAGGAAGTTGGTATGTAAACAACAGAGCAGTAGTGTGCTTAACAGCTTGGGAAAGGGAACACACAAACACAGTGGCGTTTCGAGAGGAAGAACTAAAAGCCAAATGTGAGTCAGAGGACTTACAGCAGTTAAACATCTTAACAGGCACAAGCCTACTTTTGGTGTGTGTGTGTGAGACTGTCTGTGTGTGTGTGTGTGTGTGTGTGTGTGTGTGTGTGTGTGTGTGTGTGTGTAAAGCCATACAGACAATAACAATGCCAGTGAGGCGACCACATGGTCTGGGTGTGAACCTAAGTGTTCTACTGCCACCTATTGACTGAAGGTGGAACTGCTCTCCCCTCCCCCACATGGGCTTGTGCAGCAGAAAAATACAGTGGTACACATGGCGCTTATGTGAGAGAAAAGAGAAAAAAACACATGAAAAAGAGGGGGCAGAAGAAGAAGAAAATATGTAATGAAAAGAAAGAGAAGTGAGAAAAATAAAAGAGATGTTAAACACAGAGAAACTGATATTAAGACTATTAACTGTCTTTCTTTCACTACCTCAAAACACAACTTCTGTAATACATCTCAATCTGTCGCTCTGGCCTATTTTTGCTTTCTTCATCAGTTTTAATTTCTTTAATCATATGTCTTTACGTTATTTCTTTCCCATAATTGATGTTTCTTTCCCAAACTAAAGATTGCCGATAGAGTTCTAGATTTAGTATAGGGCCATTACATATACAGTGGTAAAGAGTACAGGAAAGTAATCGTGCATTGCAACAGCAGCACTATGGTAAAGACTACATATTTTACTTTTTTAAGTGATAAACAGTTGGAAAACTGTGTATACAGCTGTAAGGATATTGGACATTTAACAGAATATAGAACATATAGTAGCATTATGGCATACATAGCTATACACAGAAAAACAGTAGTACAACAAAGCATTGTGTTTATAAAATTGTGAAACATATTTGGATATAGTGAAGTGGAGAAGGGAGAGGAGAGGTGTGGACACAAGTTCACAGAGGACAGAGCAGATGGCGGCGGCTGGACTTACACAATCTCTCTCTCTCACACACACACACAAACACACACTGGTGACATAATAGCAGCATGCCAGGTGTGCAGTTGGTGGCTTGCAGTCTGGCATTGACTGTGAGCTGTGTGTGTATGTGTGTGTATGTGTGTGTTTGTATCCCGTGCTCTCTTTGTGTGAAAGGGGCCCCCTATTCACTAGTCTCTGCTGCCAGCTTGGCACTAAATCACAGGACAAGATGGTACACGCGCACAAACACGCACATGCATGCACACACACACCAGCCCTCTGTTGCCTTTTTGTCCAGCCTTTGGAGGGAATGAAAAGAGGTCAAACAAGAAGACCGAGGCGGAGAAGCAAATGAAGGACGACTGCAGGTTTGTTGAACTTAAAATGAGAGAGACAAAGAAAAAACGTTTAATGCAATATAAGAACTGAGGCGAGAAAAAAGAAAATAACTCTTCTCTTTAATATCTTGGTGTTCCCAGTTCCACCAGTAAACTGACTTAAACTGAGAATACACACGCATGCAAGACACACACAAACATAATCAGCATCATGGCCATGCACAATGAGCAGCAGTAGAGGTGAGGCTGCAGCTGGGTTGTCCAAACTTTGCCTGAAGAAACAGCCTGAGGAAACACTGAGTGTGTTGTCTATGTGTGTCTGTTCTATTCTTCTATTCATAGCGTGAATGAGTGTGTGTTTACAGCCAGATGAGTAGCACTTACCAAACAGCCAAGAGTCTGAACTGTATCAAGCTAGTGACAATAATGAAACAACAGATACAATACTTACACAGAGACAAGTAGGGAGATGGACACATGCAGTAAGAAGCAGACTGAGAAATAGAAAAAAACATGAACTGAAGGGTTCTCTACTCTTATTTTGTATTTGTGGCAACACTGAATGAGAAACATGTTGCAATTTGTTTATAACTGGTTTTCAGTCACTCCCCAGCAATTTGCCATGGCAGCAACAACTACACTGTTGACCAACTGTGTTAGGGGATGTCACTCCCATAACATTCACTGGCAGCTACGCCACTTGTTGATCAATATTAACATGGCTGCAACCAAGCGGCATCCTCTGTGGCTAAAAATTGAAGCCAACGAGGTGCTAAAAACTGCAGTTTTTTTGAACGACCACTTGAGGCTGGCTTCAGATCCAGTCAGGCCCCACAGACCCCCATGTTAAAATGCCCACATTTAAAACAGAAACAAACAGGTTTACAACCTGGCACAAGAAAACTGTTTTGGTCTCTATAGCTAATTTTCCTCAGCATGACAACTGCACCGGGGTTAAATTTTATATAACCCAATAATTTTACATTTCACTACAACTTTGAGTTGCGCATTATTAGGGGCAGACTGCTTTGAGTGACAAGAGTGACAAGCAAGAAAAACAAGATTGTGTCCTCGGCTTCAGAGTCAGATTGACCCCTCCAGCCTCTCGTCCAAGTATGTTCAAAAAAAAAAAAAAAAAGGCAGCCATTGTCAGTTGGTGGTGTCATGATAATTACTGTTACAACAAGCCAGCAAACAAAGAACAAATCAGACCAATTTATGATTATATTGTCTCTTCGTTATCTATCTAGACCACAAAATAAATTAGATGACAATACACCTTTTTCAATTTCATATCTAGTACTAATATCTTTCAAAGCAAGAAAAGCAGAGGCAAAACTAATAACATTAACAATGGCTCAATTCCAATTTATTTGGTGTCTCAGTAGGCAATACCACTGATTCAGCAAACATAACACAATGCCCTGACACTGGAAGACCTGTATTGAATAGTCAGTGGTACTTATTAATTACACCTGCATTTAAAAAGTCAAAAAGCTCTACTGTGAAAAGGGTCTACTAAAATAAAATTAATGAGGCTGAATATATAAGCAACATTTACAGTATTTATAGCCAATAACGTGTCAACTGATTCATGTGAACAAACGCCAGAGTCGTGAAAGAATCTACAAAAAAGTGAAGTGAAATAGTAAAGTCTTAAAGACCAACAAAGGACTGAGACCAAAGTTTCATAGTATTCTTTATATGTTCATAAAGAAGTTTACACAATAACCACAAAAGTTCCAAGAAACTTCCCTGCCCCTATTGGATACTTGCTTTACATGATCATGCTGCCAGCACTAGCCTGTCTTTTGCACAGACCATTAATTTGAATATTTACCAAAATATGACTTCCATTTGAGGCTTCCCGCAAACTCATTTGAAGTTTGGGTTGTACAAGTGGATAGAAAATCCTTTTAGTGTGATACTTCACCCATAGCTATACTGAGAACTGAATTTGTATAATGCTTAACACCTAAAACTACACAGCAATATCTAAACAAATTAAGTCAAGAAACTTAAGACTTGTTATCAGTCTTCGATGCATCGGTAGTGGTGACATATGCTTGAACTCGGCTTCGAATGTGTGTATGTGTGACGGAAAGTCTGTTTTGAGTTTACTGGCTACACAACAGCCAGATTATGAAAAACTGTTGCTAGGGTCTGAACCATTTCTCAGTGCAGAAGAGCACACATGGAGAAACTTCTGTCTGTGTGAAAAATATCAGCAACTTATCAGCCTGGAGGAGATTCAGAAAATCCATTTTTAGCTTCTCCATGAAAGCTTTCCCAGAGGATAATGAATTTGATTGCTACCACACACACATACATGCACACAGGAAATTTGTGCTTGCATACTCAGCAGTTTTCTACATGGTCTTTCCAATAGACGGCACTTTGATGGTGGTGACTCAACTATGATCAATGTGCTCCTATCAATACTTCAGTCTCTGCTGGTCTGCCTGTGTGTCTCTATTTCCATTCTTGCTCATCTCTCAATCAATACGAGACAAATTAGAGGTGAGCTTTTTTTTTAATCTCCTTACCTTCATCTCTTTTACTTGAATAAATGCCAAGTGTCCAATGCCTATTGGCACACATGCATGCAGATCTGCACCTATATACCAGATAATGTTAAGAGCAACAACATGCACACCCTTACCTGTGTTTTGACCTTGTAAATCTGTGAAATGACGCCCTGCATTGCCCTATTCTCAATAATCTGCAGTCTTTTATTATCTGCTGCTGTGATCGACTGGTTCTGGTGCGATGCACAATTATATCAGCACATCATCATCTGCATTGAATAAAAATATCGGAATCGACCATTATGCTAATTTCTGCTGATATCACAAACCGGTAATTTTTAAATTTTTATTGACAAAGTGAGTACGTACAAAACATCAACTCTAAGTTGTAGTTTTTTTTCTGATTTTCCACAATGAATAAATATTACATACCCTGAAAAGCATTGTATTTTATGTCTCCACCTGCTGGTGGGCCATCACGATAAGAGTATGCATAATCTGATGTTAATTGCACTACAGAAGGTACTTAACGATCACTACAAATTAGATGGGGAAAAAGTGGATATACTGATATCGATATCAGACCATATGAGTTGTTATATAAAGGCATATCAGATATCAGCAAAAAATCTAACATCATTCATACCTACTTTCTGGGAATCTCATCTAAGGTGTAATTCCCACTAAACTTGATATTAAACACCTAACCTGGAGGAGCCACTGACCCACAGAGGATCATTCTTGGCAAAACACGGCAGCCTTGTCTGTCCGTGTGTCACGTTCCTGCAGCAGCAGAGGTAAACAGGAGCTGACATCTGTCACAGATGTTGGAACTAGCCAACAAGCTAGCCCACATATCTGTCTATCTGTGGCTATCTGTCATGTGTCATCGAGCTGGAGCGAAAAAACTAAGGAGTGTCATTTCTGCTAATATCTGCGTTTGACACTGATGCCATCAGTCATGTGGAAATGAGAGAAAAAGCAGTTGATATCTGTGAACATCAGTGGGTATATCTGCCTTCAATGCATGATGTTATCATAAAAAAAAGGACTTATCAGAGCATCTCACGTTGCATTTTGAAATATATGCATTTAATTTTCAGTTATTTAGCTTAGAATCTAGTGCATCAAACATTTTTACATAAGGGAGAAAAGCACCAGCTGTCAGGTCTAGAAAAAAAAGTGATACTGGTGATACGAGGTTTCAGTTGTGTGTTGTCATTATGCCAACACTCGCTAGAGCCCAAAATTCAAGCTGTGTCGCGATGGCTAAGATGCATGTTGCACACTAATGTAGTGTGTCATGTGGGAGTGATAGCAGTGTGTCTGTATCTATGAAGCGTCACGTCCTGTTTTGGTCGGGGCCATTTCAAAAACACCCTGCTGACAGTTTAAAATGACAAGGCGACAGCCACAATGGGGGTTTGAGGACCACAACAAAAATAGAGTTCTCTCTCTCGCACACAGCCCTGGCACCTCGCTCTGTCTGACTGGCCCCCTGTCTCCTGTCACATTTCTCAGGCAGGCAGCCACTGTGTTTACAGGACAGGGCATCTGCAGGTTCCAGAGTTTAAAACCTTTTTAAGATGATTTGAATGCAGACTTGAATGTGACAGGAGAAACTAGCCAATTTCCAAAATATAAGCTTTTCCACTAAAAACTAGTAGAACACAAAGTAACATTATTACGTTCTGTGTAACACAGATATGATAATGTTAAGCCTGGTACATTTTGGCTGCTCTGTAATGGACATCAGAAACATCTTATGAAGATGTACAGTTGCATTCATATTTATATAAGAACTGACATATTCATGTTGCAACTGAATGTTTGTCATAGCAAGTCCCCTGACAGACACACACCCACGCTTAATTATAAGCTTGGTCACACATCATCATCCACCATCACATGACTACTGAGGGCAGCATTTGGTACAGTTTATTTTTGTTACTATTATACTCACAATGTTGAATTGCTGCTCTGCTATGATGAGCAGTTTTGTCCAAAATTTGTGTGAGGCCTGGTGCTGCCCCACAGGTTTTTGCAGCCTCAGATCTCAGAGTCAGGCCTGTCAGTTCAGCTAATGCGTTGACAAGGGGACTGATTTGGGGGTTTTAAAAACACACTGTCAGAAAAGACCATCATTTAAACAGTACAAACAAACTGCAATTAAATTTAAAACTGATACTGGTAAGAGAACAGTTGTGGAGCTTTTAAGAAGTCTTGTATAATTTAGAGATAACGGTAGCAAATAATAGTGTATGTGTGGTGGTAGCTGAAGGGGTTGTTTGACCACAACAGCAAACTTTCAGTTGCTTTTTTTCCATGAAATGCCTGTGTCCCTTTGTATCATGCTGTGTACCCTATATAAATTCTGTTGTTGTAGTGGGTCTCTAAGTGCAGCGCAGGCACAGCTCTCTGTGAATTCTTTTCTTCCTCAGCATCAGTTTAAGCCTCGCGAGTCGCATAATTCATCTGTCCATCCATTCAGAGCTAATCAGATCAGATTGATGGATAAGAGGAGCAGCTGTTGCGAGTTAATGCAAATTTTTAGACCCAGCAGAATGAACAGTTAGGTTTCACTCTCAATGCACCTGATGTTCTACTGCTCTGTCTGTGCCCAGAGTGTATTCTCCACTCTATTTCAACAACACTCCTAATAAACAACTGCAGTCCAAAAATACAAAATCTAAATGTGGCGGCAGATGTTTTAATCGTGGCGGGCTGCCACAAATAAATGAATGTTTTGGAAACCCTGCTGTCTTATTATAACACATATGCTGTGTATGTTGTATGTTGGTAGCCATTGTACTCGTTTGCAGACATGGCTCAGTCTGCAGGTGCCAAATATTCGCACAGAGCTGGGAAGATCAGTCTTTTCTTATTATGCCCCACATACTTGGAATATGTTTCAGCAAGATTTTAAGATTACCTCATAGATAACATTGAGAGAATACCAAGGTTAAATTTGTGATATAACTGATTGTGAATGTCATTGATTTTAGGTTTGTTTTTTTGTTTTTTTATACTATACAAGCCTTGTATTTATCTGTGTTGGTATTTGTTTGAAGTTGAATGTTGTTTGTGCCTCGGCACCATTGAAAATGAGGGTTCATTCTCAATGTGTTTTCTGCGGCATTAAATAAAATAAATGATGATAATGATGATGAAAACAGTCCAAAAATACTCCCAGCTCTTAATTGTATTAACTGCTTAAATATGGAGACAGAAGGAGAGCATGGGAGGGAGACATCATTAACTGAAAGGACAAAAAGAGAGACAGAAGAGCAACAGGAAGAAGTGAGAGGAGACAGAAGGGGTGAGAAAATTATTAAGACAGGAGACGTTTAAGTTTAGAAGATGAGAGGAAAGCAAGGAGGAGGAGCTGTTGGTCTGTTGGCTGGTGGATGGAGGTTGTTTATCTTCTATCTCCTATACTCACCTAAAGGAGCTGATGATCTGCCATCTCCAGAATTTCTCACCCAGAGGAACATGGTTTAAGATTTCTACTAACACCCAAAGACACACTTCTCTGCCAAGACACAGACCAACCAACACCCAATCACTGTTCCTCAGCACGTCTCTGTCACGCACAAAACTATGCATATTAACCCCCCACACACTTCCCACCCATACACAGACACACACTCTCTCACAACCTTGTCATTTCCTATGACATCCCCAGCCTCCATTACCTGCATACATTAACAAACCTCTCTGATGTTCAAAATTATACATCCATACATTTGAATAATTCAGATTATTTTAAAAGCTGTGCACTTACTCACTCTCTCTTTTTTTTCCAGATGGAAAGAGAGCTATTTACCTCAAATCGCATTTGAATAAATCCCATAAATCCTTTCAAAGTTGTCTGGGATAAACCAATCAAATACCCCCAACACTGGCTGACTGGCCAATCAAAATTAGCATTCATACTTGCAGCCCCCCCCCCCCTTTTTTTTTTATTAAAAGACATCAAATAGCAAATCGAATTGCAAGGCCTATTTGTGAGGCTCAATTTGTTTGAGATAAGGAAAAGGTGGCTAATAGACTGAGAGTGAGAGAGAGAAAGGGGCATTGCTGTGGCACTGTAATGTCATTTCAAACCTAACAAAAATATTTGATGGAGTAAACAGCTTGCCTTTGGTTCATAAATGTGGTAGATGATTCTATTTGTTCAACAAAAGAGAAATATATTATATGTGACAGAAAAAATATACATTAGATGGCCAATGGTATTGATGCCAATTATTCCTTAGATGAATCCTGCTTATCACACTCTCCAGTGAGTGTATTTCAGTGTGTGAGAAACAAACACAAAATGGTCAACAAGAATAAGTAAACTGGGCTGGTAAATTGTATGTCTTAAGCCCCTTTCCCACTGCACAAAAAAAATCCACTGACACACACCGACATCTGGCTTTTGTTTTTAAATGCAAAGTTTACAATCTGCATTCACACCTGGAACAAATGACTACAGTAGTCAGGGGTATTTGCGGGCTTTGACCAATTAGCGATGATCGGCAGCGATGGAAATGCTACATCCGGGTGGACATGCTAAATGTAGCCCCTTTGCTGGTGCAATGTTATAACAGGCTGCCACAAAATAACCGTCTGTACGTCTTCATCCAAGCAGTGCTGACAACAACCTCTGAAACAACTTTTAAAATTTAGTTGGCATAAGTAACCAACAGATCATTATCATGGGACTCCATGCTGCTTTCTACTGTTTACTGACATATTTCCTGGATACACAAGAAAAAATAAGCAAAACAAACAAAAAGAAAAAAACAGAGGCATATTTGTCCACTGGCAATAGGAAAGCAGTCTATCGCCCATGTTTAACAGGTTTTCCCACAAAAAAAAGCAAACAAAACGTGCTATTTTTGGCACAAAAGCGATATGACTATTTGTATGTAAGATGGTTTAGTCACAATGTGTTAGAAACAAGAATATCAGCATGAAGAAGAGTGTTTCTGGACATGACTGGAGCTCCAGTCATGTCACATGCACTGGACATGACTGGACATGACTGGACATGACTGGAGCTCTCTCTCGAACAAAATTTTTGAAAGGTTTAATAACTTAAAACACTTGATGCTGACTGTATCCACCACGGAGATCAGTGGATAGATAGTGAAACTTAATTTCTCTCCTCTCTCATTACTGTCTGTAAATCATGACAGGCGGTAACCTCCAGCTTCCTCTTTCTCCGTTTTGAAAACAACAACTAACTGTCTCTGACACTCATGTTTCCTGCGTTTTAACGGATTACTCAGGCACAGACAAACATAGACCCTTCATATCTGATCTCCAAACTGAACTTCCTGCATTGTGTTCTACATCGATGGTTAACAAATGTCAAGTCTATTACAAGTTAACATGCATAAACATGCAAATTGCTTCTCATGCTTGAGTACATGGTGAGAACAGGTAATGTTTAATTGATTCATTAATTTATTCATTTATTAGTTTAATTGATTTTGTTGGCCATGGTTGTCGCGGAGGCTGTAAGTGAATTTAACAACAAAGTAAATTAAAAAAGCTTTCAGATCAAATGTTTGCATTTCAGGACAGTAAAACAGGCAGTGTGACACAACACTGTCTTCCCAAAATAACACTATGCCTGGCATACTTCTTTCAGACAAGTGTAAAGGGCAGGTGTATCTTCACCCTGCATACTCACCCACAACTAATGGGCACACACACACACACACACACACACACACACACACACACACACACACACACACACACACACACACACACACACACACACACAGCAAGGTTTAAGCAGCTGGTGAGTTTGCCCTTGACTGCCCACCCCCGGGCACTGCAGTGGCATGGATGCAGCTGTTTTAAAGAGTTCTGGATGAGATTTAGAAAGCAATGTCCTTGTCAAGGGTATATTCTTGTTTTTCACTGCCCGCATATAAACTGAGTCTGTGTTAAGACTGACAATAGCACTGCCCCAAAAAATCCAGACTCCTTCTTCATGAGTTAATGAGACCAGTGTGTTGGCAGCGTGGATGCTGTTTGTGGAAGATTCCAGTGAAGAAGTTTCTCTTTGCTTTAATAAAAGCACAGTCAAACACCATAGAGCAGTTTGGTGACCACAAGTAACACAAATCGTAACTCTGGAAGGTTTTTGAAGAATGTTAAAACATGTCAGTGGTGTTTTTTGTGCCAGCATAAATCTCTGGACGAATCTCTCATCAACACTGAGTGTACCCTGATTCAAAGCACGGCCTTCAAAAGTTCAGAAGGTCAAACCTAAAAAAACAGGCTTTTATAAAGGAATAGTGTAAATTTGCTACTATAGCATCCATCATTAAAAAATGCCGCCTTTCATCAGCTGACTGTATTTTTTTTTAAGTTGGAGGTCCCTTAAGTACATACCTTTGACAGCTCTGAGAGATGAGGTCTTTGTTAGGGTACTGACACTAAATAAACGAGCTGGAGATTTGATGATGATTTCAAACACAGCTTTCCTAAAATATTCGGGGTCAAACTCTGAGGATGAACTACAGTTAAATTATGTGCATGAGCAATGAAATGTTAATAGGATGAGACAAGTGACCTTAGCTTGTTGCACAGAGCACAGACCCAAAATGCAGACTTTGACACGAATTAGGATTGGATGTTTGTGATCCAGTGAAGAGAAAGAGAGGAGAAATAATTTAAGTGGGATGAATCTGAATCCTATTTATGTGTTTGTGTATCAATTTCAGTGCGTGCTTGTACAGATGTAGTTCAAGGTTTTAGATTGAAAACCAGACAAAAACCTTTCAAAAATTCAACAGATTGCACTGATAAATAAGTCACAGATGGATAATATACTGTATATATAGTAAATGCTCTGTAAGTGAGATGTGTGTTATCAATGTGTAGACTTGACCTTGACTGACCCGCCTGCGGCTCTAGCTGTGGCATGGCCTGCTGTGCGATTAGGGATTCTGGGAGTCTGCTCTTAAGGAACAGATGCCAAGGCACAACAGCTGTTCATCTGGCATCATCTCTCCAAGACCCTAGTTATCCTATATCAGCACCTTCAATTGTCCAATGGCAGCACTCCCTGTTCCTCAGTAAATAAATCAAGTACTTAATCAGTGTGTTTGTCTGACATTCAATGACCCCTACTGTCATTTAAGTACCTCTTTTTTTTAATTATGTTTTTTGACAGGATGCAGCATATAAACAGCATAGTTCAAAGTCATGTTGTAACTGTGTGTCTGTGCATGTGTGAGGAAGATAATAAACTCACCCTGGAAAGACTGTCTGGCTCTCTCCACTAGTTCCTCAATGGGATAGCTAGCCAGGTCTCCTCTGGCATGCTTTGTCTTGCAGTAGGTACATGCATTCAGACACCTAGAAGGACAGAAACAGAAAGATGATGATTGAAGGAGAAAGTGATGGATGCAGAGAGAGGTATTCTTAAAACATACACAATTCGCTTAGTGTGAAATGCCACAGATAAAAGCTAAAATCAAGCACAGATATATATATAAACATTTTTTATCTAAGGCATTCAAAGCAAGCATTTGACAAAAATGTTAAAAAATTTCAATATGGACTAAAGGTGGTGCAATACCCACAAGTTGGAGAACTTTTATTTCATGAGTCAAATGTTTGCCTCTTGTGCTACACTTGATTTAAACCGAGCTACACAATTATTTGTCTGCCTTTGATGATTGATTTGTTTATTTTAGAAATACAAATACTTACAATACAACTCAAAGTTTACCAATCGAGCCACTATTTTTACTTAAATTAACTGAACTTAACAGTGGGAATGGAAGAGGTTGTGGAAAACAAGGTGAGTGCACAGACAGACAGAATGAAGAGACCTTTCAGTGTTTTAATGAAATCTATTCATGCAAACCTTCCTAATAGAGCAGACGCAGGAGAACAAAGCAGGGAGTCAAAACTGTCCTTTCTCTCCTAAACTGTTTATAAGGACTGTAGCTATAGCTCCAAAGTAACCGTGGACAGCTGTCTCTCAGGCTAAGGCAAGCAGTAGAAAGATTAGACTCAATACATTGTTTTGTTTTACAGAAAGTAAAGAAGCTTAATACAAATTGACCATGACGGGAGGGAGTCTGGCCATAGAGCAGAAAAAGTAAAATAAGACACAAATTACGCAGAAAAAAAAAGGAGAAATCCTGCCTCACAGCAGATCACGAAGCATGATACGATCTAAGTTCTATGGGAGTTTTTGTTCAGCATGAAGGAGGCTTTTCTTCAAGAGTTGTCTCTAAATCACTACTGAAGAGAAGAAAAAGGAAGGCCACTGTTTACAGTACTTTTTGTATTTGCTTCACTAAGAGTTTCATTTCTGACCTCAAATTTGTTACACTGGGTTAAAAATATACACTGTTGTGACCACAGTAGTTTCTTTTTACTCACTAAAAGCTCTAGTTAGTTGCAGGGACATGCTGCTGGGTAAACACGAGTGAAGCATGGTAAAATAGTTAAAAGTGTGTTTGTGGAAATCAAAATACTGAAAGGACAAATAAGACCAACCTACTTTCTCTTTTAAAACTGTGTCATATTTTACCTTTTGCCATGTCAAGATTGTTTTTCTATATAACTCAGCTGAGTTGTGAATCTCAAACTGCCAAATTTAGAGTTCAATTCCCAATGCAGGCACTTTTGCTAAGTGATGTAATGCACTAAAAACATCCCATAAGTAAAATACAGCATGTCATTTGGTGTTTTCACTACAAACTAACTAAACTGTGACTAATACTGGACTGCAGTCCAGTTGCTCATACCGAAAACAACATGACCATCCATTAAGACACATGAACACTGAAGCAAGTGTTTGACACAAAATAAAGATCAAAAGCTCCAGTTTCTCTCTAACAAAAGTGTCACAATGGTCAAATAGGTTTGCTGTGTGGGATTTTTACGCTGCAGTGCAATGTCAAAAACGTCTTGCTAATTAATAACCATAAAATGCTGTGATGCAAGGCAGCAAATGTGACTCTGAAATCACACTGTTGTAGATAACAAGCGTAAACCCTGTATCTGTGTGTTACAGACTTGTGGAGAAATAGTAGGGATTCCCAAGAAGCTTGACACAAACAGGCCAACAACACTGATCTCGTGGTTCAGGTAATGAAGTAGTGGAGAGACGCAAGTGTAACCTCATAGTTTCCACTGCCCACTGAATGAAGGCGCTCGGGGAAGAAGAGCATGAGATGCCACAGATGAAGACGAGAGACATTTCGGAGAAAATTACTTCTCAGAAAGTGCACAGAGGTTATGGTTCACAGAAAATGTTATATAGTCTGCATACAAAAGCTATGTTAAAGTTCCATTTAAACGTCTTTCTCAGAGGATACTTGAGACTACGTGCTATTCTACTAATGGTTCACATTTACACACTTGGGCCCAATCCCATTTTTTATTTTTCCCCCTACACCTCATTTTCGAATGCTATCTCGCCCCTTACAAGGGGTAGTGGTTTCCCCCCTAAAATGGGACAACAATTTAAGACCCTAAAAAGAAAAATCATCAAGTGTTGCTGGACATTGTAAATCTTCTGCTGTGGTGATTTCTTGTGTGGGCTTTGTAAACCCATCAGCTACAACATTATCATCACCTCTTAACAGTCTAATGTAATGTTCTGCTGGGAAACCTTGGGTCTCGGCATTCATGTCAATGTCACCTGACATGCTGCACCCCTCCAAACAGCTTTGCAGACCAAGCACCACCCCACCCATCTACAATGTACAAAAATGGTCAGAAGAACATGACAACGAGCTCAAGGCATAGACCTGGCCTTCAAATTCTTCAGATCCGAACGTGATCAAGCATCTAAGAGTTGTGCCGCTATTCCACCTCATAACCCACAGGACTGAAAGGATCTGCCGTCAAAACCCCACTGCAACAGTTCAGAGCCAAGTCTGATGCAAGGAGGCCCCACTCAGGATCAGGAGTACCTCTGGGGTACCAGCACATCCCACACATGATCGATCATTTTGGGATCTGGAAAATTTTGAGGCCAGGTCAATGCCTTGAGCTCCTTGTCACATTCTTGAGGCCATTCCTGAACAGCTTCTGTGGTGTGGCATGGCGGTGTGTTCTGCTGTGGGGGTCACTGCCACTTGTGAATGCCATTGCGATGAGAGGGTGTGCTTGGTCTACTTGGGTGGGTGAAGTGCATCAAGTGATCGATCTCTCATCAAACTTGGTTTGAAGTGTGCCTCTGCAAAAGCTCTGGACGGCCATGGAGCTCTTACACTTTGCTCTACCCCTCTATTCCAATAAGAATCTGGACACCCTACCCTTAGACATAAACTCAGAAAACTGAGGGGTAAGAGCAAAGTGGTATGGGCAAGAGATGTACCAGGATTGGGCCTTTTACACATTCACACCACAGCAATGCTCAGTTTTACAAGTCTGCTACTGTTAGTGAGCAGATCAGTTACTTCAAACCTGTCAAAGCAGCAATGCAAGAGGCTCTATGGAACCTATGGGTTTTTGAACACTCCTTTTATACTGCATTTATTGGACTGTAAAAGACCTTCATACTGTAAGCGCCCACTGAAAACCCTACAATATCTTTATAGTCATTTTGAAAAACAACCAAAACGCCAGGAGCATTTTTTATTGTCAGCACATGGAAAAAGCAGAAAAGCAATAGAAAATATGGCTATCTATCCATATATCCATCCATCTCTCCCTCTCAGGGTATTGCTTATCGTAGTTGAGGGCACTAAAGATGGCAGCTAGGTCACAAGACCTCGCTGTGGAGAAAACACAGACAGATGGGGCCCTACATGTGCGCGCACACACACACACATACACCACCAGGGGGTCCATCCATCTTAATGTGATCAGGCCCAGCTGAGTGGATCACACCAACATTAATCTCAAGAGACAGCCAGTGGCCTGCATGGGTGTGTGTGCGTGCGTGTGTGTGTGTGTGTGCACGTGCGTGGTTTGCATCAATTATATGTATGTGTGCTCATGAGCCTGTGTGACTGTGCTGCTGCTGCTGAACATTTGTTCAGTATCACAACAACGCATTAGCAGTTTCAACCTCTCCGTCAGCCTAAATAGACTGCGACAACTAGTCTGCACCCTTACATTGACAGAGACTGAGGGAGGGGAGCAGCGTCACTCTCTCTGACACATACACACTTTGCTTTTCAAATTGTGCCGGGCTTGTGTTACTTAATTCTGAATTGCTTCAATTTTTTTGTCCTCCTGAAGACAAGAGAAAGAACAGAGATTTAATTCTTTTCAACCCAGCAACAAGGAAAACTTTTAGAGTATTATGCCATGATTTCACACTGCTGTTGTTGAAAATTAACTTAGCATTTCATGAGAAAAACAACAACACACCAAAGTTGTGATGGAGAAATACTCGTGGAATTAATACAAAATATTTATCCTTCTTATCAAGCCTTCCTCCTTTGCCTCCTTTGTTTCGGTCCTCTCCCCCTTCTGTTTCGTCCCAGTTAATTAAACCACAGAGGTAGCTGTTGTACCTGACAACAGTGTAGTTCATCAATGTGCTACAATAAGAGAGGCTACCTCCCCAGTGTGTGTGTGCCAGCATGTGTGTATAAGAGAAAGAGAGACTATTGTGTAGTTGCAGCCTTGAAACGGTAACAAAGAAAGGAAAACCCTGAGGTTCCTCTATACATTTGTAAACCTCCCTTGACACACACACACACACACACACACACACACACACACACACACACACACACACACACACACACACACACAAATACAGTATGGTTCCCTTTGGAGAGGCTCCCTTGTGCAGCATCTGATAGACGCAGACCGGGAGAAAGTTGAGCAGGGAAAATGTTTTCTCAATGATAAGCATTTAGGCTCTACACAATAATTAGAAAACTGCTTTATGCATAAACAAATTAAGCCATGTGTGCATCTGTGTGTGTATGTTTGTCTGTGTGTGTGTGTGTGTGTGTGTGTGTCGGCGTGTGTGTGTTCATGGGGGTTCGTATTGTACGGGCTTAAAGATGTAATTATGAAAACAAAGCTTAAACTGTGAGGGGAAGTCTGAGCACTTTGCAAATGGTAAACTCAGATTATTCATTGCTCTTATTGTTGAGACTGGAAAAGGGGTGGAGTGGGTATATGAGCAAACAAAATCTTAGAACTGCTATTATACGAGCCAACAAAGCCTGAAGCCTGTAAGTTTACTGTTAGTGTCATCTCAAAGTCAAAGTGGAGGTTGCAAAATAATGTGGAGTCAAGGAACAAAGAATGCTGACACAATGGAGTAATAAATAAAGGATGATTAGTTATTTTGAGAAAG
This sequence comes from Plectropomus leopardus, assembly GCF_026936395.1. Taxonomy (NCBI): domain Eukaryota; kingdom Metazoa; phylum Chordata; class Actinopteri; order Perciformes; family Serranidae; genus Plectropomus; species Plectropomus leopardus. Next base: position 14,827,388 of record NC_142186.1, read on the forward strand.
GTTGAAAACTAAATCCTATTTACCCTTGATACACAGTAAGAGATGGCTGCATTCAAGTTACATGGGAACTTTGCTTATGGTTCTGTGTGACTAATGAAGACAATATTCCTCATACCTCATATCTTGTTTGGGGCTCTTGTGACTAACCATGATTAAGATTAATGCAGAACAACACTGCACGCAGCTGAGGCTCATTGCAATAATTACGGGGAGGCCTGTTCATATGTTTCAGGCAGGAATAACTTCTTTATAACAGGTCAACAGGAGACACAGATATCTGTTAACTAGTTGTCTGCAGGTTTTCTTTAGCTACAATTTGCAATGAAAATTTCAACAATTCCCAACTTTTAGTTTGGTTACACTTTACTGCAAAATCACATGGCTGCAGCTCCAAGCAGCTGCCACAGCTTTCCATAGACACCGCAGGCTGCACTTCAGTGCTATTTGGTGCTTTTCTAGCATCATAACACTTTTTAAACAACAACCAACAGTTATTAAAAATGTATCTTTCAAAATTCCTAAGTTGGTCATGTGACACACTGCTTATCTTATTATCTCAAATAAGACCCATACTTTGTGCTTTATTACACAAAACAACAATGAGTGGCTGTTTTTAAAATGACGCTGACACATAAAAAAATTATGCCATGGTTTAGCACGCTAGAGTTAGAGTAATAGAGTTTAAATCTATTTTTCAAGATTTTCCAGTGACTTTTCAGAGATGGCCAACTGACCTGTGAAATGATAATTCAGTCTCAAAAGCAAAGGGGTTTTACTTGAGTGTCTGAAGCCTTTTACAGTCAAGAGTTAAAGTTAAAAAAAAAACTGTGAGACTGCCATGAACTTTTCTGTCCTGCCATTAAGTAGCTCTGGTCAGACTGACAAATAAACAGACACAAAGTTCTCTCACCATTATTTCACATAATATTGTTTTTGCATTTTGTATGTGTTGGATGTGTGCATGTGGTGTGTGCATGCTTCTTTTCATCTATGAATAGAATAGTGTGTGTATGAGTGCGTGTCCTAATGCAGCTGGGGCCCAAGTCTTTCAGTGTTCAATCTAACCAGTGTGTTTGACCTCTTGAATTCTGTTATTTAGTCTTGTGTTCCCAGTACTGCACAATGAAACAGCTCTGTGTGCGTGTGTGTGTTGTAGAAAATGTGTCACATGCTGAGCCTCGATTTCTGTAACTACTACAGTAGCCTTGCTTGTTGTTTTGACTGGAGAGAGACAGCACGTGCATGTGTCTGAGACCACAACCCCATGTCTACATAGGAACTACAAGTGTTTTCCCAACTGCTTGTTTTGACTTTAAACAGCCCTTGAGACAGTGTTTGTACTACATCAGTCGACCCATTGTTACTGGACAAGAATGGTATGATGTTTGTTTATTATGAACCAACAGACACACTGATTAAGTCGAGTGGTACAAGATCTGATCTGAAGTCGCACTTCTTAGACAGCTAATTATCACAGTTGTTGCCTGCCTTACTGGCCACTTTACTCTGCAACTGACTGATTAAATGCTTTCATGGTGCTTTCATGGTGAACCTGTCTGACTGACAAAATGACTTTACTGATGCACTTTAAAGATGACTGAGTAACTGGCAGACCACCCGTCTCACTGCAAGACTGAGTGATCTGCTCATGGTGACTTTACAAGTGACTGAATAGCCCAACGGTTTCAACGGTGACTGAGTTACTATGCAGGTGAGTGACTGACTAAACAAGAGTGTCTGCAGGTATCAGAGCAGTTAATTGAAGGCTTAAAGGGACAGTTCAACCCAAAATCAAAGCTAGATATTTTTCCTCTAACCTGTAACACTCTATCATTCTAAATCGTTTTGTTGGGAGTTGCCAAGTGTTGGAGATATCGGCCGTAGAGATGTCTGCCTTCTCCTTAATATAATGGAAATTGATGGCACTCAGCTTGTGGTGCTCAAAGCGCCAAAAAATCACATTAAAAAAAAAAATCAACAGCCATGCCTTTTTCCAGAAATCATGACCCCATTACTCAAGAGAATCCACAGACCTTGTTGTGAGCAGTTTCATGTCGGAACTATTTTCTTTCTCCCGTACCAGGAAGGAGGAAGGAAGGAGGTGTGCATGCACTGCGAACTTATCCAGTGCCACTGAGCTAGCTAATGTTACAGCTCAGCAGAGGAGGACAACATTGATGTTTACATTATTTGCTGTCACAAGCACGAGCCTGTACACAAAAAATAATTCCTACATGAAAGTGCTCACAACGTCTACAGATTATCTTGAGTTACTGGGTCATGAATTCTGGAAAGAGACGTTGCTGTTGAGTTTTTCAAATGCATTTTGGGAAAAGTGCCATCTAGTTCCATTAAATTTGAAAAAAGGCAGATATCTTTATGGCCGGTATCTCCAACACTCTGCAACTCACACTAAAATAATCGGGACTGATAACTAACATTACAATTAAGAGGCAAATTATGTACTTCTGATTTTGGGGTGAACTTTTCCTTTAATAAGACCTTTTACATTCTGCTTCGCGATGTACATTTGGTGTTTGATAAATCTGTAAAATCTCAACTCACTGGTTGGTTGCTGTGTGACTGAGTACCTACTTCACAGGGTTGAACGAACACATGCGTCGACACATGATCAGCCCAATGGCGCGATGCTGCGTGGGTTTCAATAACATGCGCCAGAGAGCAGCAAAGTGCTGCTGCCAATATTCTAAGATGTTAAGGCAGCGTTTTAAGACGCTGGGTGCATCCCAGCCACCTGTCACTTCATTGGTTGCACACTGCAAAGCCAGAAACAGGGTTAAACTCAAAAAATGACTGAACGTTGAGCACTCTGGCTTGGTATGATACTCGATCAGAGCGCCACAATGGTGATGTAGCCTTATTGACTGACTGACTCAGAGGTATAGTGAAGATTGGGCATCACCACAGAACATACCAAACGTCTGCATACAACTGTAGGTCATCAAACATTATGACTTTAAAAATGAGAGATTATCTATAAAAAGGATTACAGTTCCTGCAAACTTCATTTGATTCACTGCTGAGGTACGCATCCTCACATTGAAGTCAAAAGGATCTGACCTAAGCGACAATTTTCCTGTTTAAAGTCCAACGCACTGGTAACAACACAACAAAAAAATGCGTCACTGTCCGTATAATCTGACTGCACTGCATATGTACAAGACCACCCTACAAACAAAATGACACGCTTCATGTTTTAGTCACAGAAAGAAAGCCTCATCTTTGGGTTGATGTTTCTGTCTTGATGACTGCCTCATGGAATGAAATATGTAGGACACAGGTTTGTGCAAATAACCTGTAAGACGATCTGTGTGTGTGTGTGTGTGTGTGTGTGTGTGTGTGTGTGTGTGTGTGTGTGTGTGTGTGTGTGTGTGTGTGTAAAACAAGTTTGCTCACTGGGGCTAATTCAGTTACTCAGGGGTTCTGTAGTGTAATGCCTTGTAATGACACACAATCTCATTTTGTCCAAGGAGACACATCAATCTTTTGGATTTACTGTGGGGAGCAAAGTCTCTCCTGGTGAGTAAGTAGGAAGAACGGTGGATGGAGAGCGTGTGTGTTTGTGTGTTTGTGTGTGTGTGTGTGTGTGTGTGTGTGTGTGTCGGGCATCTATTTGTGTGTTTGTGTGTTAAGCAGTGGGGAAGAGGGGAAATGGAATAATATGTTCAGACCAGTGGAGCTGAAAACTACCCATACATTGGTTTGATAAACAGCAGGAAAGGCCACCATGGTACATAGCGAGAGGTGTGGGTATGTGTGTGTGTGTGAGTGGGTGGAGGCATGTCTGCATATGATCGTGTGTCGGGAATGAAATAGAAAAAGAAAATGGGAATTCCTTTGTGTGTGTGGAGGTGTGTGTGTGTGTGTGTGCTAAAGTGCAAAATCAAAAGGGATTGTGTGTGTATATTGCGCATCCATGCATTCACGCAATCCTACACACATATGTACGTGATCAGAAACCCTTGTGTAAACACCCTTCACTCCTCTGTAACTCGACTTTTCTGAGGCACATCAGCACATTTTCCCTCTTTTGTTGCTGCTTCACATGATGCATTTTCACCCCGCTCCTCGGGGAGAGAAACAACACAGAAAAGAAAAGATGAGATCATTGACCAGTGATCAACAAAATGAAAACGCATTCAAGTAGAGCAGTGCAACGTGGCTTGTGTATTTGCTTTTAAGATGAGGGGAGAGATAAGTACAAATCATCCGCAGTGAATATCACATGAACCCCGGTGGCGGTGATATTATTGTCAAAAAGGGAGTCTCAAGCTGGAGCTGACATAGACGCTTCGGTTGTTGGATAAAGTTTGCGTGTCGGAGAAAGAGGGGAAAAAAGAGAGACTCCTCGTATGTCTCTTTGTGGCAACTCAAGGGGAAAGTGGCTCCTCATTCTCACAGGCCTTATTCACTTCCACACTGTAATTGCTAGAGATATTCAAATTACAAAAGAGCACATAGGCCTGATTCAATTTGCTTTTAACTTGGCTAATGACTTCCCATCTCCTCACGTTTTTCCCTGTGTCTCAGTACCGTGCTCCCCTTTCTCTTTTATCAGCGACTTTTATCACCAAAAATGCCTCCTCTATTCTTATAGTGGCTCTACTATTCTTTAGCGATAGTCTTTATTATAAAGTGTGAGCCGTGCTGTGTCTTTTTTACCCCACAACGTCACGGCCTCTGGCATCAAAAAACACAATGTGCTGAGTTCTACTGATCTCCAAACAGAAATTGTTGCAAAGAGCGCTAAGAAAAGGATTTGGCAGCGGAGGAAGCTCTGAGGCGTGCTGATTGGAACTGAGGAAGTGAAGCACAACTATCAGGTGCTGAAGACTGTCATTGATGTGCTGAAAAGCATGAAAGAGCACCAGTATGATAACAGTCAATCTAAGAAAAAAAGAGTATTGAACAATGTGTATAAACTGGAAAGTTAACTGGATGTGACAGTAAGGAAATGCGGAAAAAGGATAAGGTGTGGTGAGGAGACTCTGATGTGTATTCTAGAGGAGCTGATGTTTGTAACACCTGCAATAGAAAAAGGATTTTTTTTTCACGTAAATTCGAAAAATACAGCTCCATCGACAGGTCAGTGTGTACTATGCCTCTTTGCTGTTAAGATTTCTTCCAGCTGTGTAAGAAAGTGTCCTTGCAACTTACAGTGCTGGAGAAGAAGCTGTACAAACTCCCACACACTGATGCAACCGTGATGAACTTCACAAGCCAAAAGAACTGTTTCACAAGTTTTCCAGTGATTGTGAACTGCAACAAAGTGTCAGTCTTTGAATCTTTTTTTCCCGTTACACTGTGTTTTCATCTAAAACTGTCCCCTAAAAGTTGGAGATTCAAATAATCAGTTGGGAGCACTTCGTCAACTGAGATTTCTTCAAGACAAACAGTTTTAGTTTTTTTGTTTGTTCTGTTTTGTTTGGGGTTTTTTTTTTGGTCGGTCCCTGTGCAGTGTATTAGCTATTAGCTTGCTTTTGCTCCTTGCTTTCATGCTACTCGGCGCCCTTTTGCTTGATATCTTCTTTTGTCAAAAAAATGTTGTTGCACATTCACATTGTCAGACATTTGCGTAGTTAGCTTGTTTACTCTATGAGGTGAATGTCACTGAATGTTCAGCTGAGACCTGTTCAAACAAAAATAAAGGAAATAAAGGAATGAAAAGTCAAACATTTGCATTGAATAGCCAAATCCAATCCAACTGACATGAATCTGAGTCGCATAGTAGAGCCCTACTTTTATTATTTTTTTATGAATCTATTTCAGAAAAAAAGCTGTAAGCTGTACTGTAGTTGTGTGTGTGAATGTGATGTGACGGCCAGACCTTGGCATTAATAACACACTTAACTGTACCACTTCTGATGTAAGTGTGTCATTATCCAGCAGTAGATTTAAAGTATATGCACACAAACAAAGCCACATACACAATACAAACACTCAGTTATTCTTATTTTGATGATCAAACACACACAAAAATGACGACCAGCAAGTAACCTTGAGTTACCTGATTTGTTAAAATATGGAAAATTAAATTATTAAAAACAAATCTGATCAACTATATGTACAAAAAGAAAAACTGGCTGTTGTCATACTGAATCTGCTGTCACGCTGTTTCAAAGACTTCTCAAAAGCTGAAAAACATAGTCAAAAAAACCCAACAAAAACACAGCTTTGTCTGACAGCATCCTCACCTCCTCCCTTATTACCTTGGCTGACCCAGGAAGATTACTGCTACAAGCCAAAAGGGAAGGGACTATTTCTTAGTTGTCTATTTTGATGTTTTTTTTAAATGGCACTTTGACCTAAAATCAATAATCCTAAATACCTCATTTCTGTCTGTATGTAGCCTTCTTCTTTAGAATATAGGCATTATTCTGACCCTGCCGGGGTAACATTCGGTCAGGAGTCATGAAATATTATTGTCTCAACCTTTTTTTAAGGTAGTACAGGATTGCTGTGTTTGTGCGTTTACAGCCAAGTCCTAACTTTTGCCCTGCCTTTTCTGAGGCTTATTGTTTTTCCATTCACCTAGACGTCTGTGACCCCAAATTTACTCCTCTCTCAGCTGGCTAAAGCCCTGAGCATTACACCGTGGTCACAATGGTTAACACACATCTATGTAAAGGTCAGCAGCAAGCTTGATAAGACCTATTATTCCACTGTGTCGGCAAGGAGAGAGGATGGAGAAGTTGTGGCAGCCAGACGCAAATCACAGGAAACAAGCAGCTAACACACTGGGGGCCTATCAGCTAACACAAACATATTCAAAATGCTCGCAAACACTCAAGCACACAGACATTTTTTACTCTGTGTCTACCAGCTATGTTTACATTGTGTGTGTGCACGCGTCTGAGTATTTCGCTACGGTGATTATTAGTGATTATAGAAATCAAGGATTTGGCAGGGATAAAGGTCTGAGAGAAATGAGCCACTAACATGTTCAAATCCTTTATGATTGTAGCCAGCCACTAAAATGAATAGAATAGAAAACAACACAAAATATGATTAGAGATTAATACTATGTAGCTTGAGTAAAGCATTCAAAACATTCATGTTTAAAAAGGCATTAAAAATCTTTTGAAAATCCTGACAATGGCATGGTGCAATATTCAACATGGCTTAATGGCCAGATTAAATTAGCTTTCCGTTAAGCAGATAAATATGTTACTATTGGTGTCAGAAGGTGAAAAAACGGGGAACTGAATAGAAGGAGCTGAACAAAGAAAAGAGGATAAAATGCTGTACAGGCTCCAAGGTTATCTTTTATACTCCCTGGATAGGTGAGGCCAGAATCTCAGAGAGGAAAAAATTTCCACTCGTAACAAAAACCAGGACTGTTGAAATGTATTATGTATTAAATCCTTCAATGTTTGCTTTTATTCAAGAGATGGCAGCATCTCTATTTATCGACCTATCCTTAGTCTAACCCTGAAAGCATTTGAAGGAGAATTATGTGCAGAAAGTGGCAAAGGGAAAACATTAACCCAACACAAGCTAAATATTTTTACAGTATCATGAAAATGGCTAAGAAAGAAAACAGTTTAGGAATTATCAATAAAAAATATTTGCATCATGCACAACCACAGATGCTAAACATAACTTTGACAATGTCATAATATTCACACAGGCTTTAAACAGAAGCACAGACTTCTTTAAAGAAAAATTCACCACTGGAAAGATGATCTTTTAATAAACCAGGGTACTTTTGAGATTGGTGCTACATAACCAGGGAAAAAAGAGAAAAAGGGCTGTGGCATTTGCTTTTGCTCAAAAGGTAGAAAACCTACAACAACCACAATGCACAGCTCCGCACTGGACCAGTAAACACTCCCTCTGGTGGGTGACGTCATGCAAACTTGTTCGTTTGACACAATGGCGGCTAATGTCCTATTACAGTGAAAAGGGAAGTTAAAACAGTTTCTGAAACATTTCAGGCAACAAATATGAAACTCAGTAACAGCATCTTGGTTTGTATTTGATCAGAGCATCTTAGATTTACCGTTTGATCAAAGTTTTGACTATGCAGGAGACCGTGAAGCTGTGGCTGGAGCAGCTACGTGACCCGCCCACTAACCACATGACTCGCCTGCCATACCTCTACGACAGTCCACGATCAGCCTCCTTTTCCCTTTGGCCTGGAAGCAGAAGTGCCTGCAAAAGTGTGATGAGTTATTAATAAGCTAACTATTAAGTATTAGGTTAAAAGCAGTTAAGGTGAGGGTTAAGGTAATGGTAAGGGTTACAACCTGTTTGTCATACAGTGAATCACATCTTCCTGTATTATAAAGTGGATTATTTATATGTCTGCCCTCATATTTTTTCCACCACAGTGTTGCATTATAATAAGGCTCATATAACTATCGCAATGGTGGTTCGTCTTGTACTATTGGTGGGCATAGTTTGTAGGGGCATGTCAGGTACACTACAAAAAGAACATGTCTGCAGCTATACATGTTTCTAAACTCCACAGCACTAAAATATGTTTCTGAAAACATTTCAGGAGAGAAATAGGGAGCGCATCTTGGTTTATATCTGATCAGAGCTGCCTGGTTTTACAGTTTGAACGGATTTTGGTCTGAGATTGAGAGAGAGGTGTGGGTCTGTCTCTTGACCCACTTCTATATAGCCCTTACGACTCAAAATGCATCATCCAGGGGAGTTTTACTGGGAACACAGATCTAGGTTCTGGTTATATGGAGAGTTTACCACAGTTCATTTATATACACTGGCCACATTGTTATGATACAGAGCTGGTTCAAAATCAGCGAGGTATCTGAGAGAGATCTCAAAGCACAAGACTCTGTGTCCCTCTGTGTCATGCTATCTACCTGCCTGCCTGGAGGATACGAGTGATGAAGTTGGTTATTGGTTTGGGGTGAGAGCAGAGGATTATTAACACCTGACTTTTAGCACAGTGCAAAAACAATAACAGGGACTATGGCTGCCAAAAATGTGACTAAATAGAGAACAGGGAAGAGATAGATAATGAAATGAAATGAGCTGTAACTGTGGAACAAAAGGTTTGTGTTTTAATGCCTGGAGTCTAATGGCAATGGTTCACACAAACAGGCGCAGCAACAAATACACACACACACAAGTTTAATGAACCATTCTGACTGAGTGGCTATAAATTCTTTGTTTATGACACTGCAGCATCACGATTTAACTTCTTCACAAAGGGGCTTTTACTGTCACTGACAACAAATACACACACATATAGATATACAAAGAGCATGAAGGGACCAATGGTGTAGCCTAGGGCAAAATACACACATAACACGCACCAATTTTCCTAATAGTATCAAGCGTGCTAAAACTGGGACACAAAACAGAGCATTAGAAAGACAGAGAAGTCTTTTTCCAGTCTGAGGTTGTATGAAAAAGGAACTCTGCCCTCAGGCTGATCTGTTTGAAAAAAGGAAGAAACAACACAAGAAACAACCCCAAACTACACACTGGCGACTGGAACATAAGCCAGTTAAAGAGCACAAGCCTGACATCAGCGGGAGTCAACATCAGGAGCATGAATAGGGTTGAATGCAAAGTGCCTCAACAAATCTTATGTTTAAATTCACCAACAGTGTGTGTATGTCCTCTATTTTTCTCTTTTACTCTTTTTATTCATCAGCTACAGCTCCCCGCACTGCCTCACCGCTCTCACTGACCATTCAACGGCCCCTGCAAAGCCTGTGAAAAAGTTTTACGCTATATAGCTGCAAATCTAAACTTTGGAGGTGTAAAGGTGTACCTCGCTCAAAATCTGTTACCTTTATCAAAAGCTGTTTAAAAGCAATAATTGAAGAGAAACTGCCTAAAAACCTTGGCAGAGATTGATTCTGTTTCATTTTTGTGCCTTTTGTGTCACTTCATCCTCAGGAGCCTGTTAACTTTCCAGATGCAAGGTCCCCTAAGAGGTTAGAGCTATTATGCTGTTTGGACATCTATTCATGATGTTGCACATAAAAAGGTGGTGAAATTATTATTTAAAAATATTTGAGATTGGATTCATTTAAGTATTTTTATGGACCACAACAGATAGACCAAATTATCACAAAATTGATTACATTTAATGAATAGAACTCAAATATGACATAGTCAAAAACAACTGCATGGAAGCTAGTACACACTTGCTGTCATTAGTGCTTTCAAAGTAAACCATAAAATTGAATCTTCAATAAATATCCAATGAAACATCATTCAGCATCTGTCCTTCCCATCTCTACTAGATTTGGGATACTCCTTTTCTGCAAGGAAATTAACGAATCAAACTGAGACCCTCAAAAGCAAACAAATTATTAGTTTATTATTAATTGTTCACAGTTGAAAATGGCAATATCATTTTTTGCGACATGCTGCTTTTGGACTGAACTTTCATAGAACTAATCAGGGCTTCTGCTCATTAATGTGTCAAGTAAAGATGACTCAAAATAACTGTGCTAATGGCCCAGGAGAAACCTGACAACGCCTTTCTAATACAAAGCCAGAGGGCATTTGACGACTTTGCTGGACTACATTGAATTTATTTTCTGATGGGGATAAAATTAACTGGGGGAATCTAATTTGGGTTTAATAGGTCCAAATGAAATTAATATGCAACTTAATGAAACTAATATTGTGAATCAATTTGAACATGAAATTAAATTTTCATAGGTAGTCCCAGGTGAAACTCTACGCCAGGCTGTTGTGAGGATTTGCACTAATAAAGTGAAGGCGAAGGTACAATAGGTCCATCTGTCGAATGTAGTCTAAAATTACTCTGTGCAGATTAATATGAAATGAGGAAATGGGTTTTATTTAAGAATATGAATGTAAGGATGATCACTAGACAAAAAGTAGGAGAAGGTTTTTTTTTCTGTGTAAAAAGGGAGTTTGGGGTATGTGGCAGATCTCAGGGTATATACACAAACACACACACTCTCTGTGCACAGAAAGAGCAGATCACCTGATATCACCATGTCCTGCACTGACGGCCTTGTTGGGGAAGAATTAGGATGCATTTCCCTAACCACTACTACAAAAGAAATGTGCCCACTTGTGATCGGATCAAAGACAATACAATATACAACAATGCAAGCCACTCTATGAGGCTGTACTGAAGCTAAATGCTCACATCAACACGCTAATTGCTAACAATGACGATGCTGTATACTGTTCAACTTGTTCTCTCATTACATAGTAAGTAAAAATTAAAATTAAAAATATGTTGATACTTAAGGCCCTAGAATTGAATTGGATTCAAAGCTTTTCAAGGACCTGCAAATAACCTGTGGAAGAACTCCACCATCACGACATCAACTTGAAATCAGAAAACAAAGGGATGCCACATGCTCACACAAAAAGACAAACTGGCTACAAACTGGAGACATTAAAGGCCACACACACTTCAAGCTAATGGTTTCAAATGTTCTCGTCTGACGCAGAGGCAGTTTGGAGAACAACTGCAACCGATGTTGAGCGTGTGTGTGTGTGTCTGTGTCAGACAAAGATCTCTCTGTTTCTTCAGCTGACAAATGTCACCAGTGATGTCACTACTACCTCAGCAGAATATTTAAAACAGATAATCTAAAAACAGACCACATAAAGAGCACATTCTCTCCATTTTCCTTCACACACACACACACACACACACACACACACACACACACACACACACACACACACACACACACACGAGACAGCTATCAAATTAGTGACACCAGTGACAGACAAAATCACACAAAAGCACACATTAAGCCGGGATTTTCAGTAACACTAGCGTGATTTGCAAGAGATTCACCCAGTCACAACACATTCGTGTAATCCTCCTGCCTCCAAAAAGAGTTCCCGTTAGAAGAGTAAAAACAAAGGGATTTATTTGTAGCCAGCCTGACCCTTCTGAAAAACAACAGTGAGTTCATTTGGATCAGATACATACCCCCTGCTGGAGGGAGGCTGGCAAGGGACTGACATCTGCACACATCCTGACTGGATGGCCCACAGACGCTCACACACATAGAGAGATTCAGAGAGGCAGGTACACTGACTACAGATATCCACTCTGTGATTGTGATTTGATAGCGACCCAGAGGCAACTGAAAGGGATTTACCAACAATAACCAAAATGATACACAGATGCTTAGAGAGAGCCACAAGCATAAGTGTGTCTGCCCCTGTTGTAACTGTTCGTGACAAAACATCAAGAATAAACCAATCATATGACACCAGTGGCCAATTTTAAGCAATGGTTTACAGGGAAGCAGTGAATGAGACTTTGGAAAAAACAGGAAAGTGCTGGCCAACATGATTACCCTGCAGCGGTTGTAGCAAGAGGTTGTATTTTCTTTTGGACACAGAGCTCCCATTTTGCGTTTTAAACATGCCAATCAGAAGTGCTGGGTCATCCGCAAAATAAGAGCTAAACCAGCTGGACTCACAGTTTTTTCTAGTAATATTAGATTTAGTGTAGTCTAAGAAGCTTTAGTCCGGAATAAAGACCAATGAAGATCAAAAACATCGAGAGAAAACTCAACTGGAGGAAAGCACTAACAGGATGGAGTTGATGCGTCTTGGAATTAAGGCTGGGAGTACGGTAAGTCTGGAAAATGATCATGACACAATGTTATTAAACATGTAAGGCAGACAAAAATGTCACACGAAAGCTAGATTTTTGCTTATGATAGACTTCCAGGAATGTTTGCAATCCATGTTTTTTTAGCTCATTTTTAAACTGAGATTTTTCAATACTGCCTCAAAGAAAATCCCTCATTTGCTATCTTTACACTGAAATAAACAACACCAGCATAATGTTCCAGCATCTCTGAGTTCCAGAAGCAACAGAGGTGTGACATGAAATGCAACAAAGAGGATGTCCAGTGCAGGGTTCACACGGACTTTACAAACTGAAATTCAAGCGTTTTCATGTACTTTTTAAGGCGTGTGTTTTTTTTTCTCGTTCAAAGCAACTAATTAATTTTCTGCCTGATATCAGGAAAAAAGGAGTACACATCATGAAGAAAGGAAAAATCATCTTCAAAACAGAATAAACTGTAGTGATGCAGCTTTTAATTTCAGTTAACCCCAGCAAAACAATTACATCAGAGCACCGCTAAAGAGAGGGGAAAAGCCTGCTTACTGAGTTATGTTAATTTTAGCCATTGCAACATACTCAGGCCTACTGGTTTTGCTGGGGTTTTCAGAGTGGAGCAAAGTAAAGAAAAACTACAACATCAGGCGGAACATCATCAGGGCGAGGAAGAAAGAAAAGGGAGAGCGCACTGCTAAACAGTGACACGTGAGAATTAAAAAAAAAGGAAAAGATAAGCAACTTCTGACTCTAAACTATTTCATTATAATGGCTCGATGGACGAAGCGTCCAAAATATAAGACAGCGTTATGTGGTTCACTTGAATTTCAAGCACATTTAAGCACTTTGTCAAAAAGGGGGCTATTTCCAAGGGTTTCCAATACTTGATTTCTTTTCCCCAAAATTCAAGCATCTTCCGCGAACCCTGCTAGTGGGGGTGTCCTGCCGGGCCCCATTTAACAAAGATTCGGCCCTGTTACTTCCTCCACAGCACCAAGGCCCCCAAAATTCTGTAATCATATGTTTATACAAATCAGCGAGGCAGAATAACAGCGCAACATTTCTGTCTTGAACAGGCTTTTGATGACAAATGTTCCCCAATAACAAGCACAAAATGGAAATGTATGACATTTATTGCAACAATGTGAAGTATGGTGATGTTGTCAACACACAGCATCATAATGTATCCACTGCATCATCTAGCACAACCAAAATAATCATAAAAATGTCTACTCTGGCAATTACGCCATTATAAATCATAGGTGAGGACCTGAGAACAGGTCACAGCCTTCTTGTTCGTGGGTCACTGTGTAACATGGACCAGGATGTTGCTGTAATTAGCCCTGAGGGTTCACAAACACTGATGGAAATTCCTGTTAAATGTTGAAACCCCCTCACTGACTATAACAAATGCACATGCAACATTCCTAAATCGAGAGATAATGTATTGTTGAACGTGTGATGTCTATAACTTTGAGGTGGTGATTAGCAGCAGCTGAGGCTTGTTTTCTTGACAGCTAGCTGAAAAGCTAAAGGGCTTGACCAAATAAGAACAAAAGAGTATTTATCTAAACCCAGAAAGCTGTGGTCTCATGTAACACCAGCACGATGTCTACAAGTTATTTACTTTCTCGCCTTGTGAGTCGGGCCATTAGTATACAGACATTGAAGACGTGCAGGAGAATGATTGATGGATTATCATCAGTGGAGGCCCAGCACAGTGGAATTAGTCTGTCGTAACCCGTTTTAACTAGCCCGCTGAGAATTCAGCACATGGGTTAGTGGGGACACACAGATCTGTAAACAACATGAAATTAGCTCATAAAAATGTGGGTGTACATGTGTGAGTGTGAGTGTCTGTGCTTGCACATCTGCACACATAGTAGTGGTCAAGTTTCTCTACATACCCACCTATCCATCCATCTATAATGTTGATCTACAATATTTATCTACACTATAAAAACTGCTGTCTTGGCTTAACGGTTTGGAGTAAAGTATAACTCAATGCTAGTGACATAATGGGCAGAAACACATAGAGTTGTAACAGGATGATACATAACATCACAGTATGGTTTATGGTGCGAAAAAAATGAAAATGATGAAAATGGTGATAAAGGAAGGGTCTATCTATATAGCTGGGCTTGCTTTTTCTGTTTTTCATTATAGAAGCCAAAATGAAGCTGAGACAAAAGGCTGTGCACCTGTTGGGTTTCTGATGCATTTATGTTTTAACAACAACATAACAATAACACTATATGTACATGCACATACAATCACACTTCCACACACACACACACCCCAAGCAAACCATGTGAAACTGATAAAATTAGAAGCACAGGGGCGCTCTGTTTAATTGGTAGTGCAAAGAAAGAGAGAGAAAGAGAGCACACACACACACGCACTATATACCGTACTGGCGGTTGTGTTCACTGTTTGTGTGTCTGTATCCTACCCGGTGTTAATGGAGATGATTTCAATGAGAGGGTTTTTCCTGATTTTGGGCAGGTCCAGTCTAGCTCCTCCAAGCCTCCGGCCTCCATCTTTCTTCTGACCCAACAGTCGGACTGAGTGGCCTGAAACAACAAATGTCACAATCCTTTTGTAAGGTGAAAACATTTTTCCCTGTAGTTTATTTATTGTGTATGTGACAAACCTATATGTGGACTATTGTGTGTCCTGTGACACATGTTAAAAATGAACACTAAATATATCAGTTTTCCTGAAAGATAAATGAATTTCTCTGCTCTGCAGAGCAAACAGCTAGAAGAAATAGTTAACACTGTTCATGAGCATACAAATAAAGAAGGATGGTGAGACCAGAAAAACAGTTTAGTCTAGATAGTTATATCACTGCACACACACGCAAAAAAAAAAAAAGATATGAAGACAACCTCTTCCCACAAACACAACTAGCGAATCCCTCCTGAGTGGAAAATGTAGGGATAACAAGTATTCACTTGTTTAGAAGAGAGTAAAACAAATACATTTAAGTTGTATTGAAACATTCATTTAAACAACGATTCGGACATTTTCTTTTGCTTCAGTCACTGTGTTTTCTTTCAGGATTTCATTGTATTGCAGCTAAGCAGGAGCTGAGTGCGGCCAGTCTTGATATGCCCAATGCAAAGTGGCACTATCAACACTATTTTAGGTTGCAAGGAGTTAGAGAAAAAAGCAAATGTTTTATGGGTGAATAAGATTTACATTTTTTTTAAGTCCGTAAATAGTGTTACTCCCCAGAAGATTTTGCAGTGTGGCATGGTGCATTGCCCCGATGGAGTACCACTGCCATCAAAGAGTGCCACTGCCACTCTGCAGTGGTGTTTAGGGGTGGTTGTGTGTGTCAAGTGGCATCTACATGAACAACAGAATTCAATGTTTCCCTGCAGAACATTGGATTGTACCAAGATAATCAATGTTATTCACTAAACCTGTCAGTGGTTTAAACGTTTCAGCTGATTGGTGTATAATACCTGAGAGTTAATTTGTCAGTTTATTTCAAACAATAGTGTCAATTGCAGTTTCTTAAGTTTCATGCTTCTGCCATCAGAGTTGCAGTTTCTCATTTCTCCAGTTATACTCATAGGTCAAAGTGTCTGTGGAGAACCACACATTCTCCTATCAAGCCTGTTTTTAAAACCAAAGTTAGCTCAGAAAATGGCAAACAACCTCTTTTGTGCTTACACAAAATATATAAGTGTTTCCCCTGGACACAGGCACATGCAGAGCAGCTTGGATTTGGTCAAAGGAGACATACATAACAGGCGAACCTTTAGTATCAGGTGAATTTTAAATCAACTGAAAACACTAAGTGGGAAGTAGGGAGAAAATGTGATATTTTTGCTAAAGTAAACACGATAGTTAATACACAAGGTAAGACGGGAAGAAACAATCAGATCTTTAAGCAACTGCACATTGCAACAACTCTAAAACTTGTATCACTTAGTAAATAACACACTGTGTTACAGAAGCAAATGAAAACCCAAAGCAGAGTCAAATAGTTAATAGCTAGTGATGTCCAGCATTTGACGTGCAAAAATGGGATGCAATGGTCTCTCCTCTCCAACCATCCAACAAGCTACCGGATAGAGGCTGTGTGAGATGGAGGCGCTGAGGGATGGAATTGTCTTCCTGTTTTCATCCGCTTTACATGGGTCTCCTGGGAGGGTGGGCTCAGGGCAGGAACCATAGCTATCAATTGGTAGATAAAAATGACAATCTGCCCCAGAGGAGGACAAAGAGCCAATCGGTGAGGCGTGACTGGTCGTAATATCCCAGTACAAGTGAGCAAATTAGAAAACTTCCCTTGTGGAACAGCTGGGACTTAAAGCACGGTCAGCCATGCTTTCTGTTGGCTAGCTATCCGTGTCTCCACCTTTAGTTATACGACACAGATTTAAAATTCATGCTTGCTCTTATATTCTTCCCTCTGTAATCTGCTCGATCACTTCATCTATACATTAATTCTTACTTTCACATCTGAGTTTCACTTTCCACTTGCTTACGGCTGCTTTAAACATTCGGTGAAAAGTTCACTCAACAAAAGTATTTTACGGGTGAGACGAAAGTCAAAGGAACATTAATGATGATGGCTGAAAGACGTATACTAGATGAAAAGGTCTATAAACACTTTTTCTTCTTGACTGTAAGGCTGAAAGCTAAAACGCTTTCAACTGCATTTCCTTTTAAAAAGCATTAGAAATTAGCTGCCTTTTGTTTGAACCTTGAGTATACTGATCACTTTATCAAAATAAAGCACTGAATGAAAAAATATCATGAAAACATCGAATAGTCTTTTTCAGAACTAAATACAACACCAAATAATAAGGGCATGTGAACCTAATCTGTCTGCTGTGAAAATAACAATGCTGCACAATCTAACAAGTGCTGTATCAATCACTCTGAAAAAAAAAAATGAAATAACATTACACTAATCTTTCAAGAGCAGAAAGTGGCAGGCTATCAGAGTACCAGCCTAACCATAATGGCTTGCATGTTGAGGTTTAACAATGGACCTTCACATTTTGGTAATGTGCAGCCTCACTGGATAAAAATAAAACAGGCATGACGGTCAGTTATTCAGCTTTAGCTCAGGCCTGGGAAGAATTGCGGTAAATTCTGTTTTGAAATTCCAACTTTTTCCAGATTGTTGACATTATACATTTGTTTCTGTTGGTTTTAGCTGAGGGAAAATACAGTTACCAAGACCCAATTGCATATGCAGACTTGTCAGGAGAAAGTAATTACCAGTGTGGTGCTGAATTTCCAGATGTTTTTCCAAATTATGAGATTGTCCCTCCTTATAAAAGCTGGAAATTGCCATTCTCCAAATATTCTTTCTTTGCCTCTAAAACTTCACAGGACCTCTGTCAACGTGACTGTCACCCAAAGCTCACGAAATAATCTCACTTCCAGCATGGAATCACTCCAGGAGTGTACCCAAAGCCAAATTCAATTTCAGGGCCTGGGGGACCATGAATGGGAAGCTATAGATAAAATGGCTAACTTGAGTTGCTGAAGAAAACCTAAGACTGCGGCCCTGTTTGTCATCTCAATTACAGAGTTTAGAGAGGCCAACGGCTGTGATGGGCAACCCTGCATAGACACAGAGACACACATCAACCTATACCGCATTTTCTAGTTACTGACTGCCCTACTCTTTTGCCTCCTGTTTTTTTTCAAAACCTCTCTCTCCTTTGTTCTTGTCTATCCTTCATAAATACAAACCGACATAAATCCTTCTCTCCACTCGTAACGACCCATTATAACATGCTAAAGAAAAGGAGGGAAGGAAAGGAAAGGATAGATGGATGGATGGTTGGATGATGATAGAAAAGAAATACATCACAGATGAGAGATGTACAGGATAGCCAGATGGATGGTAGGATCAGAGGGGCAGGGAGCTAAAAGATTGACCTGTTGACCTGTGTCTGATGTCTCATAAGTGGTGGGGTCTTATTGTGCTCCCGGGTTTGATTGTAAAGCAGCAGGCAGGATCGGGGGATGGGGCCACACTGGAATGAAGGGACAAAGGCAGCAGAAGCGGAGGACAGGAGGGGGGTAATGCTTGTCATTTATCTCCTCGATATAACAGGTTATTAGATATGTACGACTGTCCTTGAAGGTGCTGTTTACTTCCTTGCCAAATGTCAGTTGAATCAATTTGGATGGGAAATATCTCACATCAGATATTAACAATTCTCTGCTGTGCCTTAATGCAAACATTTCAAAAGAGCACTTCCTTTAAAAAAGCAATACACAAGGCTTTGATGCTTGAAAATGACAAGCTTTGTCACTTCCAGAAGGGAGGTCACCCAGCATGAAAAGACAATGTTGCAAATACCTTCAGATGACTTAAAATATATATGAATGCATCAATTTGTCACTTTGTACCTGCTCTTCATTTCCTCTTACTCCTGTCTAACCGTCTCTCTATTCATCCATGCATTTAAAACTCCTGCTTTATTTGTTCAGCACTGATACATGCAAACAGTTGTTGTTTATCCTGCTGAAATAAGATCGGGAGGTTATATGGATGCGGTATACCCTCTGATCTGTAGCTAAGTAGATACATTAGCCTGTCTAACCTTTCCTGCCCCCGTTTCTGTGTCACATGCACACACTAAATCTCAACCATTTCTAAAAGATAAAAGAATATCAGGTGAAATGGTATCATCCGGGGTTATCATCTCGGTGAGAGAAGATCAATATTAGGAGGCCAATAAAGAAACAAAGACATCAAAACAGCCCTATAAAAGAAGAGGTACAGCAGTTATTTATTAATGGTGCAAAGATCAGACATCAGTGGAAGTCTGTGTTGCTTTAAAAGCAAAAACCTGAATAAAACATATTTTGTAGCCCTAGCATGGGCTTCTGTATATACTTTTCTTATTGACTAATAAATGTAAACATTATTTCCCTGTATTTTACTTTCCAAATAACCTACACTGCTTGTGTTTTTGTTTGTTGAGCATCACTAAGAGACATTAAATCTGTCTAGGTACCCTTGCAAAAATGTGCATCCATGGGTGTCATTAATTAATTTTTTATAGATCTGCCAGTGGGCTTGGAATACAAAATGAAGCCAAAGCGGTGTTTGTTGTTAGCAACAAAATCAACATCTGGCACTGCTAAAAAAACTATTGATTTGGATATGCAAGCTTGTGAGCACAATAACAACACTACCCACCAAATCACTGACTCTGCTTCACACTGGCAAGCAGTAGCTGTAATGTGTTTGACTGTATAAATGTTAAGTATTGTGTGCATGCTCAGCAACCTGAGATAACGTAAGTATAAAAATGCTCTGCCGTTTACAACAGGTAGTAACTCGATCTTTATGTTAGGTACATGCACTATGATTAAAAGCACTTCTACAGTATCCTCATGGAGTGATCATTTAGGTGCTTTTAAACCAAACTGAATACATAGTCTCACACCTCAAGAAACAAGCTCATAAAAGCATACCAGTACTCTTGTCATGTGGAAAACAGACCTGCAAGCAATTTTGGTGCAGCAACGAACTGCGTCTATTAGCAGTTCATTGAAGTAAGTATTTTAGTAGCCATTACGAAAGGCAAATCCCCGAGCTTAAAGGTTTACGCCCAGGCCTCCGAGCTGAAATAACAGCTCTCAGTTTATACGAGGTCATAAAGAACTGTAATGATACTGGGGAAATTAGTTTCTATGGTGGGGGCGAAGGAGGGAGGAAAAGGGAAGGGAAGGAGGGCAGAAGGGGAAGAAACAGGGCAGCAAGGAGGCAGACGGAGGAAGAAGAAAAGGAGGGAAAGAGATCAAAAGATGCCGAGGAACAGGAGGAGGACGGAAAGGGAAGAAAAAGAAAAGAATGAGCAAATCATAAAGAAGAAAGGGGGAATGAAAGTCACAGTGTACATGTGTGAATGTGAGGGTGTATGTGTTTGTGTGTGTGTGTGTGTGTGTGTGTGTGTGTGTGTGTGTGTGTGTGTGTAGCCAGACGATTTAGGGTTGATGACACATTGTAAAATTAAGCCTCAGTTCAGCTGTCCTTCATTAGAGTGAGGCCTGCAGTGCAAGCTAGTAACTCATGCACACGCACGCACGCACGCACACATGCACGCACGCACGCACACACGCACGCACACACGCACACACGCACGCGCGCACACACACACACACACACACACACACAGAGTGTAAACTCAATCTGTTCTTTATTAGAGAACAGCTGGGGGTGTATGTGAGCTTGACTGGACACTCTCACACTGTAAACTCTGCCTGACCTTCATTAAACAGTTAAGTGCGGTGGTTCACTAACAGTTTAAATGGATGACCTAATCACTGCCATGTGAGTCTGTCTTGCCGTCAGTGAGCTTCTCAGACAGAGAAGACTGCTTAACAAGCTACTCAGACAGCGAGACAGATCTGAAAGCAACACTGATTACTTCTCTTTAAAATACACTCCGGCAATCTAAAGCGATAATCTTACTGAGCAATGTAATCAAAAGAAAGTTTTGAAAACACTTTGTTACCATCCTTTAAACTAGGGGGTTGGGAACCACAAGAAACCCCATATTACAAAATCATGATACTTTAGTCACAAAAACAATATTTGTGAAATGCTGAGTAACATATTGTAATTTATTGCTATTTATGACATTTTTTTAACTGCAAATGATGTCCCCAAAGGAAACGTTTTTCAACATCCCAGCTGGCCATCAACATCATCAGACATTGATATTTGTTTGAATTTATGTTGTAATGTTGCGTGACTAACATTAAAAGCGTCTAATGCCAATGTCCATTTGACGTAAAATACTGCAACGTAGATATTTTGTTGGTTTTAAGTTGTGCTGTTAAGAAAGCAAAACCTGTCAAAAATACTGTCAACCCAATTTTATTCCAACCCAAACTTTCTGTCTATCCAACATAAGAGTCCAAAGTCTTTCTGCAATCATATTGACATCTAGTGCCAGCAGAGGTCCGTTTTATAATATGAATCAAGTTTAATCTCAGATGAATGCTCAATGCATTTTTTCCACCCCTACTTTTAATCACTTCATTTTAAACACAAAGAACACACTCCTGTAGATCACTGAACTTTGAACATTATATCTTGTAATAAAACTCTGGCTGGTATTTTATTCTTGAAAACAATTACACAAAGTCAAATGTTTTAAAACTCTAATTGTGAGAAAGTAGATACAAGGCCATTATTTTTTGCTCATGTGCTTATCTACAGGGAAGTGATAAATTCATTCTTAGTCTTTACATTCTGTCAATAACAGGACTGACTACTTTACTGAAAATCATTCATACATTTCCTGTTCATACCATGGAAGGACTCATATTCATTCACTCATTTGCTGATCAATGCATTTCTGCTTACTCACACAATGAGTGCCTGTGTGTGTGTGTGTGTGTGTGTGTGTGTGCGTGCGTGCGTGCGTGCGTGCGTGCGTGCGTGCGTGCGCACGCATACGTGCGTTTTAAAATACCTTTAACGGCCTCGTCCACTACTTCCACCACTCGATCAATCTGTTGGACCTGAAACACAGACAGACACACATGGGAAAACTTTATTGATGCTGACAAACCAAGTCCACACAGTCAAACAAAAGCCTGATATCGACAACCCACAAACACACATACACTGATCCACATTTACACAAAGAGGGCATGTAAATATACACAAAGATAATATGCAGTATGCACACAGACTAATAAGTACAAACAGATCCTATCACACAGAGTTTTCTCCAGACAGGATAAAGCGATACAGATTTCCTGAATGCCACTAGGAATCCATGTAGCTGCAACACCACTTATATGATGTATTGACAGAGACACAGTGTGGCGGTGGGATTAGATGGATGAGAACCAAGAGGCAGAAACAGACAAATGAGCATACAGGTAAAAATAAACCAATGGCACATCCTTAGATTGTTGGAGAATGACTAAAACTAAATCATCGTGTGACCAGGCAAGAGTTATTCTCCTTCTTTATCCTCCCATGGAGAAAACCCTGCAGCTGTGTCAAAGGGGGACTCTGAAACACCACCAATTTATGTAGAAAAAAAACTGGTGGTATTATATTCCACTGAGAACAAATCTGATTTTAAAAAATCTACCATCCCTTTACTGATAATGTGGAGAAAGGAAGAAGAAAAGTAAGAGAGGGGGGTTTGGAGCGATGGAGTAGGAGAGGACAAAAAATAATTTCTCTGCCATTATTTCTCCTTTGATTCCCACCAGCATCCCTTGCACCTCTAATCCACTCACTTTCTCTTTTCTTAGAGGTCTATGCTCTCACCCTTAGCACCCGCTCTCAATGCCTCCAGGCCCATTATCCAGAATAACCCTTCTTTCTAACACTCACACAGACGCACACTGTGCTGTGTAGGCAGCAGTTATATGCATGTTACCCACTGAAGGTAAAATCATATTTTCTTCTAATGGTCAGGCAATCTGGGTTCATTCAGAGCAGCAGCGGGAGTCTCTACTCACAGTAAGGGTCGGGTATTGTTCACATTTTAGTGCTTAATTCAGATCTGACTTTTCAATTATGGTTCCTGTTGAGTCCTGCTTAATACACTTGGAATATTTTTTAATAAGAAACAAATGTGATGAAAAAAGCATCTATATTTTCAGTTGATCTATGCTGATCTATGGAAAAATATGAATAAACTATATTCACAAGTGGAGTGTTTGCTGAAACGTGATATTGCATCCTGTATAAAGTTATTCGTCAATTAACAGATCACTCGATGGACAGAAAATTAACTGGCAACCATTTGGATAACTTAATAATCAATTAAATTTTTGGCTAGACAGCAGCATGCGAGGTCAGCCCAATAAATGAGAAACTGTGAGTGAGTGAGCGAGTAAGTGACTGAGTGATGAAGCTGCACCATCGGTCAGTGTGACTGATGGTGTGAAATTACTGTTTCTCCATTGGCTGTTGTCCTTTCAAAATAAAAAGGCACAGACACGGTGGACATGCTGATGTCACCTCATACTCTGGGAAATTACATTAGCATGTTTCACTATTTTCTGACGTTTTTTTGACAAAGCAGTGAATTGATTAATATGGAAAACAATGGATGAGGAAAATAATGATTAGTTATAACTCTAGTCCTGCGTGTATTGAGCAGACAGAACTCTACTCATTAAGCACACATATGACTTATATACACACAGGTTTACAAAGACGAAAGCAGGTGTAGTTAGGAAGGTTTTAACAGCTTAGCTGACCTAAGAAAAACTATGGGTAAGACACATTTTTGGCTTATGGAATAAATTAAAAAAAAAAAAAAAGTAATATAAAAGGGAAGGCAAAATATTTTAAGTATTTCAGTTCTACAAAATCCAGTGAATCAGTGTAACCAAGGCTTTTTTTAAGTTACCTGTCAGTTTATGTAACACTGCACACTTGCACAATAAGTAATGTGAGGTACATAAAATTTGTGAGTAATTTGGCTTTTATAAAGAACATAAACTGGGCACAAAATAGTCACTTATGTACCCCACACCCAAGCCACACATACATGCTGAGAAGACTGATGTGCATGCTTTTCATGTTTACAACATTGCTTCCCCACTGTAAGGCTCTGATTACCTAGCCAGCACCGTGTGTGCGCACGTGTGTGATGTGCCTCAGATACAGGATGTGACATGTCCAGTCCAGAGACGTGTAACACTGTAGTCTTGCGTGACTGACTGTGTACCCTACCCACAATACACTGTCATTCATTTCACAGCATCAGACAGAAAAGCACAACAGAAACGCACACAAAAGCTGACACACAAGTCAATTAATCTGGCTAAATTCAACAAGAAGCACTCTTTTTTAACTACACCCCTTATCTAGCCGTTAGTGCAATCACTATATACAAATTCACAACTGGTTATTTGCATCCAATTTCCATAACCCACCAACTGTCACCATCACTGTGTCGTTGATTGTAACTACCAGGGATACACAAGGGGGAATGTGTGCATACTCATATAGCTCCGTCTGTGTTTGGTACCGGGTGTGCCTGTTCATGCATGCATCTGTCAGTGTGTTTCCATGTGTATGTGTGTGCATGTGTTTCAATGCTTAATTCAATCTACTCATAACAATGAAAGGACCGACAGTGGTAAACTTCCAGATGTTTCTGCCTCGCCCTGAAGGCTATTACATATACGAGCCTGTTTATCTGAATGTAATTATATTACACATACATGCCACTTGATTTGAATGTAATTATGTTACACGGTGGCATGTTCACTTAAATGGAATTACATTATTTATGGTAAAGGATATTTAACATAACATTTGAGACACCCCCCTGCCCATTATATTTAAGACAGTGGCAGTAATCAACATTGGCTATTGGACCATTTGATTTATCGCCATTTCAACAGGGCAGTTTGCCTTTTACGCAAACAAATAACGTCAGCATTATGTGAAATTAAGATCAAGGTTTTGTGTGGTGATTTAAAGGGAAAAGCTGAGTTTTCTGTGTGCACTGAGTGAACAAAAGACTGCATGCACATATAATACATCTAAACTGATCAAACGTATGCTTCTTACACATGCAGAAATTCTGGAGCTGTCCTAAACATTTTTTTTGTGTTTGGTACAAACATGTTTTCTCAAATACAAGACATATTTGAAACCTACACATTGTTTTTGCTTGAGTGTTATTTTGTTTGCACAACTACTTGCAAGACCGCAATGAAATTTAACATTTACTTAACATTCACCCACAGCAAAGCTGTCAGAAAAATTTGAAAGTATTAGACCTCAGGCTCGAGAGGATTTTGAAGGATCCAGGAATAAAGCAGCAGATAGAAATACACAATTACTAATTACAAACATCATTAATGATTTAATGAGGACACTCATTTTTATATAGTGATAACCTTGACGTATCTTTTTTGTTTCCTCCTGTGATTATTGATGTGAAAGACAGAAAATTAAATAACTATTCCATTTCACAGTTTGCTATACAATCAATTCATAACTGCACCACAGGGTTATGAGTGGACATGTAACGGTTTAAGGACGGCAATGCAAAACAATCAAACTTTCTTTTCTTTTGTTAAAGCAGACTGTATGGATGTAAGCAGACAGTTCGTGTTTACATCCATGTGTGTACGGACTCACATGTAGCCATGACTAGTGACAATGCTTCATATGTTGCTGCAAAGGAGCTGCATATTCTAAAATGTCTCTAAATGCTTCTTACACATCTAACCCCCTGCAGCACAGATCTATATGGTCAGCACAGTTTCAAGGTTAACACCCATGATTACTGTCACCAATTTAGTATTTGACCAAATCTCTTCCCCTCTGTTTCTGAGTTATGATGCTGAATAATGGAAAACAGAAGCTTTTCATATTGAGATGATGAATTCTTGAGTTATGGCTAAAAACTTGTCTGTGAGCTCAAAAAGACCTTGACTTTGACCACCAAATTCTAATCAGCTTGTCCTTTAGTAAAAGTGGACCTTTGTGCCAAATCTGAGGAAATTACTTCAAGGTGTTCTCAAGAATGAGACGGACACAAGGTCACGGTGACCTTGGCCTTTGACTATCAAACTCTAATCATTCATTGTTGAGTACAAATTGATGTTTGTGCAAAATTCCCTCATGGCATTCTTATGATATTGCATTCATAAAAATGGGACAAACATGCAGACATATGAACGGACAAACTGAAAACATTATACCGCCGACCACAGCTATCACCAGTGAGGAGTCATAACACACTGGGGCAGAATAATGTATAACAGAAACCAGTAACACTTGACTGTATCCTTGTTAATCCATTTCAGTCTCCTCAGCTGTCTTTAAAACATTGTTTACATGAAGTACTAACGTAAATGATTTGCTACAGACACAGGTCATTTTGGGGTCTAAACTCTTATCAGTCAACTAAAACGACAATCAACAGGTCGTATGCAGATGGTTAAACGGGAGTCCATGCTGTCACCGTTATGTTGTTTTTCCAGTCATTTTCTTACCTCTGTCCTCCTTCTGTCTTATTTTTAAATTATGTTAGGGCCCTTTTTTCCTTCCTCCTCCTGCCCTCCTGTTTTTCCCCTTCCTTCAATCATGATTTCTTCCTTCTTTTCTACTTCCCACCATGTTCATCTTAGTAGTCTATGTCGTGTCTCCCTGGGAGGTCTATTGATCAACCAAGCAGCGGGGGAAGCCAGAATAGAACAGATACAGCAAGTTGGCAGCCAGGTGATTGGCAGGTCAAACTGTCTGTATCTCTGTCTGTCTCTCAATACTCCTTAAAGGTTGTCCATTAGACACAAATTAAGACATACATAGACATAGGTTATATGATGTACACATCACTTTATTAATCAGAGTACCCTTTGTCATATATGTAAATTATGCACACATACCCCAATGATGCTGAGTCCTTTGAGGTAGTCCATCCGTGGCTGAGCCTGGGGAACGCAACCTGCTACTACCACCTTTTTCTGCTGTTCCTGGGCTTTTCTGTACAAAGAAAAAGATAAAAGAAAAAAAATAACATTAGCATGTAATATGGCAGAGTTTGCACAATATAATGTTGTAATGTTTAAGATTTAACCAACGGAAAAAAAAGATGTCGGTACCAGAACAGCACACTGCTGCTCAAAGGCTGTCATGCAGAAATGTGCATGTAAAATAAAAACTTCAGTATAACATCGCTAAAGCTGACACATTTCATTTGCAACATTCAATGACAGTAAAGCTAGAAACTTTTCAAAATGAAACTTGCTCTTCAGAGATAAACACTCAAAAGGTACTTGAAAATCTGTTTTCCTAAGCCATTAATGAGGATATAACAGCCTGGCAGGGCTGAAAAGCACATACACAGGTACAGACACACACATTAATCAATGGCCTTCAATACAGAGCTTGTCTGCATCCAGCATCAAATACAAAAAATACCTAACAACTATTATCTGTATTAAGAGGAAATTAGCCAAAAAACATTACTCTAAAGTGCACTGTTCACAGTTTCACGAGGCACAAGGCCAGTTGGCTGCACATCAAATAGAAGCTACTTCTATGTCAGTAATGGTGTGTGTGTCACAAAGAAACACCATGTTACACTCCTGTGAAAGTTCCCTATCACAGAGAGAAGTGTTTTTTGTTTTCCCTGGAGGTATGTAAGCTATTCCCATCTGAAATGTCCATGAGAAGAATTTACTCAAGGTAATTCCCACTGTGAATATTCAGTTTGTTGTGTCCTATATATCAAACAGAGGTATGGCAGGATTTTTTTCTAATTTTTGAATATGAAAACCATTAATTCTGTTATGATGTACAACTGAGATTACTTTTGTGTTGATCCCCCATCAAATCTAGGCTATATAAATGGTTGTCCTTAATATCACAGTCTCATGAATAATAGGTGGCAGCTTTGATCAACAAACAAGGTCTTATCCATCAGCCCAAACTCTGGAATTGAGTACATTTTGCTTTAGTGTTTTGCTCTATGTTGTTGTGTGATGTTCTAAGCTTGCCAAGGAGAACTCTTACAGATGGGCAATTGTAACTGCAAACCTTTTTTCCGAGTGGGTATAGTATCTGATATAAAGTCACAACTGATGTCAACCAACTTAATTAGCATTGTGTCATGTCATATTTAAATACAATAAACAAAGAGAAATCTGCAAGTGACAGCAGAATTTACAAAAGAGCTGGTTGGTGTATTTGGTGGGTGTATGAGCATAACAACAACTGTCCAAGTCCACAGATGGGTGATCACAGCTATCATAGCTATGGGCCCTATCCTGGGCCAGCAGAAAGCAACTGACCAACAAAAAACACATTTTAAGTCAATGGCGCTGAATTTTCCAGCGATTAAAAGGCCGACCTCTGTTTGTTCTTTGGATTAAAATACACAATAATTGCATCAGTTAAACATTTTATTATTTTTTTCTGAATCATAGGTCAGCTGTTCTGAAATCTCAATGGTCCTTTATGCGTCATTTTTTGTCAGGCAATGTGTCCCCAGTAAGAGAGACACTTTGCACATTTACCTAAATGAGCAGCATAACTGTGATTGTTTATTGAAGCTAAATATTTAGTTCTGTTTCCTTTGTCAAGTTTATCACAACATGTTTTAGTTTTGCTGCTTAAATGTCTCATAGTATTTTGTTAAAGTGACATAACTTCTCTAACTGCATTACTCTCAGGAGAAACTCAGACACTTCTCCAATTTGCAGAACCCCCGATTTAAATAGTAATACGGCAAGCGCACCTGCTTAAAGGGAATATAGGATGACACTCTGACTAATTGAATTCATGTCACACCCAAAACAAAGTTATGATTAATTGATTAAATTAACTAATCAAAATTAAAATGTGTTTTGCACAAAGATCTGCTGCGCTGTACATGGTGTTATTAATACATGTTCAATCATTGTGAAATACATGTGTGCTCATGTGTGCATGTGAAAGGGGGAGAGAGAGAGTGAAAGAAGATTTGCAAGTATGATGGTGAAACAGTGCAACCCTTCTCTGACAAAACAATTAGCGAAACATGACAGAAAACAGCTGCAGCATTGTTTTTCTGATAAAGCAGGTCACTACAACCTCTAATGACAAAAAACACAACCATGGCAAAACTTCAGATAAATAACACCATGGTGAGTGTCAAATATTTACAACATTCATGAAAACTTCACTGGCGTGAAGTGGTCATTGGCAAAAAAATAAGCACTGATAAGGTATTTTACAATAACAAATGAAAAGCAGCAGCACTAAGAATCCACTTTTCGAGATGATTTGTATTAAAAACGGGCTGGACAGACAGTAAGATAGTGTAGCAAACCGCAATGGGAGAGTGTGTAAGTGTGTGTTCGACTTTGTGTGCCTGTGTGCACGTAGATCCGTGCGAGTCTTTATGTCACCTCCAGTTAGTGGCAGTGAGATTTGAGACACTCGGTCTGTCTGACAAAAGCTTTTGGAAGAGCTGCCCAGACTCAGCTATGAATCTTTAATAATGAAGCCTCCTGACAGCTGGAGCAAGAGAGAAAGGGAGGGATGGGGGGGGGTACATGTAAGTAAGGGAGGAATTGTGGGAGGAGGAGAGAGGAGGAGGAGCAATGAAACTGGATGCAAACTGTCAGTTGTATTTTAATTCAGACTTTGTTTGTATTCTTCAGCAAAACAAAGAGATGGTGATGGAGGTGGAGGGGTGTGTATAAGAGAGCAAAGAGGAGAGAGAGCGAGTGAAGTGAAGGTAGACAGCTCAATTCAAAGCAAGCTTACACTGTCATGTGAATGAGGAAGGGAGGGACAGATGAAAGCTAGGAGATGAGGCTAAAAAGAAGTGTTTTTTAAATGAATATTTTGATTATTCAGAGTTGTTTGTATTATTCAGGGTTATTTTAGTGACTCTTCTCATCTTTACTTCTCAATCTACCTCTGTATTGGTGTACAAGTGTTGAGCAGGTAACAACAAATCACTTAAGATGCCAAAAAACATGAAACACGAAGAGAGAAGAAAGCTTGTTGGATACGATGCCTCATCACCACAGACAAAACTGTTAAAAAAGCACATTCAGAGAAACAGCGCTTCTATTGATCTTCAGAAATGCATATTTTTACTGTGCATGTAAATTCATCGGTTTTATCCCCTGACCTTTTACCTTTATTGTAGAAGGTAACAAATGATATTCATTCCATTGTGACTGTCTTTTCTGGTGTATAAACACACTTTGAAAACAGACTGAGGCAGGGGAGATGTGAAAGTAGAAAATGATGATACTAGTGAATAATACAGTATGGCTGAGGGAATATAGAGAACACTGAATACTACAATATTTTTGACCAAATACCTTGATATTGATATTGTGAGGATATTGTAGGGTCTAAAGGTTTGATCATCACCAGTAATGTCAATGTAATGACTAACTTCAGAATATTACATCACTTTACTCTAGCTGCCTTAAAAAACAGGAAAAGTTAATAACTACAGTATCCAAAATCAAAGACAATATCTAATCTCATGACACAATGTCGAAATACTATCGATATATTGCTCCTAAATAAAATGTCAATGGATGTAAACTTTAAAGACTAGGTAAAGTGAGACAGAGGAAGACCAAAAAAAGGGATATTGTCAGCTTAGAGTGGCTTATTCTACCCAAACTGTTCCTCATGGAGGACTCACACTGGCAGCACTGCACACAGAAACACACACTCACAGTAGGGGTGCGTCTGCATAATTCACACTGTCTCTTGCCAAAATGCGCCAAACGTTCCTTTAATGCGCTACTCGCTCCCCGCCCACAGACTCAGAGCCATAGCTGACACAGCGAGTAAGCAGACAGCGCCTGAGCCGTCGCCTCGGCGCCCCAGGGGGAACAGGCCAATCACGTCGCACACAGTTTCTGGATGGGATGAGATGGAATGGGATTATGCGATGCAGTTGCCGTGGTGATACTTTTGAGCCCGATCGAGCGCTCGCTGCCAGTGACCCGGACCAGAGCAGATGCCCCCTGAGATCAGCGGACGAGGTGTATGTGTGTTTGTGTCTATGTGTGTCTGTGTGCACATGCATGTTTCCTTGGCTTCCTTGGCACCTTGCCCTAAATCTCTACAGCCCCCTGTCAACTCTGTGTTACTGCTCTCCATAGCCTCGAGACCACACACACACACACACACACACACACACACACACACACACACACACACCCACACACAGGGTCCGAACACCCACATGCTCTGAACATACTGCACATACACATATAAATGGTCACGGAGGCCATGGCAGAGGCATACAGTAGCCCATGCATACATGTATGACCTCTGTGGTATGCATGTATGGCAAGGAGGAAGTGCTGTACATACTGGTTTTTAACAGCTGAGTGGACACAGTGAATCAGTCAAATGAGACCAGACTAAATGTCCAACTGAATTGATCAGATTGACTTGGAGAAGCCCGTTGCTATAAATATGACATTAAAATAACTCTAGGCATTAAGACGTACCACAGTGCATGACCTATATAAGGGCCTCTTCAACTTTCTCGCAACAAAAGTTGAAGTGAAAGAGAGGCCCTTCTTTCGTGGATTATGGCAGTCTTGTATAGCACCATTCACAACAGCAACCGAAATGTTGTGACATCATTACATAAATGAGGCACGCTAATGTTCTCACAACTGCCACAAATATTTCACATTCCCCAAAAAAGATGTTTATGTGCATGCTATGAAATGTAAATAAATATATAAATAAATGTATTTTATATATAGAAAGTTGTGTGCTACAGAAACAATAGGAAGCAAATTTTTGATACACTAATCCTGATTTATTCTGTCACTGTGATCACAGTGCCTGATGTTTTCAGTTAAGGAAACTGTGCTGTTCTTTATGTACTTTATGTTCCATCTCTTTAGTCATCATTTATGATAACCACTAACAGAGTAGAAACACCTAATATGCGTTGCTTTACCTAATAATTATATCAGTTGAGTCAGATTTGGCTGTTCACTACAAATATTTGACTATTGGTTCTTTATTTCCATTGAGAGTGGTGACAGTGAAGTTCAGGTAATAGGAAGACACAGAAGAAATAGATGAAAACGAAGACACACTTTATTAATCCTGAGGAGAAATTCAATTTTTTTCACTCTGCTGTCTAATACACACAGGCCCAAAATGCACACATGCACAAACAGGACCAAACATGCATTAAATGGAGAGACGTCAGAGTGAGGGGGCTGACCATGGACTGGCAGCCTGACCAATTGGAGGTTCAGTGCCTTGCTCAAGGGCACCTCAGCAGTGCCCAGGAAGCAAACTGGCACCTGTACAGTTTCCAATCCATACTCCATACTTAATCGGTACATGGAATCAAAGCAGCGACCCTCCAGTTCCCGAGCCAAGTTCCTAAGGACTGAGCTACTGCCACCCATGATATTGTAAAATAGCCAAGTTTTTAGGCTTTTGGAGCTGATGTGTGCTAAAAACACTAATGATGGATCACAAGCAACATCTTATTCTGACACTAGATATCAAGCAAAAGCCAGCGACTGTATCGTATTTAGTTGCTGTGAGCTGTAAATTAACCAATGCAGGGAGACGATAATTTCATATCAGAGCCTGAGCATGCAAAGCCTCATTTCCTCTGAGCGGCCTCCTCACCCCGGGTCTGGGTCTGCAGCTTCTTTTACCAAAGAGGTGAGGAGCGCTAACTCTGCAGCTCAATTTGGGGGTGGGGGGTGGGGGATTATTGACTGCTTGACCTGAAGTATCTCAGTCATATGAGGGATCTCCAACAGATGATTCAAATCTTCGACTTTTAGCGAGCCGCCCAATGAAGGTTTTTTGAAGCTGTCTGGAAACCAGAATAAACATTCAAGGCACAAAGACCTGGAACCTCATCTGATGAAGCACACATTTTTATCAGGTGGAGTAACATTCAAAACAGCCTCGCAGCTGTGAACTCTCTGTGTGTGTGTGTGTCCTCTCAATGACTCTCCCTGCTGCTAAACACCCTCAGCTCTATACAGATAACTACATAGGGGGGAAAGAGGATGAGCTCATTACACACATACACACAGAGCGAGCCATATGCTCCTTTACAAACATGTTGCTTAAAGGATGAGGTCATACTGGTAAGAGTAGGGAGAGGATGGTTGGGTAACTGAGATGTATGCTTAACACAATGACCCATTATCTATGACCCATTCTGTTAAGAAAATGTGTTTAATGTCTTTTTTGTGTTCTAAAGAAGAAATAAAAAGTGCATTAAGATTTAATCTGGCATAACAGATTTATAACAGATTTGTTTTCGTTCCATACCAACTTTCCATACCCTTTCTCTCCTTTTCCCTCTCCTATATTTCCCCCGTCCTTGCTCCCCGGTCTCCTCTCCTCTCTCATACCCTCATCTGCACTCCGACAGTTTTCTGGCTGAGTTGACAGTGAGCCAGCCAATCAGCACACTCCTGACCTTTCTGCATTAGCATAAGCAGCAAGGGGCAAGGTTAAGTACCCATCAAGCCTCAGTAATTAAGATGTGAGCTGGTGTGTCCATGAGTGTGTGAGTGTGATTAAGTGACAGAGAGGGAGAGAGAGACCAAATGCATTTAATCTTTCACTTCACATATTTTCCACTTCCAAAAACTTCTCCTACTTATATAACAATGCAATCTCTGGGCTGGTCACTGTCCCAGTTTTAATTCCACAATGGCTATTCTCCTATCTTATATATCTACTAACATATGTTTATTTGTGAAATGTTTTATTCATTTTTCCATATTTGTTTATTTTTCTAACAGCAGGAGATATATCTCCATCGCTGACTGACAGCCCAGACTGAATAAATGTGGAAAGAACATACTCTGATGGAGAATGCAGCTTCTCCTCTGCGAATAAATGTACTGGCAAAGTTTACTAAAACAACTGTCATAATACAAACAGTATAAATAAAACAGCAGCTAACTCTGGGCCTATGGGATCTGACTGTAGACAAACTAAACTAAATGAAAGCTGTTAATGTACTATACCAGGGGCCTCTAGGAGATGCAGCTGAGAAAAAAAGGGAAGGGGAAGAACTGCATAAGAAGTGATTGACAGAAAACTGTCAAAAGAACATCTTCATAAACACGTAAAAAGTAGAGAGAGAAAGGAATGATGCAGGTGTGTGTAAAACCAGATCAAGTTGATGGTTAGAGGAGATAAAATGTGGTTAAATATGACAGATGAAGCAGAGGGACAGTCAATGAAGGTGTACCATCAGTCCCACTGTATGTTAGCTGTAGCAGTAACAGTAACTTTCTCAAGTTGCTCTGGTGAACAGCAGAGAATGTGATTTACTGTTGGTATTTTGTCTTGACTTTATTTACCGGTTCAGCACCGGGTTAAACAAAGAACATGCAAGTAGGATCACGTGTGTTGGATCATATATATATGCATACTGTGGAGATTTGCTGCTTAATTTTTTTGAGAAAAAGCAAAAAAATGTTCTTGTAAATTCTATTTCTTGGATTACCTTCACTTTCACATGTCATCTTAGTTTCACATTCATGAATTGTTGCACTATGATCACTTTAAACATGCTGCTAAACCAAATGATTGTAACACTGCGTAGTCATTACAGGATCTGTAATGACTATCTGTCTTGCCGTTCTCCCGGTTTGAGCGTATGCGTTGGTTTGCCCTAGGCCATAGCCTTTGTGGTGTGTTCAAGTGAGACTTCTTGGCCTCTACACAGGCAACGTGAGGTGATGCAACAGCTGGCCTGTGTCGCCACTTGTTCATTTTGATGTTGGTTTGGTGTATCTGAACCTTTACTGTAGCTAACTGATTTTAACATTTTAACGGAATATGCATTTCTTACATGAGTTAAATGGTTATTGAAGGCATGTTCTACTACTCTTCACACTTTTTAAATTTTACTGTTTTATAGGATGATGACAAACC
This sequence comes from Plectropomus leopardus, assembly GCF_026936395.1. Taxonomy (NCBI): domain Eukaryota; kingdom Metazoa; phylum Chordata; class Actinopteri; order Perciformes; family Serranidae; genus Plectropomus; species Plectropomus leopardus. The sequence goes on from NC_142186.1 coordinate 14,862,388, forward strand.
TGAATGACGCTGTTCACTTTCCTGATTCAGACATACAACAATTAACAGAGGAAACAATCACTATTTTTTTTGCAAAACAAGTCAAAGCTGGTGCCAATGTACAAAAATGTCCTGAAATGTGTTGTTTTGTTTGTTTGTTTTTTAATTAATAAAAGACAGTTCATAGTGATTGAGAATTATATTTTTTAAATCATTATTGAAAATGTGCCAGGGATAGCTTAAAATTAATTTATACCTGTTTGAAAATGGTTTGTATAAGAACATACAAAAGAGTAGAAAAAAGTGAAAATAGGAAGTATGCACCTTTATTAAAATCAAAACACTGAAGGGGAGTGGAGTATATCAGGAGGGAATGGGAAACAAGGGAATGAGAGCTGGCGATGAGTAAAGGGAGGGAAAAAAAAACAAACCGCCAACAAGCACATCCTGATCACCAAGTGGGGAGAGGGAGAGGAGGGATGACAACAGGACTCAAAAGGAAATGAAGGGGGAGGACGAGAGCTCGGAGGCTGTGAAGGAGGATTGTGATTGAGGGATGAGAGAGGGGCTTGAGAGGTAAAGCTGCAGAATCCCCTGGGATCTCTCTTTCTGTCTCACACACACACACACACACACACACACACACTCTTACTCACACACACGTACATACACACACTCTAGTCGATGCTGTTGCGTTTGACAGGACAGCAAGAGCTGATGCACATAAAGAGACAATGAATAGGGAAAAAATGAAATTAAAGAGAGAGAGAAAAAAACAGCTAAAGCAAAAGAAACAAAACCAATGTGAAAAAAAATAAAAAAGCATGAGACAGGATGTCTAATTTAATCAATGCAAGATAATTACACAAAAGCAGGTCTATAAAAGTGAGTGGTAAGTGATGTTAAACAAAATATAGATTTGAACAGCCTACGTACCTTAGACAAGTTGCAAAGGCCTCATTGCTTTTTTTAACACCTTGTTTTCAATCTACATTTTTAAAGACTGATAGTACCGGAAAGATCAAGCTTGATCTTTGATCACAACCGTAGCCCTGCCCAAAACCTGCTGCTGGTAACACAGAGAAACGGGGGGGGGCTGACCACAATTATTACCAACGTGACTTATAAAGGCATTCACGTTAGAGCTGTGTTTTACAGGATATAGGCAATCTGTTGACCAATCAATACACCTATAACAGAGTTAGTTTACGGCTAGCTCCCATGGCCTTTGGGTATATCAGAGATAGGATGCAGCCCAATTGTCAACTAGGGCCTAGTAAAGGCAAGTCAGAGGAAATGCACGGCTTTCAGATTATGGCCTTTTAAAAAATGCCTCACACACCTGCTCAGTGCTGTGAAATGGATGACATCTGTCTTGTAAAAATGAGTTGAATGCGTGATAAATATTGCATTACTGTAAATGAGTTGTATTCGCCGCTTCAGTGGTTCATAATAAAGAAAATGCTGATTAAAAAAAAGCAGGCACAATAGCAAAGGCCCACACAAACATTCAGACACACATATGTGCAGGGAATTGCATTAGAGATGAGCACTTGACTGAACCACGGAGAGGGGAACCCCAAAGCTGAATCCTGGGAAGAGTCCCTTGAGTCTCATTTCTAATGCAAAAGCCTAGTTTCTATAGGAGGCTGTTTGGGGACAATGATATGGGAGCAACCCCTCAGCCTGAGGCTGTTGTGGAGAGACAACTGCTTGGTTAAGACTTTGGCAGGGGAAAACACACACACACACATACACACACACAAAAACATATGGAACTAAATGTTCACTATCAAGTTGTTACCAGAGGGCTCATGTTTTTAAAAGGAACCAGGAGTTATTTTTCAAAATAGAATCATGTGCTTATTACAAAACATTTCAAGTTGTTACAGACTAAAGTTTGTAGAAATGAAACAAAAGTGCTCAGTGTCTCAGAGGGTATCATTCTTATGAGTTGATAGTGGCAGATCATATAGCGTTCATGCTGCAAACAAACCACCTAAATGAAGATAGCAGAGTTGTCTCCTCTATTTAATGTCAACTGGTAAAAACACAAGCACACACACACACACACACACACAGATTAATGCCTGAAACAGACAGTTTGACTGTTGTGTGTTAGCGTGGCAGCTTTAGTCTCACACTAAACAGGTCAGGTCACAGGGCAAACAGGCATTTATCATTCAGAGCCAGAGCCACTCCTCATGAGGCCTTCCGCCTCTGTGTGAATCAATCTGAAAACATGTATATAGGCATACCTGATTTTTCTGCCTGTGTGGTTACAAGTTGCGTGTGTGTGTGTGTGCGTGTATACATGTTCACTGTATGTGTATATATAGTACTTGTGTGTACATCTGTACAATTATTTTGATCCAGAATTGCAGACAAGGGGGAAATCCTTGCTAAGATGACAGAGGTGAAAGGACATTCTTGGTTGAATGAATCCACACAGAATTAGTCCAAGCATAAACAATCATGATTGGTTTCAAGGTCATCAATTATTACAAGCAAGGGTTTGGAAAAGTGGAACGGCACATGCTTAGTGACCTGAAATGCATCAACAATCTTTGCAAATCAACGTGATTTTTTTTTCAAGTTACACAAAGATCAAATTATTCTACCATTCTAAAAAGTAGAACTTGCAAAACAGTATCCAATCTTAACTGGTAAACTTGTTAATCTGAACCAAAAGATCACATAAATAATGTTTTAAAGATTGTCTAATTATTATTATTATTATCATTATTATTATTATTATTGTTGAGAAGAAAAAAATAGTCATGTTTGCAAGTAAGAGTGAAATCTGGTGTGAACTTGCATACTGGGTTTGCATGTGATGATATAAACAGGAAGCAAACGGTGTACTCTGCATTCAGTTGCTTCGATACAGGAAATATAGGGACATGGCCAGAAGTGGAACCAGAGATTTCTTTGCTTGGACCAACAACAAGGTGAAACTGCTACTTAAGGTAACACATAAAGCAGCCAAGGTGCCGAAAAACAGATGGGGTGTTATTGCAAATACAGCGATGCATCAGAGTGGCACTGGCACATTATCCATCACCAGAAAAAGCAACAGCAATGAGAGAGGAGTTCAAAACTAAAACAGAGTCAGCAGTGTTTTCAAAAGTCTCCATTTAAGAAGATTTTAGTGTAGACGCAGAAGTGTAAATTTAGCAGCAGTTATGCATTTCTACCAAAAAATCTATTAGCGTGGCTGTAAGTCTAAAGCTCAAGCAGCATTAAATGATGATACCCTGCAACCTTAACTAAGTTTGTATTTTTACAGTTATTTCACTGGTATAACAACTGTCATGTACAAGCAGCGAGTTCAAAAGTTAAACTTTAGTCCTCCATTGAGGTTATCAGATTGTTTTCTGAGCTCAGCTGTAATAGATGGCCTTAAGACAAAAATTTTGCTTTGAGATATTTTAATTTATGTCAAAATGACAATAATTGATGTGTGTTTGCACACATTTTGCACGTTTCAGTGTATTTCTTAAAAGTGTGAGTTTGTTTCTTTGTACTCATAGGAATGTGAATGCTTTTTACGTGAGTTGGTGCACTGTGAGTTATTTATGCTATGTGAGCATGTATGTGAAAGCAGATATGCAACTGCATGTACAGTACGGGCGTTGGGGGACTATGCGGACTATGGAAGTCTCATTATAGAGCTAAAAAGTCTACGCATCTATTCAGCCTGTTAATTTCCCTGGCTGATGTCTTCTCCCCTACACTGCCTGAAGTGGCTCCACAGTGGCTCATCAGTCCCTCTAAAAGGCCTCCTCATTTAACCACAGTGCCTTATTTATTCTAAATAACATTCCTTTAAAAGCCAAGGATGCAACATGCACAAAGCCAACTGTCTGAATAAATTGCTATGCAGTACCTCCTCACTTGGTAAAAATTAATTTATGGAATGTTTAAAAAAGGATTTTTTTTCCCTCCATGCGCGCTCTTCTCATCTGAGTCGACACCAATTAAAAGGAAGGTTCAAGGCAAGGTTCATTACAATTAGAGAAGAGAAGGGGAGGGTGGAGGGATTGTTGGAAGAAAAAAGGCTTCACAGAACGAGGAGGTGATTTTCAAAATACATTTGGCTTGTTAGAGCGATGGTGAATATTTTTCTCGTCAGGGATGAATAGAGCTGCCTCAGCCTCTTTTGTTGGAGCACATTTATTACATCTCTCTCCTCTGCTCCTTTTTCCCTCTTTCAATCAGTAAAGATCATGTTCAATAAAGATCCAGGTTTTGTGCTCTACAACACACATAAAATGTTTCGGTACATCTGAGCACTGAAGTCACATTAATGACACATTTATATGTTACATTAAAATGGACCTGAGTTATTATTTGAAGACTGACCTTTTGGTTTCTGTCCAAGCCACACAGAGGTACATATTATACTGTACTGGTGACAGAAATACACAAACCTGTGTTGAAATGCTTTATTCAACACACTGTGCACTACATCCAGTGTTCTATTAATGCCATTTACACCTGCAGAATAATTAAAGTGATGCAGTTTTGTAAGTCTCTCAAGCATTTTATTGCACAGAACATAGTCTGATCTTGCAGACAGAACGTGTGTGCACTAGATAAGTAAACTGTGTGTACATACTGTATTCCCCATCACTGGTCCTATCTTTGTCAAGTGGTCACAAACACTCAAAGACAGTAAAAAGCAACCTAAATCGCTTCAAACTAATTCAACATCACATACCAATCAAAGCAGCACAACTGTACATACATGCAATGATTTTTTTAACATAACTCTTATTGTATTACAGTGTGGAGCCATGCACCTTTGACAATAATATAAGCCTGTTGCATCTTTGTACAACCAAGCTTTAAAAATAATGGATAAAAAACCCCATGAGATGGCATCACTGTCACTTCCCTCGAACTGATTTTTGCCTTCAAAAAGCCCCGGATAGTTTATGGAAATTTATCAGCAGGCAAAATGGTAGGAACATCAGGGGCACAGCAAGCGGCAATTGTAAAATTGCACATGGTAAGACCTCCTTGGGGCAGTCAGCCTTTTCTATAAAAGGCTCTAAACTGTGGAACACACCACCATCAAAGTAAAATTAACGTAAGATATAAAGATTTTTAATAAAAGTGTTAAAGGTTGGTTGAAGCAAAATCAAAGATGTGAGCATTTTTAACTCTTTTATGATGCCTTATCCATGAGTGTTGTAACTGTATGTAACGTTGATATTTGTAAATATTCACATTGTTGTCTTATCTTTACCATAGCTGTTACTGAATGCACTCTAATGTATGTAACCTTGATACCGTCTTCTTTTTTTTCTTCTTCTCTTATTTACTAAAAGCCTAACTGGGACAGGAGTTGGAAACTAGCCATAGCTATAATCTCTATATGTGAGGCATCAGTAACTACAGCTTGTTTCTAGCAGGTGGAAGTTGTACTATGTTTATTCACATTGTCCCTATCAAATAAACTATATAAATAAATAAATAAGCCGAAATCAGAGGCTCTTCTAATTATTGCTTACAGGAAGTTGTTATCATGCCTTGAGTATGCATGTGTGAACCATGAGCTGCGTATGTGTACCCCTGTTTGTTGAATGTACAGAAGCGCACGCATGTCCCTTGTCTGGGTGCAAGTCAGCAGCTGTCAACCATGGCGTAGGATAAACACTTAAAGGCTGTCTATATCGAGCACTATAACTAAGGATAATAATAACGATGATTCCGATGGATTTTGACTAGCTGTCAGTGTTTCTATCATTCATCAAATCCCTCCGAAAGCAACTGCGACGTTATCATTCACCACTGTTGTGGCGTGTACTATCGCTTCCACTGGAGTTAAAAGAATTTTAAAAACAATAGTCTGATATTTACTGTTATAGCTTTCGCTCTTGATATGGACAGCCCATTAAACTTTGTTATGCATCTTAATTAAGAGAGAAGGTCCAACTGCAAAAATTAACCAAGAAAGCACTAAATTAAAAGAAAAAAATGTGTTAAATGGGGACAACATAATAATATTAGAGTGAAAAATGCAAAAGTTCACAAAGCATTAAGACAGGAGATAGACATTTTATCCATATTAAGTGCATTTTGTTGGTATAATTTTCAGTTAATGTACATATACAAAAAAAAATGTGTCTATGCTAAATAAGCTTTATTAAAAAATGAAAAGTAAAAATCATAAAGAAGCACATCATTATTGTTAGGGCTGCAGTGGTTAAGCCTCAAAGACACTGAAATAAGATTTAATAAAAGCTGAAATCAGTACAGCTTCAGAGTGAATTTCAATGAAGATCAAGCCAAACACTGAATAAAGTACAAGTAACCTGTACTATATAACATAATAAAAATATTATACAATACAGATGGCACAGAGAGAGAATGCATTGTTATACCTGCACATGCATACACGCACAAGAATTTAATCACAAGTCACTGCTAAACCACAGTGATATTCAGGCAGCCAAGAAATGCACGGCAGCCTATATGCCACGAGTCCTGATTCCCCACAGCAATATTCCTTCATTCCATATCCAGCTGTCTGTTTGTTTACAGCACCTCAGAGGTTAAGGACTGCCCCGGGTATTTAAAGGCACCGACCCACCAACCCCATGCCTTACAGAGGTTGGCATCTCACTGTGTGTGTTTCCGTGCATCCATCATTCTTTGCTCATATATGTACCTATAGCCACATTGTAAGCCTTGGGCTTGTGTCACTCCAAATACTGTTTGGTGAAATAACTTCTTGGCTGGTTTGCAGCACTCATCCACCCGTTTGAGTAAAATTGGAAACAAACTTAAATCAAGTGCAAGATTCTTTGACGACAACACCATCACAGTGTGAGCACATCTACAGAAATACTGCAGATAGATATAAATACACACATATAACCACACAAATTAGTACACAAACACTTGTACAATCTCACATGTACATGTATTGTTTGCTGGGCCTTGTACACATATTAACAATCATCTGACATCAAATGTGACCTCTTTATGTTACCTCCTTCATCCTCAAACTGATCTCTTTAGTTTCTCTCTTTCTCCCGCATCTTTCTCAAAGTTAACCAACCCTTCATGCTGTCATCTGCTTTCTACTTTCTCCTTTCTCCTCCACTGTGTGCATCGCTTCTAAAATTCCCCCGGGGTTCAAGCATAAGGCATGCAAAGGTCAAAAGTTCCTACTGTCATCTTGCATGACTTAATGTATATCAAGAACATCTCTATACCACATGGAATCTAGATGTGACATCCGCTGAGAAAGACTTTGCAGTTATGCGTGCACACTGATGAAGATACAGACACTTTTTCAAAGTTCCTCAAATAATTCTGCTGTCACTTGTCACCCTGAAGGTACATGGAGAATCCACATACTCAGAGGAAGAGAATGTCATCTTCTATAACTAGCAGCTAGTATAAAGTATCTCAGTAACTCAGTAATTTCCAGGTCACTGCTTGTTTTGCTAACACCAGCTGAAAAAACCTGCGCAGCTCAACAGGGAATATGCCAAAAAGCTTACAGGTGCTCCTCTGCAGAGCACACACACCTTTTCCCTGCAGTTGCCCTTTTCTCTGTTAGGGTTGAGCATTATTAATAAATAATTAGTTATGTAAAAACAGCTTGTTGAAACAGACGTTAAAGGCTTTCAACTCTGCGCTGGGTCAAGCTGTGTGTGATCATGAGCACATGGTGAATATGTATTTATGTAATTTGTGTGTATGCTCAAGTTTGTTGCATGCAGTGTATTTGTCTGCTGGTGAACAGATCCAGGCTGATCATATTTCAGTGTAACAGGGTTTGGTTCAGTGTCAAATCCCTCTGTGTGTAACTAAAGATACTTGATAGGAACACGGCAGCTGGTATGCTGGCTGTTACACACACACACACACACCTGCCACCTGAGTCAGTCAGTCTCTCAGGCTTTTTCACACACTCACTCACACACACACACACACACACACACACGCACACACACGCACACACGCACACGCACACACAAATAAAGTATCAGCAAAATAAAGCCTCCTTTATTTCCAAGTAAAAGTGTGTCAAACTTGTCCCAACAGGACAGACAAATATGACCAAGCCCAAACTGGGAAAACAGAGCTATTGACAGAGAAAATAGACATTGTAGCATTACTTTTCCTGTCTTTCATGTCACTGAGAGTGTGTGTGTGTGTGTGTGTGTGTGTGTGTGTGTGTGTGTGTGTGTCAGTACAGGTGAACAGAGGGTCAAGGAGGTACTCTCCATATGCCATCTGTCAGATCAGCTTCATCTCACACTGACATTTCCCTACATCCTGTAACAATGTCAGACCACCAAGACCCCAATCCAGGGCATTCACCAATATCAAGATATATATGTTAAAGAGCATCCTCCCCCCAAAAAAGCCCCATAGGGCATTTGAACATCAGTTTATTATGACTTATATTTAAGTCTGTTGTTAGGCAGCGACCTCTAGTGACTGTAGTTATAGTGATGGGAGAAAAAGAGAAAGTCAGGTGACGTAGTATTAAAAGCTGTGTGCAGAGGAGGTCAAATTGGATGGACGGGTCAAACAAACTCAGGACTTTGACCCATGAAGCTGCTGTTCTTGTGCTGTGTGAAATGAAAAGTCAATGGCAAGAAATTTAATGCATGTCCTTGATGCATGTCATGAACGTTGCATAACTCACCTTATGCTATTATATGAACCTAAACCATGACCTTTTCCTAAACTTATCTACATAGTTTACAACAATATCACTGAAACTGCCACTGTGACGTTTAGGTATGAGGATGTGTTGACTTCCAGCCACTGGTAGGAGAGCTTATTGAGGAAACACTCCTGTTGGTTACAAAATGCCAAGTTCACCAATCAAACACTCGGCTTATATGTTTTTATGTATTTAACAAGAGATGGGGCAAAGTGAGCTAATCAGTGTACCAATGCTTTATAATATAGAATAATCTTAGTAAGAAATAAACAATTATTTATAACAATTAATCTACTATTTACTTTTAAGTTTTTAAAAAGTCAAAGTTAACACAACAAGTTGATTTAAAATTGAAAAGCAGCAGATCCTCATATTTGAAAAGCTGGAACCAGAGCATACAGTATATGGCATTTTTTTCTAGTTTAATTTATCATCAACATGTGTCAACCAACTACCGAATCAACTGACTTATTTTTTCAGGTTCATTATGGTTCTACATTTTTGAAAAATGCTCCAATATAAAGACATTAATTCATATTCACACATTCACAACCTGAAGCTGCCCTGTGCCACAACAATCTGCACCTATTCTCTTACACAGAGAGATGTAACTACAAGCAATACATCTGATTGTATGTTTTGCATTTTTTCTACTATGATTATAAATCAAAATGTGCATCCAAAAGATTTATTTTTGCAAGAAAAAATACCAAAACCACATCAAGACACAGACACAGTTCTTCCAGCATTAGCTGAGTTAAATAGCAAGACTTAAGATCACAGCCACTTCAGCCCTGAACTGTGCTTGACTCCCTTCGTTTCCATCTATATCCCAATCATTTTCACCCCCTCCTCGTCTTAACTCTCTTCCGCCGTTGCAATGCAAAGTCCTAATGAGGTGCTAATGAGATTCACAGTCCTCTTCTGAATCAGATTACAGTGAATTATGTATAAAGCCTTTAAATCACTGCTTTAAAATTACACATGTGGCCTGTGTAGCAACATGACACCCTTGTGCTTTTAACAAACTGACAGCACCAGTGACAGTGCTGATTTTGTTTTGTGGACCAATTTAAGGCTGTTATTATTGTAAAACAATTGGAAATGTAATGCAATTACTTAAAAAAAATCATTCAGACTGTGGCTGTTTATGTTTGTTTGAAATGCTGTCACACATTCTAATTTCGGGTGCCAATGCCATCCTAATAACACAACTGGGACATGAGACATGGAGGGGTGGGACTCTTAGAGTCTCAGAGCATGGCTTTCCAGTGTAGACAGGTTGACAATGTCATACACTTAACAACGTACAGTATGTCATTGGCTTAGGGATGTGAACTGTAAAACCACAGACAAAAGACAAAGAGTAATGACATGGCAAAAGCTGGAAAAAATAAGGTGAAAGTTTAGTCACTAGTGTGTGCGAGGGTGCAAACGTGGAGTAATGGAGAGAATGATAGACAGGGAGAGGTAATGGTGCGACCTTGTGAAAACCTGTCATCACCTGCTGGGAGAAAAATTACCTGCAGGAGATAGCCAGAGCACCTGAAAACACATCAACATCCACCTCTCTCTACCCTCTAGCTCCTTCACTGCCTTTCTAACTACTCCCAAATGAGGAATATGTTACTAGCTTGAAATAAGTAAACTCAATTAAACTGGAATAGAAATGACTCTGGTGGGTCCTCTGCTTTCATTAATTGGGAGCAAAATAACCCTACACTCATTTACTCCTACATTTTATCCATATTTTTACCTCTCTTTTCTCACCTCTTCCTTCTTCTCCTCCACTGTAATTTGTCTTCATCTATCTCATGTTATCTGTTTAGCTGCATATTAAATTTAGTGTGCCTTATTGCCGCAAAATTTGAGAACAGTGTTGCCAAGGCGTCAAGGTCATCAGTTTTGCATTAAATTTGTTTCATGCTAAGAGCACACCAGCACACAATATCAAATTTAACAAGGCGATTATAAAAGCAAGTTTGTGTGTGTGTGTGTGTGTGTGTGTGTGTGTGTGTGTGTGTGTGTGTGTGTGTGTGTGTGTGCAGAAGATGTGTAGTGTTTCCTTTTCCTAGTACAAGCCTTGATTTGAAAAAGGTAGTCTTTGTACAAAGTACACTTTTGTCTCTTTCTCGTGTCTTTGTAGCTTGTGATAAGTGAATCTGTATCTGGATAAGTTCCAATTCGGCCTTCAACACCTGACAAAACAAAAAGAGTTCTTTAAACTTCTAAAAACTGCCATCTACTATTTAAGGCCAATATTATATCAATATTATTGAGGAAAAATAAGCATGCCTTAATTTGCTAACTGCTTTGATTCAAGTTACACTGAACCTTGCAGTATAGCTCGGTTAACGCTGTATATATTAAGTTGTGGTTTAGATTCATGTCTGCCCAGACTCATTTGTTGCCATGACAGTTGACAAAGCTTCAAATATGGATTTCAGCAAAGAAGCTTCAAATTCTAAAACATGGATGCTTCACATACATCTTCAACCCTGCAGCACAGAAAATCTATACAATCACAACAGTTTCAAGATGAACAAACAAGATTAGTGTCAACAATTCAATATCTAACCAGATGCCCCCCGTGCAAAATATGTCCAGAAATGTTTTTTCTACTTTACCACGCCATTAATGAGGTGGAATCGTTGATGTCCAACCCATAGCAGAAAATACAGTTCTTTGCCTACTGGCCACAGCACTGGTACTGCTACACTTATTCTCACTGTTTACCACAGGGCTAAAATGGAGCAGGATTCTCAAACCTGAAACAGCAGAAACAACCTGACCTCCAGAAAAAATTCACCAACAGCTGGTTTAATTTCTCTCCCTGCACCCAACACCCACACACATGCATGTTAGAAGTACTCTAGAGATTAAGTAATGAGGAACGGTAAAATGTTAATGGTAAAAGACTGAACTGAACGGGAAGGAAATAGTGACGCAGGTGCTGAGGCAGAGAGGTAGGAATTTGTGAATTTAATCAAGCCCAAGTTTGTGTGTGTGTGTGTGTGTGTGTGTGTGTGTGTGTGTGTGTGTGTGTGTGTGTGTGTTTTTGTCCATCTTCATTTCTCACCTGTCACAACAGTGGCAAGAAGGGTCCTGGGAGGCTAAGATCTGGCCTCCCACATGCCTGAAGGCAAAAACACACACTCACACAAGCGCACAAGCACACATTCAGGGGGCTGTCAAGGGAAATAACTTCATACCAAATGGAGCATTTCGTGTTATTGATCAGGAACGCCCAGTTTCTTCAGCACATATTATCTGAGCACTATGAGCCTGAAACTCACAATTAAAATCTTTAAAATGTGGTATCAGAGCATTCATCCCCCCCGAAAAACACAGGGAGCAGAGATAAGTGAAAAACAACTTTATGAGATGATGCAAGTACTCTGTAAAAAAAAAAAAGGGTCAAATTACATGACTGTGGCATTATCTACATTAACTACACAAAACAAAGCCAATATGAGCAATCTCTGTATGACTTCAAACACAGATGATGACATATGGACTATACACTAAGTCCCTGATCAATGAATCTCTGGACTACACACACACACACACACACACACACACACACACACACACACACACACACACACACACACACACACACACACACGTATATATGTGCAAAGCCTCACAGACACAGTCAGGTGATTCATCACCAGCTGAGGAGAGCATGACCTCCAAAGACTTTTTAAGTGACCTCTAACCCCTCCAACATGACCTTTCCGAAGGGTCACTGTAGATTTATCAAACAACATAATGAGCATTACAACCACCATCACTCACTAAGGTTCAGTTCTCCACAAAGGAAAAAAAAAAAAATATATATATATATATATATATATATATATTTATATAGGCCAAAATAAAAAACAACACTGTCTTGTCAGCCTCCTGCAGAGACCTCCCATCTCAACATATTTCAACATTTTCTTATTACGGCTGACAGCTGACATTGTCTCTCAATCTTGCACTCCTGCCCTGCTGCTTCACTCTTCATCTTTTCCTTTTACCTCCATCTTCAATTCCCCGTCCTCGTCCTTGTCACATAGTGTAACACACACATACAGTACAAGTCAGTCACTGATGCCTAATAGGAAATCGGCGGTGTGATGTGGCTGCCCGTGGGTATAATGCATTGCAGTGACTTGAATCATCTTGCTGGCGAAACATGAATCTTTGCGACTCAGTCTTATTAATGGAGAGCAGCAAAGCTGCGATGGTACTATTGACATCTGTTCTAATTAACAGCCTGAAGGTTCTGTGTGACAGACTGTGATGGTGCTGTTGTATCAATAACTTATTGATTATTTCTTATTTATCATGTCATTGTTAAAGGCCTCTTTATATAATATTTCACATCTTATAATATATGGCTTGTTTAGCCAGATTTTAAGAGTTGCTGATTTAGCTTTCATCTCTTTACTGGGATGATGGACAGCTGAATTCTTGTGGCTACAACTCTGTGGGAACAAACTACCACCTAGGCTAACCCACTATGCAAGTTGGGTTCTCTGAGGTCACTTCAATGCCACAGTGAGGTGTCAAACTGAAGAGTTATGAGTTTTATGCAAGAAAAATTCTTATACATAAATGACAAAGTCTGAGATCATTATTCAAGTACCCTACAGTTACTGTCTTTTGAAATGTAAAGCCTCTTCCATCCTTTTCAAGCTGTTCAATCCAAGTGTCCGTGGCATCCTCATCTCTTAATAAGACATCAGTGTTTCCTGAGAAGTGTGAGAATTGCGTGACAAGTCCATCAAACCCCCCACTGAGGGATTTAGCACCCCTTCATTCCTTTAAAGCTCATACAACATGGAGACTGATTCGCAAGAAGGAGAGAAAACAGTTAACATGAAACACTGGTAATCCTATCAGTAGGCTGATGTACACATTGTGCTATGATATCTCCTTTCTCTGTTTTTTCCTGTCAGTCTAAAATGTATATATTTTAATTTAAGTCAGAAAGCTGTTATTTTAACAATTATGGAGCTCATAAATATTACATAAATTCTGTTGTTATTTCATGGCGCATTGTACCACAGCAAAATTGTTTTTCAAAGTAGAAACTGAGCAGGTAGATATTAATAACAATATAAAACACAATAAAATATACAACAAATAAAAAACACACCAATAACATTAAGTGCATATTTCACATTTTTACATACTGGTGAGATTTTCTTTAACAGACACCATTAAAAGGATAGTTTGGACTGTGGGGTTATTAGGCACTTATTCATAGTCAGTGTGTTTCCGCTACTAGATGACAGTCAGTATGCCCCAAGTTTGGGGATGCAGGCAAGAGTAACGCCAAGGATGCTAAGCAATGTACTGCTGTGGACAGAGCAGCGTCAGACAGCAATTTCAGACAGGAAACTGAAAGTGAAACTTATTTATTGCTCTCTTCAAAGCCAGACTCCATTGACAAAAACTGTAATTTTACCTTACAGAACACAGGAGCTGCTGGTCTGCTAGTTTCAATCAGTTAGTGTTATTTTCTTACTTTGGTGTTTTATAGGGTTAGTTTGGATTCACTGAAGTCACAGAATCACACAAACTAACTGATTAAGACAGCAGTAGACCACAAGCTCCCACGATTTAGCAATTTAAAATCATTGTTTTTGTCAATGGAGTATGGTGCCTTTGACAAGCGCAAAGATGGGGAACTGACGCTATGAACAGCTTCCTTGTTGGAAAGGGCTGCTAATGGAAATGTGAAGCGGTGAAAATATTCTAAATACAGGGTTCACTTGAAATGATTTTTTAGGTGGCTAAGATATATTTTGCTGCTGAACCATCTGCAGCAGTACATTGCTGCTTAAACAGCAGTACAAGTTTCTGTGGTGCTTCTCTAAACTGGGGACGTGCTAACCACCATCTCCAGCAGATAATACACTAACTATGGTTAAGTATCTCTTCTACTACACTTTAAAAAAAATTGGAACTATTCCTTTAAAGTTTAAGACAAAAAATCCAGTTCCGATTATAAGCCCATCATCAATGACAAAAACACACACAAAAAGTAATTTTTTTTGAGCAGCGTCCATATGACCTCTGTGTTTTTCATCATTTACAAATTTACAAATTCAGTAAGGCCGATTTTTTTCATTTTTTTCACCCAAAGTCAATTATAGATGGTTGGTCCCATTTCCAGACTCATCCTTCCAGAAATGTTTAAAGCCCTAATCTAAAACTGCAGCATGAGACACCGCAGTAGAAAACATATGGGCCCACAATTTGGCTTTCATTTTAATCTGACTCACTTGATTGTGGTCGTGAGGTTTAAGACGTTTTTCCCTCTCCTAAAATGACTAAAGCAGACATCCCACTTCAGTACAATTCATAAGGTGCTGACCTGACTTTCCTGCTGTTCCGACCTATATATTATTTCCTGCTCTTCACCCTTATCTCAGTCACATTCCTATAGAAGTTGAAATGGCCAACATGATCACTGAGTCCTTTGATATGGATAAGAAATTTTTTAAAGCCCCCTCAACCAAACTCAAACTCAATCCCTTTTTCAAAATGCTGAATTTAACTTAGGATTCAACTATGGAAACCCAGTTACATGCAACACACCAGGGTGAAAGGTCCCCCCTTTATCTTCAATCCTATATTAACTTGGCCTCTTATGGCTTAAATCCACAATCGGGGATCAGCGAAAAGGCTGGAGCCCAGTAGGGTGCCTTAAGAGCCCAGCCATCTGAACGGATGAAAGGCGGGAGGTTGTTTGTGATTGCTGTTAAGGAAGATCTTATAAGGTCAGCTACTATGTGACAGGCTGTGATTATGCAGCCATTTATTTCAGGGACCGCTCATGCACATGCATCCCTAGAGTAACACAACAAAATAAGGACTCTCAAGAGTATATCTGCTTTTTTTCCAAGCAGTCTTAAGCTTTCCCCAATTTGGAAAGAAAGTTTAAGTTGCTTCAGAGTGCAATTTATCAGTTTTTAAGGTACCATGAGCTATGTTCCCAACTAACTAAACCCTGATCGCAAACATATCATGCATTTTCTTAAATTGAGAAATATCTACCACATCACATTTATCATTAAATGTAGATAGCGAGTCCTAAATATGTTGAATGCAATACCAATAAGCCAAAACCACCTAAAAACATTGTGTTAAGAGGTTTTAAGCAGCAGCAAAATTATCTACGTTAATTACCTAGAAATTATGGTTACCTTCAGTTTCAGAAAATTTGGTGATTAAGTGGATGTTTGCCCTGTCCTCATCCTATCCTAACATACTGCATTCAATACTTTCATTTTTCACATGTATCCATAGGTGGTTGATCATATTAGTTTGGGGAAAGGTACCAATAGTCGTTCCCACATACAAGCATATATAAACACAAATATGTGCAGAAACAGAATCATGGCAGAGACCAGAGGAAAGTCGTGTTTAACAAGATCTGCTTGGATGGTGGGAGAGACTGTTGGCTCAGGCCTCTAGTCCCATACTGTGAGCAGGCCAGCATTATAGAAACATATCAACGGGTGCGCGCGCACGCGCGCACGCACGCACTCAGACTTGGATATCAGAGCCCCATACTGTGCTGAGACTTGCAATCAAACCCACTTTGTGGTGCAGATGTGACAGGTTGTTTGTGAGGCGAATTCAACACACAAACACACACAGTATACATTCTCTACATAAACATTAAAATAGCACATACAAATGTGGTGTACAGTGGAATGCATTGTTAAATATATAACCCACAGAAGGCTAGAAATTTCCGGATTTTGGCTCAGTCTGTACTGGTCCAGACGTCTGCTGGTCCTCAAATAATGTCCATCAGTAGCACCTTCTAACTGCAATAATTGCCCTGTCTGTTTGAATGTGTGTGTGTGTGTGTGTGTGTGTGTGCGTGTGTGTGTGTGTGTGTGCGCGCATTTCTTTAAGGCATATTTAAAAATAGTTAGGCAGTTAGGCTTAACTAAAAGGATCTCTTTAGTTTTCAACTTTTTGTGAGTATGTGTTGTTTCTAAGTGAGGACACGGGCACATAAAAAATGTGTACACACTATCTTGAGGGGTTTTTTTCCAAAATAATGACAAAAAGAAGCCACTGATATGTTCAACTTTGGCACACAATCGTACTTTGATACTGTACAGTGATTGTGATAAATACACCTATAGTGTGTAAAATTGCAGCTGCCCCCCTAGAATAATGCCTTAAAGCCTCAATGGCTTGTTCAGAGACTCCCCTCTACTCCTGCTGTTATATACAATGTCCATGTCAATGCCTTTTTCCAATGGTGACCAGATAATAGCATAACAACCCCTGACTTGACATTCCATTAGTAGGGCCGTATAAAATGCTTTTCACCTGCTGTGAAAATTAGGACATAATACCTGGTCTTTTAAAGCCGTTGGAAGCTGATAAAAGTCAAGTCTATTCAGAGCTTTAAACATTATTAGCCTTTCATCACATTACATTCATCCCCTCTGATGCCTGATTTGCCTCTCACCTTCTCTGATAAACAAGCTTAAAAAAGGGAAGACTGTTCCTCCACTTTCAGCATTCCTCGCACAAAATTGGGTCTGACTGTTTGTTGCTGTGGTTAAATGTCTTAGGTTAAGCAGACACAAAACTACAAACGTCCGGCCTGACAGCAGGTAAATGATTTTAAAAGGATAAGTTTGTTGGGTCTAGAACACTAAATAGTGATTACTGCTGCAAGTCCTGTTAACAGGTTCATCTTAATGTGAGTTAGAGCAAAGCTGAAGCTACCCTGGACGGCTTTCTGGGCTGTGGTATGGTAAATTAACCAGGTAAAAGTTCCTTAAAAATGATTTAAAGGAACAGCGTGTAGGATTTACAGGCATTTAGCGGTGAGGATTACAGATCGCAACCAGCCAAAACTTCTCCCATGTGCCGCGTTCAAGTGTGAAATCCTGGTTAGATTTTCTTCAGTGTTGTTTCCTCTGAAGGTTTCTACTGGGAGCATAATTCTGCACAGAGGAGTCTTCCTTTTTTTCTTTTTCTGGACTTTTCATGGAACAATTATTTATTTTTTCTTGCCCGACTTGCTTGACCTTTTTAAGACATATCAGATTCAAACTCAATTAAAACAAAATTTCAGCTAGCTGTCAAACTTAAAGAGTGAAACAGAGCGTAGGAGAAAACGTCTGTAAACAACACATCACATATTGACTCACTTTTAGAGCTACATAACTTCGACAGCAATAGAAAAAAAAAACATTTCTTCAGATTACATGGATATTCATGGAAGACTACTGTAATTAAACTTAACGAAGTTCAATGACTTTTCCAAAACTTGTTGCTTTTTTTTTTTTTTTTTTTTTTTACTAATTCCATGGCTTTTCCAGGCTTGGAAAATGTGATAATGAATGTGTGCTCACCTTTTTTGGACTATTGTAGAAACATGGCTTTGCCACACTGCACTCTGTGAATGAGGACCCTATGCTTTTGTGGCTCTAAACAACTAATTTCAAGGTAACGAAAACAGTGAAATTCTTATTTTCAGGTGATTATACACTAAACAAAACATACTTGTTATATTGCATTCCACTTATGCCAAATATCCCCGTAGGCTTTTCGCAAACGTAGATTGAGACAGCTGCATATAGTGCAGCCCCTGTGTAATAGCCTCTGTACATTTCTAAGCACAGAGTCAAGCCCCAAGGTCTCACAGTCTTTACAGTGAATAAATCACTGATGTGACAGGGTTGTGTTGCTGTCAACAATGGCAAAGAATACCTATTTTGACTACTCACATCACACTAAATCATATGCCACCTTAAAGGATTTCACATAAACCATCTCAAGAACATAACAAAACACAACAAGGCTGAAAAGAATACAGCAGATAGCAGAACAGAACAAAACAAAACTGCTGATAAAAATTGCTGCATGAAGTCTGTTTTATCTTTGTGCATGCTGTTTAATCTACACAGAAGTGAAGTCAGATACCTTGTTCAACTGTGACATATAGAGGGCTGCTGTTCATCACTGTGAAAACCATTATGTTGTAAAAGTGCTGGTATGCCGTATTATGAAGAAAATGACAACAATAAATCAAATCAAATTCAACAAAAGTTAAACAGAGCTGTACAGAAAGCAGACGAAAAGACCCATTTACAAATAAAACATAACAGACCATGCCATCGCACATTACTAGACAAAACACCATATTTAGCAATGGAGCACAGAAACATAGAGTGCAGTCTAACTTTGCAGATGAAGACATGTTGAAAGCAAGGTCATGTACGGGCCAGCCCGGCCTTGGTGTGGTTCTCATACAGCCCTGGGCTCAACTGAGGCAAACACATCAACTTCTCCCCTCTCAGCCTGTGTGTCTATTTTCCCTCTGCGTCTGTCAGTCTGTCTCTCCCTCTCTCTGACTATTTTTGTGTCTGCTTGTACCCCAATATGTAGGCTAATGCCCTGCAGAACTGACAGATTAAATGCCAATCCCTGGGTTGTACTGAAACCAGCCCCAGGCAGCAAGCTCAGTGAGTGTATGTCAGTGTGTGTGTGTGTGTGTGTGTGTGTGTGTGTGTGTGTGTGTGTGTGTGTGTGTGTGTGTGTGTGTGTGTGTGTGTGTCTAGCCAGCTACAAATCTATGCCTGTGTGTCTGCTGGACTGGGTGAACACAGACATAAAACAACTGCCCTTAGTAAACAACTCTAAAGGTCACTGCAGATTTCAGATTGTTAATACCTCGCTGTCATATCCTGATGAAAAGGAAACATTTCTGGCCTTAATGTCAGTCACTTTGGGTGTCGGTTCATTTGAAACAACATTCTGTAAGGCCAAGTAAACAGCCCCATGCATTATAAGCACTGTTACATGAAAACACATAATTTGACCCCAAAGCAATGTGAGACTTGTGACCAGTTCCTGAAAGAACAATCTAGACTAGAAAGAGTTGTTAATGATCTCAGATGCAGGTTGAAAAATTAGGGCTTGGGAATAACATTTGTAAATTTACTTTCACAGGGGATTTTAATTTTAATGATTTAATTTGCCTAGCATGACCTTTGCCTCCAGTAAATATGGGGTCAGTAATCAATGACATAAAATCACTTGCCCAACGTCAGTAGACATCTTACTAATCAACAGATGCAGCCATGGGCTATAATGCATATTCACCACATGTAACTCCATTGTGAATATATGGTATTAAATTAAAACACAATACAACCTGGACCAGCATTCCAAAAATATATGACACATTTATTAAATGAAACAAACTGAAAATGTAACTACCCACAGTGTCACTATAATTTATTTTTCCACAGAAAACTATTCATTAGTGAAACATATTTTAACATTTATGTCTATCCAATTAAAATATATTCAAGGTTTTTTAGAGGGCTTTTTTTCTTTCGTTTTTCTCTCTCTCTCTTCTTTGGGTATTGGTGGGGCCCATGCACTTGGCTGACAAAAATTTTGATCAAAGGCTGACTTTCAATAGACAATAGAATAATGGGAACTGCTCTGCTACAAACAAAAACCCAGACCCAGAGTCTGGTCGTGATTTAGAACCAGGTTCTCCACAAACATGCAGTACAAGATAGGGTGACAATCATCCTGCCGCTTCCCAGCACCCTCACGATCATCTCTTCTCACGTTTGACGCCAGTTATCCGGGGCCAACTTAAGACCCACGGCACCATGGTATCATTACGTCTAGGCGAGACTTTGATTTTAAGGCATTCAGTCATCATCCCACAGATGGCAGCCTTACACCATTGGCTGCTAAGCCAAGCATACTATTGCTACAGCTCATCATCAGTCAGGTAAAACTAATTATGATGTTCTCAACTCTAAACTCAACTGAATAAATAATATTTAAATTTAAGATGTCCTCTTTGACATCCTTAGTGATAGGTTCTCAATATATTAGGGGTTGACCAATATTGTTTTTTCAGGACCAATACTAATACAGAGTTAATGAAACTCATAACTGGTATTTGGAACTGATATGCATTTACAATTAAAAAGAAACTAATTCTGTCAATATTTAGAATTCGGAATATAACAAACTCCAACACAAAACTTTGTTTAAATGCCTTTAGCAATCAAAACTGGGACTTTCAACATCATGAACAGCAAGTTCCCTCTAACTTTTTTTAATGAAGTCAAGTGAAAATGTAATTAAAAAACAATAAATAAAAATTGCTCTTTGAGGTTTTACAAAGTTAACGTTCCTCCCATTGTTGCACATTTTCTAATTTCATTTTATCATTAAAATAAAACGCTGATACACATAATCAGCAAAATGCCAATTATCGGCACCGATAATCGACCAAGCCAATAATCTGTCAACCTCTATAACATATAGAATCATATTTACTCATCTGACCTTTTAAATTTTAAATAAATAATAGCAAGAAAGTACTGAAACACACAAAGAAACTGTGCTGATTGGATACTATACTTTCTAGCAAAACAAAGACGTAATAACTTTATTTTCAACTTGAGTTTTATCCAGTGACGAAATATGGCCTACATAGATATAGACCTTTACCCTCTGCGTAAAACTGCTAAAGCAGCTGAGTTTTACAAAGCACTTCTGGCAGCATTTGGTTTACAATAGATAGCCCTAAATTTATTAAGCAACTTCTGCCAAGACAACACTGAGCCAACAATACTGTCCTGTTGCCGGGGGCCATAATATATATTCATCAACCAGCCTACACATCTGTTATAAATAGACAATATAAGCACAGCACATACACTTTGGACTTCTTCCAAGGCTTCATTCTGTGTCTTGTGTGTCCCTTTTCAATTAACATTAATGATTTTTTTTTTGTTTCTTAGGGTTGGTTCATGAATATCAAAATAATATTGAAATGAATGTAAATATAATGTGGGAATTGCTGTATTTTGAGAACAGAAGTACACAACTCCAAGTTGGGTTCTAATTCGTTAAGCATACATTCCCTTGATCATACAAATTGCTAGAGACAGCCAAGTGGAGAAATCCAAAACACACACATACACACACATAAATACACCCACAAACACAGAGCAGTTCAATTACATGCTGTTGAGCAACCGTTTCTTTAATGCATTCTGCGTTCATTGATTTGAAAGGTCTGTGACACTGAATTAGGCTATAGATTTCGGCATTTCAAACGCACACACATGCACACCCAAATATCCATATCCATACTAATTGACTTTTTAACATTCAGAGGCTGCTCTATTAGTAGTTTATGCTACTGAGTGCATTCTTACTGAAGGAGTGAACAGCAGGGCAGAGTACGCCATCACTCTAAAAAAGAAACTGGAAGGAATCCCGTCTCCCACACATGTCGACTCACCCTGGCATGCTGAACAAAGTGATACAAGCCAGCTTCATGTCAAAATGCTGAGGGAAATAGTCTGGTGAAGCTGGGCAATGCCATAGAGAGGGAATAATTAAGTAAACTAATTGATGTTTTGGACTTTCATATCATCTTAATAATCACAGAGTACAGAAACAAAAATCAGGCCTAAGAGCAGGACACACTGAACTCACTATAGATAATAAACAGCCCACACACACACACACACACACACACACACACACACACACACACGCACTCACGCACACACACGCACACACACACACACACGCACACACACGCACAATACAGATTCAAAAGTAACCTTATTTTTCTGCTTCAGGACCAATCAATTATGTTGAGTGGTTTTCCAACACACACAAGAACATATACACTCTATATGCATACTTGCCAGCATTCTCTCACAGGGTAACCCTCCACGCATACACGTGCACATGTGCACACACACACAGACACACAGACACAGACACAGACACACACACACACACACACACACACACACACACACACACACACACACACACACACACACACACACACACACACACACACACACACACACACACACACACACACACACACACACACACCCCACTCCCCCACAAGCTGCCTGGGCATCCATCCACCTGACAAACCCCATACACATACACAAAAACACAAATACAACTCCTTATCCCACACACTTGGCATGGATGCCAACTGAGCCCCAGTTCTCCAGAAGTAATAAACCATCTTTTCACTGCTTCTCTCCAAACCATGATAGAAGACTGCTGAAAGCCCCTGTGCTTCCATTTTAAACCCCTTAACTCATTTACTAGAACACTGATTGTTACTTCTGTGACCATGTGTGTGAGTGCGCATGTTTGGGTGTGAGTGTGCATGTGTGTGTTGGTTGTACATAATGTCCCACACGCCACTGCCTTGGGTATTATTTGTTTTACAAGCTAATGTACACACACACACACACACACACATACACACATACATACACACACACACACACACACCAGTAAAAGGGAACAGCAGGACAATATGGACTACAAGGTGTTTTTAACATACTCATGACCTGGGTTAATTATGTATGCTAAGCTTAAAAAAAAAAAGCAAAATTGCCTGAATTTCCACACACATTAGTGCATGTACTGGTCTGCCTCGAAAAAGAGATTTCCGAATTAAAATTAATCTATAAAGCCAACATGCACATGTATAGACCGATAGATCTTTCCTTCCTTTCCTTCCTTTCCTTGAGGCTGGTCTAGCTAGTCTCCTTTAACATTAGCTTGGCGCTGGTTACAGTGTGGCTAATGACAGTACAGCAAGCTGAGCACCACATCATAACACAGCTTGTTGTTAACATGCAGTGCAATGGCCTCTAATTACATACTGAAACAGAGGAGTCAAAGAGGTACAGAGACATACATTTGTACAAATTAGCAGACGGCATTCATGGTTGATACATTGTTACCCGTGAAAGCCATTTCCAATAGATAAACAAAGCTCTACCACTTTATGTGAGGAGCTTCTTGATAGGCAAAAACACAATAAATGCCAGACAGACAAGGGCCACAACCTTAAACAGAATATAATCAGAAATATTACACTGATACCATACAACAAATCAGATGTGGAAAGAAACTTAAAAGAAAATCAGTAAAATTAGTATAATTATGAATTTGAATGTGTCATTGAGTTAACAAATTACTAAAATTACTTCATGAAAACAATTAATTTTTAAATGTAATATAGTGTAAGCACTGTACTTTTTTTCAGGATTATTTTTTGGGCTTAGGGTTAGGGTCAGTGCAGCCGAAGAGAAACAGGAAAGGTGGGAAAGGGAGTGGGGATGACACACAGCAAAGAGCCGCAGGTGGGAATTGAACCTGGGGTACTGCAAAGGTGTAACTACTATACTATGCTCCTTGTGCTGCCTGAGAAAAAAATATCAACCCGGTCTCACACCAAACTCATCAAATACCAACGCCTGGTCAGTGGTCCTTAGTGTCAGGTACCAACACAGCAAGATGCCGTTTAGCATGGGTATGAGATGCACCGCAAAGCTGCATTTTTGTGATGTGCCAAGCAACTGCTATAGTATAAAAAGTGAGAAAGTTTGCATTGAGGTGTCTGCAATCTTGGGACTTTCACTCAGGAGACTGTCCGTTTACCATGTGAAACCAAAAGTCACTTGGGTTATTTTGATAACAACATGTGCCAGTATATGTAGCTTAATATGCTTGTGCAGATGTCATGTGACATATGTCACATAAAAATAGTAAGAAACGTATTTATTTAAGTCCAAAACTGACGCTAAAGGGACACCTACAGTGTCACAGTTTTACATGTAGTGCCGCTGACTAAGAGTCAGTATTTAACAAGTTGGGAGTGAGAATGTGTTGGAGATATCCTTGTTTTTCACATGATGTCAGCTAACTATGCTGTCAGTTTTTATTGTACAAAAGCAGCATGCTCAGATAATCCTGCTTTTGTTAGAGGCTGCAGAACTCAACAAGGCTACAACTGAGAATTGTATTGATATAAAATATACCAATTTCCCTGTGAAAAGTTGGTAGTATCAGCAGGCTTATAACAAGTACAGAGAGAATCTACTGCATTTGTTTATGTTCTCAGTTGGACCTTTGCTCGTCTGTAAGCAGCTATACTACATCTGGAATCGCACCTCAACTTGCTGATCAACCTACTGCTGGTAAACATCAACTTTCACACTTCTCAAACAAGGGCCTAAGACTTATCTAAAGATGAGATATAGATTTAAGATTTTAAACATTTATTTAGTTAATTATTTTTTTATTTGAAGACATTGTTAGAATCACTACATATGTGGCCCAGGCATCTGCAAATGTGTGTGTGAATTTTAAGTGTGTGTGTTTGTGTGTGTGTGTGTGTGTGTTTGTGGTACCAGGAGGTGCAGGCATAACGGCCAGCGTGTGACTGAGCGCGAGGCAGCCCGTGTGCCTGCCTCCTTCTCTAAATCATATGAAGAGAAGCCAAGGAAAAATGAGGGAATTTTTTTTTTTAAACTGAAGTGGGCATTTGGATTTGCTTTGATCCCGTACCCCTCATTTTCTGTCTCCATCATGCAAGCAGCAAATGATAAAAGGCAAAAAAGAACGGAGAAAAAAAAAACAGCTTTTCTTACATTCCTCCTGTGTGTGTGTTTGTGTGTGTGTCCCTCCCAGTGAATAGAGCATTAATTGCATTAGCATTACAGCTGGGTGATTTCCACTCATAGAACAACTCTGGAATCAACTAAGAAGACATTTTCAAAGTCTGAAGTATGTTATTATTTTGTGCATTTCAATTAAAAAATTCTTTGTGTAGAAACTGGCATGATAGAAGTGCCAAAGAGTGAAAGAGAAAGTGAGCATAAAGAGATGGCCCGAGCAGAAAGACAGGAAGATTGCATTGATGAAGTTGGCCAAATTAACTGTTCACCCTTGAAAACTGTAATATTTCTGTTACTTCTGTTACTCTGTTCTGATGATTCAGGCATCCAAAATGTAAAATGTGGCAGATGATAAATTGCTGCTGGTAGATTTATTTCTATTGCGGCCACTCAATTAAACCAATCTAATGTCGCCGTAATTTCTACATCTCTTATCAGAGTTAAGTAGTTCTCGGTCTCCTCCTCCGTCCACACATACCGAGTCATGTTTTGCAGAATGTCATGTGACTTTGTTGTACTTTTTCTTCTTCTTTGGGTTTAATGGCGGTTGGCATCCATAAAGTCGAATCACCGTCGCCCGGTGTTACACATCATATGAGCTATAAAAGCAAAAAAGGTCTTTCCATTGTAGTTTTGCAAAATATGCCTATTTTTAAATTGCCTGAAATACCACCTTGTGAGCATAAAAACTTTTATTTGCGATAAATGGGAGTTAATTCAAAATTGACGCATTTCCATACGGCATATTTTGGATTCTCAATTTCAATTTGCGCAAATTGAGGGTTAACAGAAATACGCCCACAGTTGTAAATTCATTTTCTGTGGATCTAGTGATTGGCTAATCAATTAATCAACAAATTGTTTCAGCTCTGAAATAGTGAACTGATGGAAACAAAGATCAAATAAGGGTTAAAGAAGAGGACCACGTAAAATATCTGTGGTGCGTGGAGTCATTTTGGAATTTATAATACAAAGCTTCTAAAATTGTTAAAGAAGCAGAGAAGTCAGGAAATTCAAAGTCTATTATCTTGATCTACATTTCATTTGCTTTTAATAACTTTACGTAATATGATATACACCTATCAACCAAAACATTAAAACCACTGGTTGATGAAGTGAAAAACATAGATCATCTTGCGACAAGTCATTGTTCTGCAGGTAAATTTTGGATCCTGGCACACACACCGCCGACCCCACAGCAGCCAGTGCAGATGTGTGTTAACATGCAGTTCCACTAATGGCCCCTAGACACAGGCTCAAGTGGATTATCTGGGTCTGACCAGACTTTAACCGGTATCAATTAAAATTTTACAGCAAAATGAAAGTCTGCTTTTCCACCTCATTCAGTGGTGGAGTATTTAAAATGTATGACAATAATGCATACATTAACAGTCACCACGATCACTTAAAATATCACTCTTATGTGATGGCATCTTATTTATCTCTTCAGTCCATAAAGTCAAGCGTTCTCAGCTGAAGTCTTAAAACTGTTTCCAAAAGCAAAATCCAGATTTTTTCATACAGTCACCCAGTGTCTCACTTACTACCACAAAAGCACACACCTGCCAGGTGTGTGTGTGCGTGCCCCAAATGAATGGAAATTAATCAAAATGCAAAACAGTTTGTAGCTTTATTTCTCTGTGTTTATGCAAATATCTTCCTCACTCTCCTTCCTCCTGTGTGTGTGTGTGTGTGTGTGTGTGTGTGTGTGTGTGTGTGTGTGTGTGTGTGTGTGTGTGTGTGTGTGTGTGTGTGTGTGTGTGTGTGTTTGTTTGTTTCAACAGTGCAGTGTGAGACCAGTGGAACAGTGAGTAGGCGGAAAATGACGGGCAACAAGATAAAAGCATGCAACACACAAACGCACTTGTGCATGAGAAAAGTGTGTACTGTATAGAAAAATGTCAAATGATTATTTTGGCAGGCTGTTTGCTGTCTCAAGAAAAGATTTTAAAATTCTAATGAATGAGTCTTTTTTATGTCATACAAATGAGTATGTCATAAACTTAACTGGTCTAGAAATAAAAAATATACTTCATGTTTATTATGATTTTTTTTTTTTAAATACCTCAGTTGTAAAAGCAGCAGCCAATTAAACTAGTCAAGGTAGATTTATTATACACTGATATATCCTAAAAATGTTTTAAATCAGCTGTTTTTCATTTTGGTTTTCAAAAACTTAACTCTTTTCAACTAGCAACATTAATAGAAAAAAAGGTGTTTGTGTGGACTTTGTGTGTTTTTCGTTACTTGATTGAGTTTCTGAAGTGGTCCTCTGCAGGGTTTTTCACAGTGCAGCTGTTGAGCACCCAAAGGTCTGCATCTGTTGGGTCATCTATAGAAAGAGAGAAAGCTGATTTTTAGTAAATGTTTTTATGGAACATAACAAGCTTGACTATCAAGAAAACCTAGATCCAACAAATTGAAACATAATCACATAACAAACAACTATAATTAAGAATACTATATAGTATAGTATAGCACAGTGTAATGAGTTTAAAGCATTTTAAGTATACAGGTATATCATTCACAGATTTGAAAAGAGTTCTGCATGCTCTCTTCTCATTAATTCGATACGTATGTGCTTGTTGTGTTGCTCATCCCCGGCTTGCCAGCAGCTAATCCAGATAGATTTCTGAGAGCCACATGAATGGGGGACCAGATTCCATCTGTGCTGGCCTCCCTTCAGCAGGCAACATTAACCAGAGTTGGTTTTAAGGCTTTACTGTTTGTTTGGTCACAGAGCTTTGATGGTACTTATTACGGTTCAGATTTCCTCTGTCTTGACTCAAATAAACTAAATGTTAATATAGTTTTTGACAAAAATGCTTTCATAACTTAAATATGTACAAAACAACAGCAATACCAGCTGTTTTTTCCAATATGCTTGCAAATTATAGTCATTTTTGGTATTGAGACCTTAAAGAAAGAATCCCATCCAGCTCCTGGATTATCTTTGACACTAAAAGGCTGGAAACACTCAAAACAGCTAAGAAGTTCAGCCTGCTGCGAGCTGCCATGCAATGCCTTAAGAAAGTTGGGCTGCTGCTCGGAGCTGCAGCTGTTTTGTTTCTGCGGCAAAGTCGTGGGCATAGAATATCCAAAGCTATTCAGTAAAGTCTTGTGAGTCCTGAAACATGTCAACCTATGTCAGAAAGAATATCTTTCCGCCTGGAACACTCAAACATGCATCCCTGCCACAGAAAAATCTAATTACCTCAGCAACCCTTTCTCTGCCATTGCTTGGTGTGGTATCAGCTGGGGTCTATATGCTGGATTATAAAACTTCTGTTTATTGGCTGTGACCTTGTTCTCCTTGCATGGGATCCTCAGACATGGAGATTTATACTGGCAGTTGGTTGCAGCTTAAATGACAAATAAGAAATGCATCTACCTCTTCAACCCACAGATCCTTATTCATTTTGCTGTTAGCATTATAGATACACAATGTTGGATTTCTTACCAATATCCAGTATGCCAATATATAACAACTTATTTGGCCGATAACCGATATCAATATCCGATATATATTATATATATATATCTATATATCTATTGATCTATATCTCTCTCTCTATATATAGACCAATATATTCATGCTTTTCCTACCCAATTTTAGTGCTATCAAGTCTTCTCTGAATGGAATTAACATCATTTTTTGCATACTCTTATCTGGCACACCAGCAAATGAAGACATAAAATACAACGCTTTTTTAATGTATGTAATACTCATTCATTTTGTAAAATAGGAAAAATACTTCAACTTAGGGTTGATGTTTTGCACATGTGATATCGTCAGAAATCAGCGTGTTGGCCAATTCCAATATTTCTTTTTAAAGCCAATACATGCAGACACCGATAACGTGCCGTTTCTATCATGCATCCCTTGTTAGTATCAGTGATGTTGTCAAACAGTTACACTAATGAGCAAGAAGGTTCGTTCTGGACCTTGGGGCAGTATCTGTAGTATCGACTTACTTACTTACTAGGATTTCCTGGGCTTTCAAATGCATCTCACAAAAATACATGAACTCCATTACCTATATTGTTACTTAAACTAAGAGGGTCCTTTAAACATATGCTGACTTGATGTAGACACACACAAACACAGCAGTGTATTGCTACTTGTGAAGTTAAGCTCGGCTGCTGCTCAAGACGATGGTGGCAGGCTTTGCATGGCACTGCCAGGAGAGCTGTCACACACAGACACACATAATCGGGGGTGCACTGTGGTGGTGGGGAGCTAGAAGCCTGCTCCTTCACACCACATTGAACCAGATATTTCACTTGGAATCCACTTCCCTGCTGCAGTCAAGCATACACACACCCCACTCACAGTGTATCTCCTGCATTAGTTAACTTGATACACACCCTCAAACCTGTAACACACAAACAGGTCCCAGGAAGAAAAGGGAGATTATCCACCACATCACACCTTACCTTCGGTAAACTCTCCTACTCAATCCCTCACTTCAAATAACACACACACACACACACACACACACACACACACACACACACACACACACACACACACACACACACACACAGTTTCCCAACCAAGGACAACAGCAATCATCAAATTATTCACAGTAAGACACAAATAAAGCTAGACATCTATTCACTATTATTCTTCATGAGTTCGTCAAATAAAGATGAGACATTGAGTGCCAATCTCAGCACTTGTGAAATAATCCTGTCCTGTCAGACTGTCTAAGGTTCTGACACAACACGGTAACAGTGGGTTGTTGTTCAATGTCGGGCTGTCGGTGAGCGTGTGTGTGTCCCACAGCATCGGTAACAGTCAGTCCCTGTTGCCTGTTTTTGGCTGTCCATTCACCAATGATTAGATCACTTCGATGAGTAAGAGGAGCAGCTGTTTTCTCAGCTGAAGTACAGTTTTAGACCCCGTAGAATGAACAATGAAGTTTCACCTTTGTTTTTATAAAATTGGCTTGTGTTATTAATGTGCTAACTTGCTGACAGCATCTTGAATCTGTCCTGTTCGTCTTCCCTTTTTGAAAGACAGACACAGAATACCGTCCCCTGCTAGTATGGAGAGTTATTTTCTCTCACTCATGCATAAACATACCTGCGAGTTGGCTGTTGGCTATAGTCTCTGTGATGTATTCATATGCATCTATTTTGGCCACAAAACAGTTCTGTAAAGTCTAATTGATGTGTCTGGGCCTTTTAAATTTCAAAAAGTTAAATTAAAACCCTTTAAAATGCTGGTTTGCCAGAGTTTAGAAAAGACTAATAAGACAACAAATGTCACAGAAAAAAATCCTTTCAAAACTTTTAACTCAAACTTTTCAGGCATTGAGGTTATACTGCATGATTTAATATTTCAGGACTTTTAACCAGCTGTAGAAGGAGTGGATATAGAAACCACTTAATCTATTAAAATGTGAAAACACAGCATTGCCTTGAGGTGTGTTTGCTGATTATATCAGACAGTAGGCAAGGCTTAATGAAGTCTCATAAAAACAGTAGCACAGCTGCATGTCTTGTAAATGCACCAAACAAATGTGAGTCACACTGGTAGGACATGAATCATGTGCTGAGTTTGTTTGTTTGGGCCTTTTTGTGTTGCAAGGTATCATCTTTTTCTTTTAATGGCATTGGGACAATAATTAGAAAGAACAAAAAGTGCTGAGTCATCCGTAAGCTGAAATGCAAAACTATAAAATGTGTGTGTGGGTTAGAGAGAATATGTTCAGCTGGCAAAGGATGCCCATTATTACTACCTTTATTTGTCTAGGCAACCAACACACACACATGCACACACACACACACACACACACACACACACACACACACACACACACACACACTCATAAGCAGGACTAATGGGAGTGGTCTCAGCTGTGTGGCTGCTGTCTCCTCTGTGTCCTGAGGGAGGCTTTCCAGACCAACAATAACAAGCTCTCCATCAATTACACACACACACACACACACACACACACACACACACACACACACACACACACACACACACACATACACACACACACTCAAAACAGATATGAACATCTGCAAAACACTCCTATCTACAGAGTCTGCACAACTTACCAGTACACAGAGACAAACTATACCGTGAAAAGTAAAATTATGCCGTAACTTAGAAGCTTTTGCTTGTGGGTTATATATCAATCCACTGATTCTTTTTTAATCAACTGATCATTGACATAGCCTGTAAAATGTATGTTGAATTTCATAGTCCTATCAAAAAAAAGATAATCTTTGCATTTCTTTTCAAAGGTGCAAATGTTTGGTGTTTTTAGTTTTTATTACCTAAAGTGGTAAATTTACCTAAAGTTTACCTAAAGAGGTATATTTGATGCTAAAATTACAATTGATAATGATTTGATGATAACTGATCAATAATTTCAGTACTATATTAAATATTGCTCCCTCATTGCTGTGCTTGCCCATGACATGTGTTATACAACTGGCTTCTGTTCACCTTATTTTCCATCCCTGAGGCAAGGAACCCTGTCCAAATACCCAAACTAAGGACTACTTCTCTTGTATTTATGGCCTCAGACCTCTATGGCCCTTTCAGTCAAAGTGGCAACAGTAACAGATGTCCTTGATCCAGCACAGGATCAGAATAGGGGATACACAAGTACAACAGTCCATCCACATCCAGTGGCAAAAGGTTGACAAAATCAGACTCCAGCAGCAAAACATGTGAAGACCTGTAGTAGTACATGTATTGGTGGCAACTACACATCCTCCACTGTTGCTAATACTGCTGCCAGTGAACTGAGGGTCAAACCAACCACAAGGCACTGAAATTAATCAAGGCAGTAGCTGCCTCTCAGTCAGAAAGGGCTTTAGAGGTTTAATCTCATGGCAACAACCAGAGCAATATACAGATGCCTGAAGCTAATTTCAAAACTCAAATTTTTCACCTTGTTATAGCTATGGGAATACATCTTCATTCAACTCTTGCCATTTTTGCACGACAAGACAGGAATATTTTTGATGCCCCGACTAAGTGATGGTGTTTTTTTAGTTCAGGATCACGTGTACTGCAGTGTTACAATTAAGAAAGCTATGGTAGGTGGCTTTCTGTTTCTTTGAAATCACGACAATTGTTGGGGCAGCTGGTGAAACTTTCCCATGTTTATTGTTGCAGGGACACCAAATGGAGCTTAAGAGATGAGCAAATTTGATTGAATGGAGAGATAAAGACCATGTTGAGCACTTAAGTACACAGGATCTGGTTAAAATATTAGAGATCTAAACTTAAAAGGGGCAGAAATTTAAATAATTCTTAAAGATGAATCATTGTGCAAAAAAGTTAACAAGCTGCTTCATTTTACTTCCATGAATGTAGATGTTGCTGCAAATGCAGAAAATGCAAAAAAAACAAAACTTAATTGTGAAGACTGTAAATCTGTGGGTTTTGTTGAACAAAAAGAATATTGCAAGATGGGCCTGATCATAGAACCTTGCAGCTCAAAGTGAACCCAATTTGAATGAGATGCAGATCACTGGATATATGAGCTATTCAGTCAGGTCAAATAACTTTTGCTGAGCTACCTATTTTTCAGACAGTGCAAGCAATGTCTAATAACGCATAATAGGAACGTCACGCAGAGGTGAATTAGAAGCAGAGCTGGAAAGTAAAGACCGACACTGATGGGTCCGAAATGACACAAGAAATCATACATCTCCACAGCTGCCACTGCAAATTACTGCCTGGAGACACCCTTACTCCTCCATGAAATTCAGTCAGAGGAATAACACCAGAGTCTATGGACAGCACTGACAGTGGCTGTCACGCTCTCAGTGACAGCTGCTTCTGCTGAGAGAACTTTATCTCATTTGAAACTTATCAAGCCATAACTGCCATCATCATCCATGTCACAAAAATGCAGTGTACTGGCTGTCATTAGTAGTAACTCAGACTTGGCGCAGCTGCGACAATAATGATCTTAATGATGACTAAACTTAAAAGATACAAAAATTATGCTTTACTAAAAGACAAATATCCATTGTATAGGGCAGCGGACAGAGCAACACTTAAAAGGAAAGCATCAAGCCGCACAAAGTGCTGTCAGTCTAGAATAGCTTTACTTTTAGGGAACATGTCATGTTATTAATTCATAGGCCTAAATGTCGGTTTTTCTGTTCATCTCTCCATCAGTGTGGGAAAGTACCCCAGGGTAACCTTCAATGACTCAGCATTTAAGTGTACATAAATTCCTACCACTCTAAGAAATGCTATTGGGAAATCTCTGGAAAGGGAAATTTGCATAAGATTTGCATAGGTATGGAGATACAGCCAATGACGGAGGAGGGATTTCATTATTTTTGCAGATCGCGGCCATCAGGCAATTATCTGAGAAGTTGTTAAAACAGAATGTGCACAAAAACTGTTGACTAATCTTTTATCTGATAAAGAACAGGCCCAGAGGGTAAGACAAGCATCCTGTTATGTGTTTGAGAGTGGGTGTGAGTATCTGTGTGTGCGTGTGTGTGTGTGTGTGTGTGTGTGTGTGTGTGTGTGTGTGTGTGTGTGTGTGTGTGTGTAAGAGAGGGTGTGTGTGTGTACATGTTGCAAAATTAGTCTATGTTAGCCCAGCATTAAACCTGCAAACTGAGAGGAAGTCATAGCTTTAAAAGGAGCCTTTATTGTCCCGGTGCGGTACAGTGCATTCTGGTAGTATCATATCTGGTAGTTCTGTAGGTTTTCTACCTACCACAGTCCTTTTTTTTCTCCGTTTTCTCTGGTCATACAGCTCCAATTTTCCATACGTGCACATCTACTGCAAAGACAGCCCAGTTTGCGGGGGGGGTTCTTTAAAAATCCATCTTTCCAGCAGTGAAATACTACTTCCGTAATTACCTGGGATCAATTCACTTACAATCAGAAAACGATTATACCTTTTCCTCTAATGTGTGACTAATGTGTGATGTGTAACTGTTAATAATGCAATTGCTGCCTTAGAACTATTGTAGGAGTTCACACATAGAAACAATTTAATAAGGCACATTTTTAATTGATTAGTTCATGGAATGTTTTTTATCTTTAGTTTTGCACAAAGCTGTAGTAGTAGAAGGTGAGCTTTGGGTGTACCTTACATACAAATATCTCTGTCTCCTATAAACACACACACACACACACACAAGTGGAATAATGACACTATTTCACTCAGTCTGCACCCCACAGATGAAAAGCCTATTTTATATTTTATCCAATGTAAGATATATATCCCATTTGACCACAACAGCTGACCCCCAAATAAATTGTTTTTTTTTCTTGGTGTGTGTGTGTGTGTTTGAGAGTTTCTCCAATAAGGCATATAAGGAATTCCACCCCTGTCAAACAGTCGACCCCACTATCCCACTATACACAAAAGGAAAATGACCCGTGGATGTGTGTGTGTGTGTGTGTGTGTGTGTGTGTGTGTGTGTGTGTGTGTGTGTGAGATGTAGTGAATTCTTTTAGAACATTACCACCAACTGATCCAAATGACAGAATCTAATCCATGAGGTTCACTTTGGTGTGTGCTTCTGTGTGTGTGTGTGTGTGTGTGTGTGTGTGTGTGTGTGTGTGTGTGTGTGTGTGTGTGGTGTGTGTGTGTGTGTGATATTCACCCTTAATTCACCCCGCAACCAAATCATACAAGAGAGACCAGGATATTGGAAAGGTAACACCTGGGGTCAGTGTGTGTGTGTGTGTGTGTGTGTGTGTGTGTGTGTGTGTGTGTGTGTGTGTGTGTGTGTGTGTGTGTGTGTGTGTGTGTGTGTGTGTGTGTGTGTGCGCGTGCGTGCGTGTAACCATATACACAAGGTCATACATAACACATTTCAATAGCACTACTCCCTATGGAGATTAGGAGGAAGTGTTATAGGAGCAGGTGCATAGATCGAATAAGTATGGATGGAAAGATGGACAAAAGAAAGAACAAGTGAGCGCTAGGATCAGATGGCTGCTTGTGTGTATAAAAAGAAAAAACAGTAAAAAGGATTTAAGGAATGGGAAGGACCAACAGCCATTGAGGAGAGTCATCCTGAGAGAGGACTCAAAAGAGAAAAGTGAATGTGAAGTGGAGGCAGGTGATACTCAATACCCAAATGGGTTTTGGGATGACCACCAATGTGGACAAAAATGAAGGAGAGACAGAGAGACAAAATGAGATTTGAAATGAAGAAGGAGGAGAACAGAGTGGTGGAGATGAAAGTAGAAAACACTGAGTGAATGGAGGGGAATAAAGAGGCAGGACAGGGGGGAAATGCAGCTGAAAAGAGAAGTGGGAGAGTGTCATCAGTGAGTGTCCCACTCTGATCTCACACAAAACAGCTGTTTCATAAACATCATAATAAACATACATTTTATGGCTGATATGTTTTAGCACACTTGTCACATTTGTGTGTGTTCATGTTTGAATTTCTATAAATATTTTGTTTCAGACAGAGAAAAAAAAGATGTATTCTGCTGTATTTGCACATTATAGCCGC
This sequence comes from Plectropomus leopardus, assembly GCF_026936395.1. Classification (NCBI taxonomy): domain Eukaryota; kingdom Metazoa; phylum Chordata; class Actinopteri; order Perciformes; family Serranidae; genus Plectropomus; species Plectropomus leopardus. The sequence continues at coordinate 14,898,073 of NC_142186.1, forward strand.
TGTCAGTGTACCCACAGGTGTGTGCAGCCAGCACCCCACAGAGAAACTGAGAGGAGGCTCAGCTGTAGGGTCAGAAAGCAGCAAAAAACATAAACAATAACAGACAGAATGGGAATAAGGGAATCTCCCTGATCTCCCATGTATCCTGTTTGCAGATGTGTCAATTCAGAAATAAAAAAAAAAAAATCAAATTCAACTCTGTTGCTTAATGTAAATAGAAAACTGTTCACACTTAAGTGTTAAGGTGTGATGTTTTGTTTTCTTTAAAGCAGCTGGTTAAAGCTATTACATTTAACCATTAGTTGCACTTTTACCTTTGTACAACATAAAAATAAGATATAACACAGTTGCATGTAGAAAGGCATATCTGCTATTGTGACAGCAGAACAATAGCATGCCACATAATACTAAGCACAATGTAAATACACAAAGTTAATTTTGAGCACAACCCTGGATGCAGGAGTGTTTTTGTGTTATTTTACATGATTCATCACTTGAAAAGCCCATCCTCCAGGTAACATCCTCCTGAGATGTTTTTAAATTTTTTCATAATGGCAAGGGAATCTGGGACTAAAAATATCAATAATGCAAAAAGGTCTACATCTTGACTCCACACTTACCAAGAATTTTTATCAGGTATAGACGGCTTAGGTATATGTTGCATACATGGGAGTGCTTTGTAACTTAACAATTGAGTTTGTCCTTGTCCACCATGACACCTACAAGACCATAAGTGCTATGACTGAGTCGAGGTGCGGTGGCTTGCATGTATCGAGCCAGTGAGAGTGGAAAAATAGCTGTTTTTCAAGGACATCGACCATAGAAAATGGGGCAATGGTATATTCTGTCTTCTATGCTTCCACTGCCATGTGTATGTGTGTGTTTTTACACAGAAAACAACAGAATCTATAAGTATCAGCAGCATGCAGTGGTTAGCACTGTCACCTCTCAGGAAAGGTGAGACCCCTCTACCTAGCTGAGGCCTTTCTGTGTGAAATTTGCATGTTCTCCCGGGGCTGCAACAGTTTCCTCCCCCAGGCAAAGGCATGTAGGTTGTGTGAGTTGAAGACTTGTAGATGTAAATGTGAGTATGTGCAAGATTTCTTAAAGCAACGCCTCCAATACCTTACAAAAACACGCACACAACATAGGGCCGCACAATTAATCGAATATTAATCTTGATTGCCCACAATTAACACGTTGGACTGCAATATTAACAGTTAAAAATGTGTACTCTACTCTTAGAAAACTTGAAACTTCATGTCAAATCAAGTATTCCTTAAACTAACTGCCAGCCTCCACGTTTAGGGGAACTGTCTTTGTGCACACGTAATACTGAAGCCTAAACTATCTAAATGCAAGGCCCAGCATTTCCACAAAGGGATTCACAGAGTCAACCAGGGACAGAATGGCATTTCTCACTAAAAATGAAAGAAATAAGCTTCCAAAGATATAACTTGAAGGGAGTAAAGATGGTTTTCAGAGTTGTCTCAAATAACAGTATTTTACTGGAGACACCAGAGTAAAAATGAGAGCCACAGACACGGTGGGAGGTAAGAAGGGATGGGTGTAATTCTTATAGCGTTGTTAAGATCCTATCAGCATGCACATACCTGCTATTTTATCACAACATCCTGAAACTACCATCATTCTTTTACACCCTCTTTTCCCCAAGCGTAACTTTTTCTTTAATCGCCTCTCTTCTCCTTTCCATTTTCCACATATTGCCCAAACACTACATTTCCCCTCCTCTCCCATCTCATTTAACCACCATATATAACACCCACTCACTTTTCCTCCTGCATTCTCATGTCATTTTCTAACCCAGAGTTGTCACCACTTTCTCATCTTTCTCATTTCTCCACATATCAAAAGGGTCTTATTCTCTTTTTTCTTCCTTTTTGCCTTCTTCAATTTCTACTGCACCACACAAACTCAATATTAACCTCAGACTTTTCTGCTTTTCATTTTCACCACTCCCTCGCCAAAATTACAGTGTCCTCAGCTGATCAATATCTTACAGACAGATGACGCTGAATACTTTCTCTGCAGGATTCTGCAGTACAAGAGCAAAAGGAGATTGTGCATACCTAGAAAAACTTTCATAAATTTAAAATCATCCTTATGTGACATACATTTTAAGTTGAAAGTGATCAAGTCAAGTCAATCAAAACATCCCATAATTCATCAATTTTAGCTGCAGTGAAGGACAGACAACAGCTTGCTTGATCGTTTCATTTACAAAAAAATTAAATAGCTTATAGTTAGGTAGTTAAATATCATCCCCCATAATGGATGGCTATTTTACTATCAAACATATACACAATAATTCTTACTATAAAATAACAGCTATGATATGGACAATTCCAGAATGTCGTCCCTTTTGACTTTCGTGCTGCAACAAGGCTATATGTCAAAAAAACTGTTCTATAAATAGTGGGTTAATTTACAAAGGCTTACAGCAACACATTCCTCTCAGTAATTGGCACTGTGATCTAAATAATTAAAGACTTGTGTTGATGTGATTGCAATCTAAAATGAAACAGCAATCTTGCTCTCTAGCACTATGGAGCTCCCATGGTGATTACTCTGCAAACAGATTTGTTTTTGCCCTGCCAGGAGAGTACTTAGCATTTCTAGTTCTCACTGATCCAGCATCCTGCTTGGGTATTTCAGGCAGTTCAGGGAAGTTCACTGTAGTCAGATCTTGTATATTTATGTAGGAAAAAGAGCTCTGGAGACTCTCAGCTTTCCAAGCACCATAAACCTTTCATACAAGCTCCTTTAATTCTCTCTCTCGATGATAGATATATCATATATAACCCCACTTTCACTGCTATCACTGGGGCTACAGTATCATATTTTCCATTTCAGACAGACCTACTTAACAAGTTGCCAAACTTTCTCCCTCGCCAGCTATACACACAGTGTGTAAGTTATATCTGTCCCTTGTGGAGACTAGCAGGTAAAGTTAAGCTATGCAGGCATATTTAACTGTACAGAGGAACGAGGCGACAGGACTGAATGAAAAGGGTTGTTTGTACTTGCTGTCTTTGCAGTACACTAGTTCTCAATCAAATTTGGATTAAATTTTCCGATACTGATCAGCTCCACTCTCTGTGAGTCCATTCCGTCATTTCCCCAGACTACTCAGAATAAAACAAAGTATCATAATGATTGAGAAGTGCAGATTCTTCAGACCAGAGAAACAGATCCACGCTGTGTCTGATTTCCCTCTGGTCTTCAGCCATGGTACGTGATATATGAGGGCAAAGACAGAGACGTCTGAGTGTGTGTACATGTATTTGTGTGTGCGTGCAGTTTGAGTGCGACTGAGTAGAGGCAGACAGCAAGCCCTAGGGGTCAATATGATGCTCCTGGTGCTTCACACACAGACCACACCATGACCCACTTTCCATCCCATCCCACACACACCCCCACACACTCCCACGTGCACAGTTGCATGCATGCATGCACACACACATACACTTCTCTCCCTTGTTATTTCTGTCTTCTACCCTCCATCCATTCCACCCTCCATCTCAAACACATCATCTCTCTTCCTCCACTGCTCCCCCTCATCTCTCATCTTACTCACACACACAAAAAAACACACAGGACATGCTGACCTTGGGATACAGTGCAGTGGTGGTTTATAGGGGATGTATGCTGGGGCAAAGGGGTGGCTTTGGGGTGAATGGACACACTTGACTGAGCTAACAAGGCCTGTCTGGCATGTCTGGCCAATTGGCTGACTGGACAGCTGGATGCCAGGCTGTGTGGCTTGGAGGACAGGTGGACTGGGAGGCTGGGTGGAGCAGTGACCCTGAGCTGTGCATCACAATCAAGTCATATACATACAGCCTTTGAGGAAAGTGAGCTTTGCTTGGACATAACGTGATCCTACTAAATTTCTTGCTGCTTTCTCACACTGACAATTACTCTCCATCTTAAACTCAGAACAGAAGTGACCATTTAATGCTAACAGCAGCAGCATCACAGACAAGTAATTTGATCTTTGTGGCGATCCATAATAGCAATGAGAAGTTTTGGTAACATTAAAATTTAACATCACTTCTTAGGGCTGGGATGAAACAGATATTGGTTTAATGATGAGCCACAGTAAAATTCCTTACAGTTAGTTTTACCGTTTCAAAATGTAATAGTAATTAAAACTTTGATTGATTACTGTGCTTTGAAAGACTCAGTAAATACTGTCTGTCTTCAACAAAAGTGAGCAACAGTCTCCCAGACACAGGTGCAGTATGCAACCTTGGTTTGTTTTGCTATTCTCTTGTTTTCAGAGTGGGCGTGCAGCAGGCAAACCCAGCAATGCTAGTGGTCCATGTTCTCATCTACAGTGACACAGACACTGTGTAAGTATTTCAAAAACAAGCTATTTTCAATATTAATACACATTTGATATGGTGTTCATAAAGTGTTGGCAAGAGATGCATTATAATGGAATTTATGCCCATATCAGATATACAGATATATAACAACTCATTTTGCCCGATAACCGATACCGATATTGATATAACCATTTTTTCCCACCTACTTTTCGTCATCATCAAGTCTCATCTGTAGTGGAACTAACACTATATTACGCATAACAGCAGATGGAGACATAAAATGCAATGCTGTTTAATGTATGTAACATTCCTTCACTGTACAAGTGTTGTTTACTTTGTTAGTAAAAGGAAAAAAAGCCTATTTGTTTGTGATATCAGCAGAATTTTCATTTTAAAAACCAGTATCAGCAGATACTGGTTTTTATTATTTGAATGTTTATGCAAACAAAAACTGCTGCAAATTGTCAATAGAAAACCTGAAATATACATTTTCAGCATATTTTGCCAATAGTGTGATAAAACTGATAACTGTGAAAATTTTGGTCACTATAATAGTGAAATGAATTTTTCATACTCACTGATCTTTAACTGGGGGTCACAACTGGCATTTGTATCACAACAACATTTTTATTTCTACAGTAAGCTGCAAACATGTCTCAAATGATTATTGTAAACTTTTTCAAAAAAAGTTGAAAACATCCTGCTATGATTTGTGGGTAATGTGTACTTATTTGCTTTTGTTTTCATTCATACAGGCGCAAAAGCAATATAGATCAGAGGACTAGGTGAGCTCGGACATAATGTAAGAAGACCTGATTGACGATTATTCTTAAAGCAGTTAAATTACTCGTCTCATAATTTTTGTATATACTGTTGCGTGACAAAAGAATCAACTTTTCCATGTCTCTCAATTTTCACAACATATTCATTTATCTTTGGTGTCCCACAAGGACTAAAACATCTGCTGCTATTGATTTCATATTTTTGGTGCTGGACTGTTCATTACAAGCTCTGTTGGAACGTATACCATTAGGGTATTGATTGCACCACACTCCTGAAGCACAGAGGGTATTCTGGGCACAGACGGAGCAGAAAAATGCCAAGCATATTAAAAGTTAAGTACTGCCACACATACATTAAATTTCCATGGGAAACACTTGTCTTTTCATGACTTAATCTAACACTATTACACTTTAAATGTGTCACATCACATAGAACATTATCCCATGTTTGGGGAGTTAAGTGCTGAGCTACTGTCGCAAACACCTTGCTTTTAATGGTCAAACCAGAAAATAAGAAAGACAAAAAATAAAAATATATATAAATAAATATAAATAAATATAAATATTTTTTGCTGACTCTGCATTGCTATTGATCCAATTGTTACACCACAAACATATCGCCTCACACACAATGCAGCTATGTGACTGACTGATAGATCTGGGTAAATGCATCAAGACATGAAATAAAGCAACGACAGCATCTCAGGAATAATTGTGCATTTGAGAATTCATTACACGCAAGCAAGTCTTTATTATGATGAGTCACATAGGGAACTGATAAACTAGACCAAATATAATGTCTACTCTCACTCACGCATGCACACACACAACCATATTCCCCAAGCACGTGTGTGAGAGTGGGTGTGTGAGGCGTGACAAGTTGGCCATGTTTGATTGGGAACAACAAGACAGAGTCCCAGCTGACAACATTTCTGTCTAAAAGGTTCCCTCTCCTAGGGGAATGAGTGAGTGCATGTGTCTGTGTGTGTGTGTCAGAACATCTATGTATGTATGTGTGTGTGTGTGTGTGTGTGTGTGTGTGTGTGTGTGTGTGTGTGTGTGTGTAAATCTGTGTGTGTGTCACCTGCATGCATGTTTTTGTGCATCTGTACGTTTGCCTCACTGACGTGGCAAATTGTGAATGGGCCTTAGAGGACTTTCGAGTTTCACCTCCAATCACATTTTACAAATGAGCACTCACGCAGGCACACAGTCACATACACACAAACACTGAGACATACACACACAGAGGGGCCTTGGGGTTTTGGCGGTTGGTCTATCTGTCTAGCAGGCTGAGCAACCACTCGGCCGTGGATGATAATGCAATCAACTGTCATTAGAGGGACGCTGGCTTGCTACACAGACACACACACACACACACACACACACACACACACAGAATACATCTACTAACAATACACTAACACCTGTCAGTTACAGGTGGTTTTTGACAGAAAAACAATCTGCAACTATTTAGATAATTGATAAATTGTCTTTTTTTTCAAAGTAAAAACAGTCAAAAGGAAATATTGCTGTGTCCAATGTGAGCATTATGGTTGTTTGCCTCCGCAGACCAGTCAAGTCACAGTTACAGTTTACATCATGTCTGTCATGACTCGTGTAGCCATGATAGTTGACAATACTTCCAATATTGGATATTGCTGCAAAGAAGCTACAAATTCTAAAAAACGGATGCCTTACACACAGCTTCAACCCAGCAGCACAGCAGATCTATAAAACCCTATCCCTAAGGTGGGCACAAAAGATTAGTTTCACCAAATCTGCATCTGATCAAATGTCTCCCTTTCTGTTCATGAGTTATGACAAATGGCCAAAAATGTCTTTTTGCCGAATACTATTATGTCACAGTGAAGTTAACCTTTGACCTCTTGACTTAAGATGTCATCACTTAATAATTTTATTCTATCATACATTTGTGTAAAATTTTGTCAAAATTACAAAAACTATTATTGAGTTATGGTCAAAAACTTGTTTTGTGAGGTCACAATGACCTTGACCTTTAACCTTTGACCATCAAAATCTAATACTTCCATGCTTATGTCCAAATGGACATCAATGCCAAATTCGAACAAAATTCCTTCAAGTTGTTTTTGGATTTTCGTGTTCACAAGAATGGGACAGCCAGAAAACCCGAAAACATAAATCCTTTGGCCACCAAGGCATAAAAATAATCCTGATTAATTGATAACAAAAATAACTATCAGTTGCAGCCGTGGACATAATTAATGCATATATGCAGTTACAAAATACCAGAAACTTACATATGAACATACATGTGGAAAACACTACACAACACTGAAAAACACGCAAGCACAGCCACATCCTCATCGGCAGTAAATCTTCTGATGCAACTGCAGAGCAATACCAGTACAGAAATGGAACTGGATGCCTCAGAGACCCTGTGTTATTAAAGGTTTGGTGTGACATCTCTGTGTCCTATTGGTCCTGCTGTTTTTATTTCATTTTATTTATTTAATTGTTTTATACTTCCTGGTAACATACAGGTCGTGTTGGGAGGGTTATAAGACCTGATATCATGCACCTAGGATGGCATGGCACAAGATATTTCCATACCTGTGCTCATTACAAACTACAAACCATATGTCATTAGGAAAGATGAGATTGCAGAGCAGCCAGCGACGAGAAAAAAATCAGGCCCCAGGCTATTTAATCCATCTATTTAAATGTTCTGTGATGAAGATAATGTTTCTAGGTACACAAAGTCACAGCTGACAACTGAAAGTATCCAAAAAGTTACACTGTGTATCACTAAGTACAGGTTTATCCATCTGAAAATAAGATGAATTTTGAAGTAGTTTTAAAAATAGTCAGATGACTTCAAAAACAGGCTATGTTTGATGGCACCTGCATTGAGACCATTGGTAATACTGACATAAAATTTAAATTTTATAACAACTGTAATAACACACTATATTTGTCACCACAAAGAGCTAGAGCGTGATAGGAAGTAATATAGCTCTTCATTTTGCAGTGTATTCAAATCTGTTAAGTCTGGGCAGTCTGTTTAAAAAGCTTATTTTTCAGGAGTGGAAAACTTAATACGGATATCAGCTCAAAATAGAGAAAAAGGGATGTATTTTCAAATGCATCCAGATTAGTGTGGACATCATCTTAGCTGTCATTTTTTTTAACAGTTCTTTTCTTTTCTTTCTCTCTCTCTCACTCTCACACACACACGCACACACACACACACACACACCAAATATACCAGACTGCAGTCCTCTCAGACTCACTGGGGGCCTTTACAGCATCTTTCCCACATATCAGCTTAGTTTAGTGGCAGAAATTCAGAGCAATGGCTCTTGTAGCATGTGCATAATCTACTGTCTCTTTTCAGAGACAGTTATGGCAGTGTGTGTGTGAGTGTTGCTGTGTGTTGGTGTGTACTACTGAGAGGCAGGGAGGGTGCGCCAAGTTAGGCACAGCAGGGGCTCACGGTAGCACTCACGCCAACAGTTTGACAACATCTTAGAAACATCTATTCACTTGGGATTTCTCTCCTGTCCTTAACAACTCTGAGTCCATTACTGTTACTGAGGTAGAGTCAGCCTGACAGATAGAGGCAGATGGAGGCAGACAGAGAGAGAGAGAGAGAGAAAGGAGGTGGAGAGTTGGGATGGAGGGAGGGAATCAAAAAGGAGAATTTGGGAAAGATAAAGGGAGTGCAGTAGTGGAGATGCAAAGAAGAAAAAAAGAGATGATAAGAAAAGGACATTAGAGATTGAGAAAAGAGTTGAAGGTAAGAAAAGTAAAGGAGGAGCATCGACGGAAATTATAAAAATGCAGGGAAAGAGGCAGAAAGTGAACAAAACAACGGTGCACAAAGGCGAGACTCAGCATAACAGCAGTAAGCAGGGGTATCTTAGTGAAAAATAGCAGGGAAGCTCAGCTGAAAGTGGAACGGGAATGATGAATGCTGTGTGACAAGCCAAACCGCTAATTTGGATGGCAGAGGTTTGCTTCTACAGGGCAAGAGGCTAGAGTCAATCTGTCTCTCTTATGTCTGATCAAAGAGACACAGTGTGTGCACCTGGGTCCAGACAAGGGCCCCACTCTTAAGACTAAAAATAGTGGAAAACCTACTGAACTTGCAACAGACAATTACACACTAGGCTTGTGTGGTATCATGATATAAAGGTATACCAAGATATTTAGAAATCCCAAAGGAATATTTTTTTAATACCATCATAAATGCAGAGGCTCCTCTTTCTATTAAACTAAACTAAACTGTATGTAGTGTTTATGATGAATTAACATGCAATTAAGCCTTGTCAGTCTTCTCTGACCAAAAGAAAGTTGCATTCAAAAGGTGGACAGTTGTATTTCTCCATTAAATAAGGAAAACAGGTGTGACAATACTTTTCTCAACATTTTGTTGGCTTCTATTGTGTATTTATTAGTCTGAAAAGCTGAAAGCTTTTTGAAAAACACCATTAACCGTATTCCCTGGTGAAATTTCGAGGGGGCATGAGGGTACCACCCAAGCCTATTACTTACAGTATCTGCCTACACTGAGCAACATCAAGGTACATTTTTTTTTTCATTGCACCAGTATTTCTTACCTACTATAAGTCACCAAATTATTGTTAAATAATAATACCACAGAACAGTGGTAGTTCTGCAATTAAAGTGGGTTGGGGATGTGGAAGGTGTACATGTGGACTGGAGAAATAAATACATTTTGAGCTATTTTCGAAGCAATCACTGTTAAAGAAGATAAGAGGGCTTAGTGGGGCACATATGGGTTGCATGGGAAAAAGGTACAACAGAAGAAAGTAATAATAAACATCTGGCAATGGATTCCCTGTGATTTTAAATGTGCATTAAGTGTGATTTATTGAGGTGCATACAGGCAGGGGATGGAAACCAGGCCTGAATAGATTTTTGCCATTACACGTCTCACCTTGCATAGATAGGATGATTTGAAGCCTCAGGTTCAGGCAGTAATTGGGGCCAATCACTAGTCTGCAGCGCAGACAGAAAACCATTATGATCATCAGTGCAGGCATGAAAAGATATTTCACACAGTGAGAGAGGGATTATTAGAGTCAAGGGCACAAAAGTCAGTGTGTCTGGGAGAAAGAAGGGCCTGGAAGGTTACCGAGTGACAGAGTAATATAGCAATGATTTCACTTTTACCACACACCTCAGAGTGAAACATGGGAGACTCTTTCACCTTCGAGATTGAGGCCAGTGTAATCGCCTTCTCATTATTAACACCATTTGACTGACCACATATGAAGTTAGTGTTCGGTCTGGTTGGGGATGGAGGAAAATCAGAACTGACAAACTAGAAGTGTCACAGTCACAGTGACAGAGCCACTTCAAGTTTATCATCCTGTTTGGTTCTTCTGCTCTAAAAGAGGAGCACTTAGCCTGATTCAGGCTTCCTTGGCAGTGGATGCGAAAGAAGATAACTGTGTAGCTGCCTATGACAACTTAATAACCCACTTAAGACAATTACTATTGATGGAAGCATGGCATCAGAAGAGAATACTGTAGTGGACTGCCTTGGCGTGGTCTTTTCATTTTCCCTCTGGGGGACTTCAGAGCTCAACTTTCCCCATACAAGTGGGGGACACGTCAAGACAGACTGTTTTATGAACCCAAAGAATTTAACCTAGGGTTCTAAATTAACTTTGTTGAGACCCCCCTTGGACATCTGCAAACAGGTTCTGCTTTTAAGCCACAAAAAGTGTCAGCCTTTGACACTTTCCTGCTCAAGATGCCATGAGAGATGGGTGTTTTCGGGGGTCTCATCTAGTTCACAACAGGGTGTTATGACATCCTGATGACCTTTTGGGGTCACTCAGACATGCAAGAACAGTTGTTCATCACGCTTCTTTGACACAAGGACTGCAGTTTGGTGTAGAGGACTGGAGACACATTTCTACCAAGAATTGGAGAAGGGCCAACAAGATTAAATGATGATCCTCATTCTGAAATTTAGTCCCCCCCCCCTTTCTCTTTCTTTCTATTGCCTCTCTCGATGCTTTCTCAGTCTTCACAAACACCAACAAACAAACAGATCTCCCTCCCTCTCATGAGATTACAAAAGGCAGGACATATTGTTAACTCATTCTACATCCTTTAGTTAAGACCAACATTTAACATGACCACTTGGACCAAAATTGTGAATTAAGGTAAGGTAAGGTATTAAGGTAAACCTAATCCCTCCCTAATCTTTCTCTTAATAGGTCAGAGTTCATCTCTGTGTTTTAACAAGTAAGTAAAACAAACTCCCATTTCTTGACCATTTAATTTGAGGGAGTAACGTAAAATCATATTTTATTGCTTTTCTGTGATCCAGCCATACTGCCATCTAGTGGTCTTAGTTATCAGTAATTTCGTTATCAACTTAATAGTTATATCTTGTTTTGCATTCATGTATAATGTTAAACGGCAATCCTATACCTAAATCATTACCAAATTCTTTATAATCCATATGATAACTTTGTATTACGCGTGATTAGTTAATAAGATCAAACCAAGGCTCTTCAAAGTTATGTGTTACATTCGTATTGCCTTTAGGTCTCCTAGAATGTGTTTGAAATTACTGCAATGGGACCATAGTGGTGATGAGATACGTGACTTGTAACGAGTCAAATTGAGTAATTCATCACAAAGTAGCTTCGAGATGTGCAAATGTTCGGTCACTCGGTGCAAAGGTTCGCTTCCCGCCTCCCATTCGCACACCAAAATTCATAGATTAAAACTTAGTGAGCCCTCATCTCAGTGCTTTTTTCTACTTTCCCTTTCACCGCGGCATTTCTGTGTGTATTCTTGCTTGCACCTTTTTTTCTTTTTCAATTTTACAAGAGGAGCCGCAACTGCTCATCAAAGCTTTGCTGAACCTTAACTTTTTGAAGCCTTTTTCTTTTAAAATTTCTTTGATGCTTTTCTTAATACCAGTTTTTGGTTAGTAAAAACATTCTTGCATTTCATTTCAAGTAAACTCAAGATAATTTAAAAGTGACTTCTTCTGATCAAATGTTAATACTTGAATTATTTCAAGTTTGAATTGAAAAGGACACTCCGCAATCAGCCGTCAACTCTGCCACGGATCTAGAAGCAACATCTGCTGCACAAACTATCAGCATCTGTTGCCTACCCTTCAAGACTTGTTTAAAGACTTCTACCGGTTCGCCGAGGCGGACACCGAGGCCAACTAAAGACCGCCTTTCTGCGGGTCACCTCGTCTGAAAGACGTGTAGCAGCCCTCAACTGGAGCAAAGCAACGACCTGGACCTCCCGAGAGAAGTCTATTCAAGTCAGCAAAAGTAGGCAGAATAACATCTTCTAATTATCAGAGTTGAAGTCAAATAGCGAAGCATTAATGCCAAATTTCTAAATTCTAATTAACCAATAAGTCCGTCTCCATGCTTTAAAGGTCACATATTTCCACCCACTATCATCCATAATTAATTATTTACATCAACTCAATATACATTACTTTGGTACCCTTTCATTTGTTTAATCTCATTTACATGCCATATTCCTTCCTCTATTTACATTTGATTAGCCTAAATAAAAGATTTCATTTATCGCCAAGTCATTGTCTGTGGACATTATGCCCTGAGAGAAACAAGATCCATGTATACAGGATAAACAGCACAGACTGTGAGATTGATTAAAGTGATACATTTTATTTTTCTCCTAAACAGAGTATGGTGCCCCTTTTACTTTAATGAGTGCAAAACCTAAATTCTAACAAAGTTATCAATTACTGCTACAATACATACAGAGAAAACCCAAAAGTACCCTACACTTCTTTCCAGAAATATTATACAGTGTATTAAAATGACAATCATGTCATAATTATCTGACCAGCAACAACATTCTTTTGGCATTTTTACTTTGCTGCCAAATATTATATATGATTATTAATAAAAATTACTACCGAGTACTAAGCAAGCAAAATAAGAAGTCAAAGATGGTCAAGTAATAATCTCTTTAAACAGATATCTGCATATGAATGAAGAATCTGTAGGCAGCGGGACAAGATTTTGGAATCTCAAGTCATCTGCTTTCTGTTTGTAGTCCGACTAGCATTGACCAATCATGTTTGAGTGGCAGGTAAACAGTCCGTGTGGAGAGTTAGAACACATTGGTTCCAATGCAATCTCAGCTTTCGTCTCTGGATGATTTACCTTCATTCTAGTTTTTTTTTTAAATGTACCTTCATTTATACCTAGACATATGTTTATATAGATTCACTGAAATGACTGGCACATGGGAGAGGGAGTCTTGGCCCAAATATCTACTTTATTGGCCATTGCCCCCAGAGGCTAACAGTTGTCAGACTAATAGCCAATGGATTCAAAGACTGGGCAAGGTATGACATGAAGGAAAGACAATCCAAGACAAAGAATTGGGTTAAGTTCTACTCTTCAAAAGATTAATACCACAAACACACTTATTGTGGTGTTGTGTCCTAACTGTACAAACACTATGGTAACATAAACAATAAACCCAACACAACTGATGTGAAATAAATAAAATAATAATAATAATAACCTTTGAGAGTCATGTACACTTTGGCTTCAAAAATCGATTAATTTTCTTTAGCTTTAATTTTGAGGTATGCATTCTACAAGGTAATGAAGGGGTGAAAAAACAACATCTAACTTGCATACAAAATGGTATAAAACAGAACCAAATTTGGCAATTGTAACTCTCTAACAGTCTCAGTTAAGCAAAGAATCAAGAACTTCAGAAAGTTAGTACTGTATTTGGCTGTACAGAGTTTTTGGTGTTATGTTGTGTTTGCAACCTATATTAACTGTAAAAATAAATCATATTCACAGGGTAATTTATGTCATGAGAAGACCACTTACTGACTTACTGACAGCCCTTTGTCTTATATTCAATTTGATATCTCTACTATTCTTGGGGGTTTAATGTAGAATGTAAGTTTTATTTAAGTTTGTGCCTTTTATATTATAAAATGCGAGTCTCTTTCCTGTGTAAATGTTTGTGTCTGTAAGCGGAGTTGTTTTGTTTGAATGTTCTGTTTTGATCTTTTTTCTGTTTGTTTTGTTCTGTGTTGTTTCGCCTTGAAACATCAATAAACATATCTATAAAAAAAGAAGAAAAAAAACTTATTTCTCTAAATGCCATTTGATTAAATATTCTGCAGTCACACAAACACCAGTAACTGTTTTGAAACTGTTCTGTTTCTGTGTTATTCACAAAAAATTCCATATTCACACACATATTGGAAAAAAAGCATGTTCACCCTTTTGCATATTAACACATGTTAAGCTCAATTATTGATTCCCTGTCATTTCTAATTCTCTAAGCTCTTTGACATATTACACAATCATTTATTTACCATTTCAACTATGATAGGGGCTCGCCCAAATTATTCTATTTTACTGATATAACTTAATCCAGATATCAAAATGAAAATGTCATTTTGCAATCCTCTTTCTCACACTGGAAGAGTGTGTGTATATGTGTGTACGTGTGTGAGAGAGTGCATCTTTCTGTGCCTCAAAGCTAACTGTCAAAATCATGCACACCATGGTAACCACAGTCAGTTCCCCATTTCACAACAGTAACAGACTAGGCAAATATTGACGCACTATTTCTCTGACATTACAAATGTGATTATATTTGCTGTTTGCCCTAGGAGATGGCAGTTTATATTCAATGAGGTGTGGGTCCCTTTGTGTGTGTGTGTGTGTGTGTGTGTGTGTGTGTGTGTGTGTGTGTGTGTGTGTGTGTGTGTGTGTGTGTGCATGTTGAATTTTAAGTTAAAAAAAAGGCCATGGGAAGCACATGCATCAATTTGCTTTGTACACAAAAGAATGTGTTCACAGCACACTGTGAGGGATACAGAAACGTGTGTGTGTGTGTGTGTGTGTGCGTGTGTGTTTGTGCATTTCATTTATCCTGCCTGTCACCTGGAAGAGAGACAAAGAGAGAGAGAGAGAGAGATACAGAAAGGTGAAGAGAAAAGTAGGAGCCACCTGTATGTAAAAGCTCACCTGTGAAAGTGAATTGATGGCAGATGGAGCTTTAACCTTAATAAAAGTGGAGGTTGTAGCTGAGAGGGGCTGCGGTTTGTGGTCATTAGAGACACAATACTCAAGCAGCACTATTGGTTGTCTTTTTTGGTAATGGTACTTACTAAACTAGCCAGTAAAAAGGTTCTCATATTTCACAGATATAATAGGACACACACAATAGTCTCCAGCAATCCTGCTCTGTCTGCTAATTTATCATACACATCGGCCCACAATTAAGGTCTAAGTACAGATATATATGAATGACCACTGTGCAATACATGGACAGACTGCTGGTCAAATTTTTTTCTAAGGCCGCTTCAGACAGAGAGTGTTAAAGCAGGTTGCAGCAACTTTTTGTAATTGTTCTCACTGACAGAAAAGCATTTAGCTTGCTGCTTTTGTGTTGCTGTGCACTTAGCATTTTTCTGCTCTAAGCACTAAAGTTTTTGTAGAAACAATTTGAGCGCCTGGAGCTGAATAACAGAGCAGAAAAGCGCCTGACGTCATCAGCATTTTTTCCATTGTCCAATTGGATAATTAGAGAGGCGGGTTATAACAACAAGCAACTTACATGGTTTGTATCAAGCTAACTTCAGCTCACTCTTAATTAGGGCTGAACGATAAATCAGTTTTATTGATTGTTGTGAATTTGTGGTTTAGAAAGATTTCTAAAATGAAAATCTAGATTTTCTCTTTTATTTCATCCACCACTCTCTTTGAGCTTCCATAGTTCATAGCGTGTTGCAACCTCTCCTAAGGCTTACCTCCTAGAAGTACACACACACACACAACAGCATGACAGCGAGCGTTTACGACGATGAAGAGTACAGTTTTGTCTGACGTTTAAAACTGGTTTGGTTTTGCAGTGTCAAATTATGAACAAACTACAGTCCGCTGCAAAGTTTGTTAAAAGGCTGTTGCAACTAAAGGAAGCAGCACGACCAAATTATTTCAACATCTCAAATAGAGGCATGCAGTCGAGTGGGAAAAAAGTGTCTCAGTCCAAGACGCACAAGACCACATCAGCCCACAAACACTCCGTAAAAAGCAGCCAACATCAGTGGAATCATTTCCCCATTGTTCCCCGTATAACAGGAAAGCGCCCCGATGCAAAGCAGTTCCCAATGCTGTGTCACTGCGAATCTTACGTTGCCCAAAAATACAGTGGACGATTCTGGGTTTATCCATATACTGAAAAACATACCCAAGGTCAGTGCTACCGAGCCGAAAGTATTTTGCTGATCAGAGCTGGAGGAGATGTTGTTTTACTCCACTACAACAGACCTATGGTCCAGTAATTTGAACACAACAAAAAACATTATTTGTTAACATGGAACTATTGTTGATCGACTGTTCATATCATATGTTCATATTATATATCATTTCAGAATTTGTAACTTCCAATACTCTGTGCAAACTGTGCAAAACGCAGTACTGACTTGAAGCCCTCTACATTTTTTAGTTTGCCTTTGTTAATTTTTATCTTTTTTAATTTTTCAATGAAAGCAAAACTTGGGGTGCCTGGTAGTTCAGTGGATAGAGCGGGCGCCCCAGTCTAAACTGTCCAAAAATGGGCAGTGTGGTGCAACTCCTCCGTCTGATCAAGGCTTAAGAGACTTTTTTTTAACTACTTCTTCCAGTCTCAAAATTATTTTTATAGACTGATCTAAGAAGAACAATTTCCTCAACACTTTAAAACTGGCTTTCACAGGTACGTAATCTATCAAACTGATTTTTTTTGCATACGAGACGATTAAGATTATGCATTTACTACAATAATCTTTCAAGGCAGTAGAAGACACAAATTTAATCTCTCTGGCTGTTTTCCTTGTGCCGCTGCAGTCTTTACGTTAATCCGACTGCACTCAATTCAGACTTGTGCCATGCTGAAAGTGATGCAGTAACATCACTAGGTCCGACCTACTAAGACTGCCGTCATGACTTTTACGGAAATGTGACCAGGGTGCTTATTCAGGCATGAAACTGACATGTTAAACTGCAGTCAGATTAACGTAAAGGGGTGCATGTCTGAAAGGGGCTTAAGCTTCTCTTAAATCCCCCTCGCTGTGGGCACCCTGTTCATTATCAGTTTGAGCAGTTTGTTTATCATCTGAACGAAAGAAAGACAAGTGGAGAGCAGCGGCCTTCGTGTCTGACGGATGTACTGCATGTGCTGATGAGATCAGTGCAGTGTGCCGTAAGCCTGCATAGCCAAAGTCAGTTTATTCATTTCCTTTTGAACAGTTAATACCCAAATGCAATGCTGATTAGCTTCTATGATTAATTAGGCCTATAAAGTTTAAATGGATATCTTTGAGGAGTTAAGTACAGAACAGTTGTTTGCCCTGAAATAGAGAACCTACAAACCAAAAGAAGTCTTTTGATCAATACTGTTGGGATAGGAAGGGATGATATGATGTGGGAAATCTGCCAACTGCTCAGGGACACATGACCATGGACACACACACACACACACACACACACACACACACACACACACACACACACACACACACACACAGACACAGACACAGAGATAATTTTATTGTCTCCCCACAAAAAAGCAGATAGCAGTAAGAGCAAGTCGCCTCAGCTTGGTAGTGCAGCTAATAACCCTTTTGCATATTTACGCTCCACATGTAAAGCGTCCTAATTCGATTAATCGTAATAATTAGACCTTCCTCTGCTTTTTTATTTCTGGGTGGAATTGAAACAATTTAGGTCATCTGGCCCCTTATTCCCAGATCCAAGCTGTGGGACATGCAAATCAAATGCAAATGCCACAGAAAAGTGAAAACTAGTTATGGGCCCGGGTAATAAATACTGAATTTAGCCTCTTGGCATTCCAAAAACAGCCAGTTGAGGTTCGTATGCAAATATTATGCAAATAGCCCAGACGCAGAGAGCTTTTATTTTTCTGATACCAAGAACATGGGGGTTTTCCTGGTGGCTTAGCAGGCAGGGGCACATAACATGTCATTAAGATGTTGCAGGTTTGAAGCCAGTTCATGTTACCATCCCCAGACAACTATCACACATAGAAGAGACAGTAGAGAGGAGAGAAGACAGGAGAGGAAGACAGAAGAAAAGATGTACAAGACATTAGATGTGAGTGGAATGACGAGAGGGTAAGACAAGGAGAATGGGAGGCACGGCATGTAATTTCAAAAGTAAACCCCAGACACTGTTGGCTGCTGATTAGAGGATCAGTGTGGCAATGAAGGCAGAGGGAGCAAGACAAAGACTGTAAGAGTAAGAGATACAATTTGATTGTGGGAAGGAGGCAAGTCAAATAAAAAGAGAGCAAGGTTGAACATGATTCCAAAAACACAAGGATGAAGATACCAAAGAAAAAGAAGAAAGGAGCAGATGACTTTGAGAGAGAAAGAAATGAAAATCAGGAAAGTTAAAAGAAATGAAAAAGATTCACAGTAAAGGGACAGAGACACAAGAGACAGAGAGAGATACATATAGGGGAGTATCTTGCAAGTGTTGGAAGAGAAAAAATGTCAAAAAACACTGGGCTGAGGAGAGCTAGATAAACATATAAACACACACACACACACACACACACACACACACACACACACACACACACAGGGTTAGCTGATCTTGCTTGATCATAAAAAAGAGGGGGAAAGGCGAGATGTAGCAAATTAATCTGGAGGAAACACATTGTGCAGGAACAACACATGATAAGCTTAGTGGACCACCTTGTTCAATTGGCAATGTCTCCTCAAATTACATGCATCACTGGCGCACACACACATACACATACACACACACACATATAAACCATGCTACGTTTCCACCTGCCGTTCCACCATATTAGAAATAATCACTATAATGCTCTTAATTGAAACCCAGCGTTAACACATCACCTGATCTCTCTACCTGCAATGCCACCACATTCAAAACTGAACACTGCAAAGCTTAATCACAGCCTCTACCCTACAACACACACGCACACACATGCAGGTTTGTTGCTGATTCGCTTAGCACTGAGCAGTGAAAGGAATGTGGATGTTGGCAGGTAGACTGGTGATTAGAGACGCTGCTCTGCTGAAAGTATTTAGACCGAAACATCTCACACATTTACACTAGTGCAAATTGCTCCTCTAGCTTACAGCCTTTAAATGCATTTACATACAAACCATTAGGGTGACGTGTTCCTGAGCTTCTGCATTGTTAACATCTTGTATTTTGTTTGCCGAAACACCACTTATCTCTTGTGACTGTGAGAACCCTATACACAACACCTGTTAAGAAAGGATAATTTAGAGACATGGAGGTATGACGACTTAGCACACAAGGACACCAATGTGCCTGGGTTGTATGACTGTAGTAATGGAGAAATAAAATTTAAAAAAGAAATAAGAAAAAAAGTGCTGCAAATATTAAAAAGGGCCATTTTAGAAGGTTAAGAATGCCTACTTAAGACTAAAATGTAGCTTTAACGTTATGGTTATTTGTCTGATTTTAACTGTTCAACCAAAATAATGTCATCGATACCCTCTCACCTTTCTTTCGTCTCACTCTGAGTGTGGTATAGTATTTCCACACCACTTCTAAATTGCTAAGCCTCATTAAAAATGCATATTCTCAATCTTGCTGTTTTCAAGCAAGCTTTTTATTTGAACAAGAAAATTGCAGTATTTATTAAAATCTGATTTATGAGAAATTACAACAGGCGTCTCAATGGATAAAGCTATGGAACTGTTGGAGGCATTTTAATAGAACAAAGCTGCCTACGGCGTGTGTGTGTGTGTGTATGTGTGTGTGTGTGTGTGTGTGCGTGCTTCTGTTTGTGCCCGCGTGTGCGCTTGCTTGCATGTCTGCCTCCATGAATCCGTGCAGGAATACATTAGCTAGGTGGGGCGGACATGAAGCCAAATCCCAGAATATTTGCCTCCTAATTAATAAATCATTACAAAATGGAACAATTTATAGTGTTTTCCATTGTAAATAATTGATGTCTTTGTTCATAGTCAGTGTTAATAATGGGTCCGCTTTTCCCTGGGACAAAAATGAAATAAAAAACAAAAAAACATGGAAATAATAAGACAAAAGGAAGGAGGATCTGTAGCACAAATACAAATAACAGGCCTAAAAAAATGTCTAGGAAAATGACAGAGCAGTTGGGTGGGGGCTGCACACACATGCAGAAGAACACACACACACTCCCTCTCCTCTAACAAATTCCATTGAAAACAGATGGCATCAGAATTATCTGATGTCCTGTCACTTTCTTTTTATATGCTAATCCAGCTCCTACACACATCTGAGTCTCTTTAATCAGATCTCAGGTCAGAGAAGCTAAATCAAGCTGAGACAATCATGCTTCTAGTGTATTACAATACACTGAGACATGTAGTCAGACAGCGACGTATCAATGCACTTGATGCCATAAGACTCAGGCATTGTGTGGATTTAGAATTGAAAGGATGATGTTGCATTCAGCACTTGAAGAGGCTGGTAAATTGGAAAGTGTTTCTGCACCACAGCTGAAACTACCATGACAAACTTTTGTTTGCATAATATTGACTTATTTATCAATATTTGACAGAGGTGACTCTGTCCCTAGGACAGCATTGTCACAGCGAGAGCCCATTGTTTTCAGTTCTGCTTAACTCCTTTGCAGAGTTTAGCCACTGCTGATAATAATTCACCACTTCTGTTGCAAAGTGAAGGCAGTGGGAAGCGTAGATATTTTTTACAGTAAGGACAGCTTAAATTTACATTACCAAAAGTTGACTAAAAAGTTTTTTAGGCACTATGTTAAACGGATAATATTACATTTCTGACAAAGTTTAAAAAAAGTTGAATGGATCAGCAAAACTACTTTAAATACTTTGCAGGTCCTTTGTTGTAATTTCTGACTTGAGAGTAACAAGATTAAGTAGTGAACTTGTTGGATGAAAAGGTGCAGAGCTGTTATAACATGTCTGACCATTCTAAAAAAGTCCAACATGAAATTTCAACCAAAAGAAGACAGACGCCTTGTTCCTTTTACAGATGTCTTCAACTAGCAGTGAAGAAACCAACAAATGTGTCGCATACCGTCACCTGTGTCCGTCAAAAATGAACTCACCACAAAGACAACAAATGAAGGCCAACCAGCACGACTGTTGTGCGCCTGCATGAAAGCAAATAACACCATCAGACAGTGATAGTCTGGAATCGCCATTCAAAAAGGGAAACCGAAGTTAGCCAGTTAGCACATTAACAACACAATCCAATGCTAAAAGAACAAAGCATATTTACCCTGCGCCAGTTAAAAACAACACAATTGATTTTATCCCACTCTCTTCAACTTTAGCCCATTTGTTTACATGCCTCACTTCAATTTCTCTTCTCGTGCACTAAGCTTAACTACCAATCAGAGTGATTTCAATCACCATCTGGCTCTCAGATGCCGTTTCAACATGCTGAATCCGCAGAAAAAAAAGCGCGAGGGCCACCAACAGCCACACCACATTGGCTTGGTGTGTCAGGGCCAATAAGGACATACAGAGGGCAGTGTATTTACAGCATGGGCTCTGATCATGCCGTTTCATTAGTACACATTGTTATATTTGGTCAAATACACTAAGTATTGTCAGCCAAATAAACAGAACTGAAGTATTGCTCATCTACTGTACTTTAAAAGTTCAAACAAGGGCATACTGTGTGAGTGGCTGAAAACTCTTTAATCATGTGTGTAACTCCTTGAGCTGGAGATCAATCTGTGGCCTTTTTTTAAGGCCACCCATTTCCTCTTCCTTTTTCATTTTCCAATGTATACAGTCCAAGACAGATAAAATAAATATTCCCATTATTTCATTTATAAACTCAAGATACCAAAGCATGACTGATATGTGACCAAAAACAGGCAAAATGAAGTTCAGAAATATATGCTTGTCATAACAGCCCTGGTCAGTCATTGATCAACTATCAACCACAGTCTCATGATGACGAGAGTAAAGACATTCAAGCCGCAACTTTAAAATACATTCCACACAACAAAAGCCTGAATGACCACACACACTCGCACGCACACACGAAAATCAGCAGGGGCCTTCTGAGGACAGATTTATTGAGATCATCCATGAACCCCCCCCCCACACACACACACACACACACACACACACACACACACACACACACACACACACACACACACACACACACACAATCATCGGTTCAGATCAGATATCAAAAGGCAGTGTCTGTCTGGAAGATTAGAAGAGCCATCTGTCTGCCATGTGGAAAGCCTCGGACTATCAATAAACTTCACACTCTTCTATATGTGCATGTATCGGTGTGCTTGTGTGTTTGATCCAGCCACTGAGTATGGGATGCACATAAGAGAAAGTAGTAATGATTCAAACAACCACTTTGCCTTTTGACTGAATTTATTAGTTTATTTACGCCTATAGCAACATGGAGCTTAGCCCAAGTACTGAAATAGCTAGGGCCACACTTCATGATTAATCAGTTCATAACTAGTGATCTCTTTCCTGGCTGAACATTACCTGTATGTCCTCTGTTAAAAGAATACTTCACCCCCCAGGTGACTGTTTGAATATACATTTCTCAGCCTAAGTTCCACTGAATTCATGACGAAAACATTTTTTTCACATGCTTCTGGTCAACTGCTAAAGGAAAAACTGGTCTAATGCTGCCCTACTTTGATTGTGCTATACGTTGAACTTTTTAGAGCAAGTTTGGATTCACCAAGGTTGCAAAATAACACATCAAGGCAGCTGTAGGCCAGAAGCTCTCATATTCATTGAGGCAGATTTACAGTTTTTGTTAATGGAGTCTGGCTTTAAAGAGACCATAGCTAAGGTTTCTTACTGCTGAATTCCCAGCCATTAAGGGCTGTCTGTTTGGGAAGGTAGAAGACTTAAATTGGATAACACAGGTTGGTAAACAGATGTTTTAATATAGTTTTTCTGTAGTTAAACCATGACTTTAATTCATCAGAAATTTTCTCTGTGTTTGCATTCTTCTTTCACCAAAGGCATGCAAGAAAAACACAGTTTTTTAAGGTGAGTAATTAATATACACATGGTTATTTTAGGATTAAGTATTTCTTTAACTACCCTTGTATATATCTATACTGCTAATATAACCCCAGGATTAAAGAGGAAAACAGGGTTGAATAAAAGAGAAAGACTCAAAGAAAGAGAAATGTGAGTGAATTTTAAGCAGTTCATTAGGTGGAAAACGAATAAGAGTTTCTGTGCACAGACACCACTTCCAGAAAATTCAAGCTCAATAATTACTTGTCTACACTCTGCTTTGCCTAGTGGACAGCAGACAAGCTATTAGGTTTAACCTGTGGATGACCACACACACACACACACACACACACACACACACACACACACACACACACACACTCATATTCATTCACAACTTCTCTCTGGTCAAGCAAGGTCCTGCTGATGCTTCCAGTCAAGTCATCTTTTCTGCTTGGCGATCAAGGTTACTTTGTCCGATGATGATTCAAATTAAACCCACTGCTCAAATCATCCGCGGCTTTTAAATCCACTTTATCTAATATCTGTGCTCTCACATGGAAATCTAGCACATAGCTGATTCATTTATATGTATGAAGGCGAGATCAGACAGAGACACATGTAGAATTAATTTATTACAAAGGATTGAAGCGCACACACAGCCAAGAACATTCTCTCACACACACTCTCACACTCTCTCACACACACACACACACACACATGCAGCACCTTGTATTGAAATACTTGTGAGGACCCCTGAAGTATTAGTATTCCCTTATTTCCTTGTTTAAATCTCTGGCTGGTCCTCACAAAACTATTACATTCATACAAAACACAAACACTCATGCTCACTCTTTTCCCTCTTCACTCACAGGTAGCCAGTGCTTTCATTTCAGCAGGTGGCCTCATATGAACATCCACACACAAAGATACAGGTCACCCCTGCTTTCCATTTCAGCGGGTGGTCAGCAAGTAATGGCACTGATGGCTGAACATTGGACACTCAGACAGAAAAGCAGGGGTTATCTTCCCAAACAACACAAAAAGGGCCAAAGGGAAGAGAGAGGGAGGGAGAAAAACCTCAAAGGGGGCCTTGAAAAAGTCATTTACTACATGTCCTTGAATGCCTAACTCTCAATTTCTTCGCTTTTTATCCATATGTCACCCACACACGCTCTCCACCCACACCAACAGCCTGGCATGCCACGTTAATTACTAATGTCTTTCAAGCTTTCATTTCCTCTTCATGAGGGAAATTACATTTGTTTTCCTTGTTGAGTCAAGATGACAGGAAAAACAAAGAGGAGAGGACAAATTAAAAGTGAGAAAGACTAAAAAGTCTCTTTCAGCTTATGAAAGAAACAGACAAGCCAATTACTCAAAAACAGAGGAGGCAACAATGAGTTGTCAAAAGTCAAAGAATATAGATCATCTTTCTCTGGTCTTTTTAGCTCGACTGTCAAGGAGTCCGACTCAATATTGCACTGTTTGCCCTCCAAAGAGAAAAGCTAAGTGAGTCCCTGACATCACTCAACTGAACAAATTAAGACATATAATAGTATAAAAACACTGACACTTTGAAAATGGAACATTTTGTAGTGTCAAATTATGTGAAAAGACTCAATACGTTCTTTGCTGTCCTTTATTAACATGTCTGCTGTCTTATTTTTTTTGGCAAATTTCAAATCAACTTCATAGTTCAAGTTTGAATAATTGGTTAAAGAAGGGTTAATTAAAATATCTCAGTAAACTTGAGTTGGCAGTAATGAAATGTGCTATATAAATAAAATTGCCTTTGCCACTGCTATCATACTAATACTGAATGATGGCCTGTATTTTCATCATCATCCTGATATAAACATGCACAATCAACAAATCACAAACAACTGCCAAAAGAGTAATTAATAAGCAAAATCATTTTATTTACTTCTGTCATCAGGGGCCGAAATTAACACCTACCAAGCACCAAATGCTATAGATTTTTTGTTTTTCTAAGTAAATGTCAGAAGGCTATCTGCCATCCTGGCAGGTAAATTTTTGTTCAAATATAGTCATGTAATAAAAAAAAAAAACTAGAGAGTCTCTATCGTGTTTTGGTGTCATCTACAGTCATGCTGCTTCTGTCCTGTGCTGTCACATGGTAACAGACACCTTGTAAACTCTGAAATTTTACAAGGTGTTGGTAAATTTTCCTTTGTTGAAATGCATCTCTCTACATCCATCAAACAATATGCCATTAAATCTATATACAGATTTTTTTTTTTTTAATTCAGCAAATTCTTCAATGTTCTTGGACAACAGGTCCCCAAGTACCGCTGTGATATTTTTGAAGTTGTTTTAGTGCAGCATTTGTTAACAAAACAAATGTTTGGGCTCTGTGTTAGCACTGTATGCCATAGGGCCTGTACAGCTAATATGCACACCTCATTTATTGTTAGTTATATTGTCATTGCAATAGCGATGTTGCTGCACCTCACAAATTTTCCTCATATTGTGCAGGCCTTTGGAAGTTTAGTGAGTTTTTCTTATTGCAAACAAATCCCATAAAAAGAATACTTTGACTATTCCTTTTCGTCAATTGAGGCAAATCTTTACAGGTCCTGCACACTTAGGAGCCGTGTCTACTGAAGCTTTTTTTTTCTGAAGCCAGTGTATTTTTTAAATGATTTGCAATGACAGTGCCACGTATTTATGCTGCACTACAAACCGCTGAGCGTGAATTCTGCGTTAGAGCTGCACATTGGGCTTTTTTTTTCTCAGTGGGGGAGAGACAACCAGCCTACCGTGAAGACAAACCATCAGATCGTACCCGTACAAGTGCTGAACAACAAAAATGGAGGAGAAATCTGTTGGTATAAAGTATAACCTATACTATATTTCTCTACGAACCCACACAGATTTCCCACACACGCAGATTTCCTCTCAACCAAAGTGGGTGCTCTACCTTGTGCCGACATGTTTACATCTGCAGATACTCCGTATAATAGCAGCCGGATGCAACCAAAGCTTCCTTGCTGAAAAATGCTGCTCTTGTATGCTACCAGCTGGCTGTTTCCTGGCAAGCACCTGGCATTTTTGATTGGGAAAAAGCACTTTGGTGGACACAGTCCTATATGCAGGTGTATAATTACTCTGGCTGGTTAGACCTCTGGTCAGGTTTAAGATTGGTGGAGCTATGCTTTTTTTATACATGCCCACTAAGTCCTGAGACCAAGTCTTGTCAAGCAACATGACGAAAAACACCTGTGTTGGTGAACTTCTGTAGGGGCTTATGAAGTATACCGTCAGTTTTAGAAAAAGAGTAATAATTTTGTAAAACTACAGTGCATATTGGGGTTTTTTTAGCAAACATGCTCAAACGGGAGTAAATACTGTGTTTATTGAGGACTATTTTCAGCCAAAAATTGTGTGCTTCCAAGGATTAAAAGCAGCAAGATGGTGTTTCTGGGATTGGCTCAATGTAACTGGGACATTGTTCACAAGAAGTCTCGACTTATAGGTATCGCAGATGCCCAAGAAAACAAGAATAGCATTTTTATTAGTAGATATGAACTGGCAAGACAGGGGCATTGGAGGGTGGGTTACATACACACAACTGGGAGCTGCCCAACAAATCCACAGGCATGTCATGTTGCCCACTGAGCAGCTCAAGTTGAGGCGCTGGGGGTTAAATGCCTTGTTAAATGGCACCTGATGCAATATGTTGAAGGGGAGGGAAAGCATGACTCCTTCATCTCTTACACAGTGTGGACATGCTGCTCTGAGATTTGAAATGTCAATCTGTAGATCATTAGCTTTAATATCTTTTGCTATTAGGCCATCTCTTCTGCTAGTAAGTGTCATCTCCCCGCTTTGATTTAAGGCTTGACACGTTGGATGTGAGCAAAACCTTGCTTCACCCATCATTCCTTTTCCAGACAACTTCCTATCCCCCTTGTTTCCCAGTTCCTTTCTTCCTCAATCTCCTCCACCCCCCAATCCTTTCCCTTGGCTCTTTGCCTTATCCCATTACTCACATCCCCTCCATGATATTCCCATTATATCCCTTCAGAGTATTCCCAATCCCTGTGGAATGCAGGCGGTATTCCTGGGATAACAGGGGGCTGACTGGCTGGCTGGCTGGCTTCTGCTGGGAATAGGGAATACGCTTCCTTTCTCTTGAGGAAAGCAGCAAAGAAAACTCCTATCCAGCTTCTCTCTTCATTCATGTCTAGCTTTCTTCATCAGAGAAATGAAATTGCGAATGAACAAATACATGGACAGAAGTAAGACTGGAAACAGTGATTCTTGTGTCCATTCTTCTTCCTCTCTTACCTTTCCTGCTTCTTTATGGTTTGAGAAACAAGGCTGAGATATCACTAACCACTGGGGAATCAATTTGTTCTGTTTTTTTGCGATTTCTCAGAGGAACTGGGAGTGGTCTCTCTTTCAGTCAACTGAAATTCTCCTTTCCTGCTCCTATAAAGCTAACATATGTGAAGAGCTGCTTGAAATAAGGGAGATCCTCCAATCCTCAGAGAAATAAGGGCCAGGGAAGAATAATCCTAATTTCCCCCTGCAGTCCCTTACAATCACTAGCAGACATCAGGTGTTAGACGTCACATTAACTTTTTACTTATTTACCAATGACTTAGTTAGTAATGTGCTGTTAGTCTACAAAAATTCCAAAAAAAGGATGACACCAACAAATCCCTAAGACTAAGACTTGGGAGACGTGGTTTACGACTCCCAAGATGACATGCTGCAGTGGTTGTTCTCCTTAGGACAGTTTGTGATGCTGTCAAAATTTCTGTCCTAAGAGTAATCAATGGATTAGATTGACCACTGATCCCTCCTTTCCTCAGGTTATCCCATTTTCCTTCTCCTCCTTTATCCTATAGTTTCCTCAAGGGAACCTTAAGGCACGAATGGCTGGGGTCCCTAATCCCATGGCCTCTAAATGGTTACTGGGTGCTGCCTACACGTGGGTCACCTTGTAGGATCATCAAAAATACACACACACACACACACACACACACACACACACACACACACACACACATACACACACAGACAGGGCTTGGGATCACTCTAATCTTCGGGCCTCTAAATGGTTACACTTGACTGCCCAGACTCATGGGTCTATTTGTAGGACCTTAGATGAATTCAAAGCCTTGGAAACTGTGTGTGTGTGTGTGTGTGTGTGTGTGTGTGTGTGTGTGTGTGTGTGTGTGTGTGTGTATGCATCCATGTTTTATAGAGAAGAGAAAGGGCTCTCCCATTATCAGTTTACCAGTATTGCTCTGTGGAAATAGTATGTTTTTTTGCTTATGCTTATTAATACAAAATAAATGTTGATTGCACAATGTAATGGCTACAGAAAAACATCATCATTTAAGCCTTGCTTTCATTATGCAATTCTGTCTGTCTAAAAAGTTGTCTGTGTCCAATTTAAAGCCACACATACATAAATACAAACTACTACACACTGATGTGCTTACACAGGACTCAAATTGTAATAATTTCTGACAAAGTCGTGAGCTGGTAAAACACAAATGTCAATGAGTAGTTATGTTTTCGTGATTGCTAAATCCCCATACAAAAAGGACGATGCCTGTTTTGTCAAATGACAACTTTAATATTCAAAATTGTTTAACCCTCATGTTCTTTTATTTACATATCCATATTAACATATTAACTGCCTGTGTCTGCTCTGAACTTGAGGGTATTATATTTAATATATTCAATTCAAGTACATGCAGTGAAGAAATTGCGTATTTCTAGTCAGTTTCTAGTCATTTTTTATTTTTCTTATAACTATATCACCTGCTGCCAACCACCTTTTGTGATTTGCTTAACCTCCTTTTTTCCTCTCCTTGTGTCTCTGATTCCTCAAACCACTCCCCTCTTGTCTCTTTACCCTTCTCCACTATTCCTCCTTCTATCCATCTCTCAGTATCTGCAGATTTGCCAGAGTCTATTTGGTTTTTCCTGGCAGCAAATTGCCCTCTCTGTTTGCCTCCCTTTTTCCGACAGTCGCTTTGGCAGATTTTGGCTTCAAGTGCATCTGTATCTCTCGGCTGTACGTTCATCCCAGCACCCTCCTCCCTTCCCCGCTGACTCTTCCTCTCGTCTTCCCTTACATCGCTTCCCCTGTTCACTCTTTTTCACCTCTTTCCCTCTCTCAATCAGTAAAGTGGGACTGTCTGACACACATAGATGCGAGATAGTGGAGAGACAGAGCGAGCATGTAGAGTCTTTCTCACACACGCACGCTCACCAAGCGATATGTCTAATCTTGCAGAACGATGGCTGTCGAAAACTGAACTGTTGCTCAAACACTTTCCCTATACAATATCAGTTCCCACCATGTCTGCAAATGTGTGTGAGCTGGATGTCTGCGCTATCGTAAGTGTGTGTGTGTGTCTGTGTATATGTGAGAGGTGGAGTCAGGGAGAACATTGTAAGTTTTCATTGGCTATAACATTGCGGCGTGTAATGTTGCGTAGCACTCAGTCAGCCAATCAGAAGGTCCCCACGCACTCGTTTTATGAATGAGACGGCACGTATGCGAGGTACACACACACTCAGAGTGAGAATACTCTACAGTGATGTAATACAATCACACAGAGCAGTGGAAGCGCTTGTACCTCGTATGCAGTATGAGCTGAATCAGAACAGCTCAACAGCGTTTCAGCCGAAATTTCTAAATACTGTCAATTATAAATATCCTGGAAAATGTATATAAAATTCAAAATGTATTGATTGCAAATGTGAAACACCTATTCTACCAGTAATGCCAGTATATCTATATCAAGCTTACAAATATGTTTTCCTGTCATGTATACATCAATAAGTGCTTTATTTCAACTAGAAACAAAAAAACATTAAGTGATAAAAACATAACATAATACCTGCTAATCCATCTAGCTTTTTGTCAGAGCTAATAATGCATTACATATCAATCATCATTTCAAAGCAGATCATTGTGAAAAAAAAGGAACAGTGAAATTACACTGTATGTGACACCTCTGGCAATTTCCATCCACAGCAACACCTGTAATACTTGCTGATCAATAAAGCCCTCGTATCATTTTATCTAAACAGCTCACACCCTCTCTCTAAAACCCATATCCTCCAACCGTCTGTATCCAAACCAGGAACTGAGAACGCCTCATTTGGCTGACATTGTGTGCTGGGGAGCAATTTTGCCTAACCGGTATGTAAAATCATAACTGAAGTGCTGTGTGTGCGGCTGGCTGGCAGAGAGGACATTGGGAGGGGAGGGGAGCAGCCAAAAACAATCAAAATATCCTGGTGTGACTTTCCATGAAGGGTGTGTGAGTCTGTTTGAGTGTGTGTGGGTGTGCACGTGTGTGTGTGCGGGCCCATATGTGACTATACACGCCTTTCTATGAAGTCACTATTTGGCAGATTGCTGCTCAAAAGGGGTTCATGTGGTACCATGGGGGAACAGTGCCCTCTTTGGTTGGACGAAGGAACGACAACTCAGGACGAGCCAGACTAAGCAAGTACAGGCAGTCTAAGGAGTGTAGAGACAATGAAAGTAGAGAGATTACACAGGTCGTTTCATTAAAGTACAATGGAACAAGAGGAAAAACTGAGGGGAGAAAGGCCAGACATTTTCTCTTCAAGTAAGTCAGAATTACAAAATATTTCATATCTTTAGCTATTTATGAGTGAAGAAATGAACTGGTTGCTTATTAATCACCTCAACTGACAAGCACTAAGAGTTCAACCATTTAGGTGAAAAAAAATACTTGCCATGTTCTATACCATGTTCTCCCTTTAACAAATGAGAAGTGGCCTCATCCAAACAAAGTCACCAATCTTTTTAACCTGCAGCCACTTCAAATTCAATCTTAATCAGTAAGGCTCGTGTATTGTAAAATTATTCATGATATCTTAGGAGTGTTACATTATATTGATTTCAGGTTAAGAAAGAGCTTGCTTCATGCTATTAACAATAATCATCACATATACCTTGTGTAGCCTTCGAGGACTGTAACTTACAACTTTTAAAACTATGAATGAGAATACAGTGTGTTTTTTCACAAGGATGACCTCATCCTGATATTGCAGAGAAGCATTCTTTCAACAAAAAGCTCTTCAAATGAGCCAAGGCTGCCACCTAGAGACCACCGGATGGACTGCTACTACGCCTCACACCAGGTGATGTCATAGTTAAAGAAAGAAAGAAAGAGTTAGAGGGAGATGAAAGAGGGACAGGGGAGGGAGGGCAGGGGGTGTGAAAGAGAGAAAACAGGCAGGAAAGATGAGAGGGAGGGAGAGAAGGTGATGTCATGTTTTTAGGAGCAGTGGAGGCTGTCTTTGTCCAAACTCTTTTCATTAAACTCTGCAAATCGACACTGCAGATATTAACGACAGACACTACAGATGTATCGGTCTGATGCTTCGCCATATGAAGGGCATAACACTCTGACTCACAAATAATAATGTTCTGCGTGCACAAATTCCTCATTTTTAGTCTGACCAAAGACCAGACACCACACATCCTTCATCAGCCCAATTCAGTCCTTGTCATTCCAGACTATTCCACTCTTTCCACTGCACTCCCAACAATTTCATGCCATTCTCCGCAATTGCACTGCATTCTATACGATACCATTCAAAACAATCACCGCCTGTCCTGAGTGTAATCTCCCCTGATTCTGGCCATGACAGGCAATTTCTCCTTCCAACAATCTTGAGGTAAAAAACAGTGTGCAAAGACACACACACAGGGAGGCAGAAAAGAGACAGGGAAGAAAGCAAAGGGAAAGACAGATATAAAGCTGAGAGGAGGGAGACAGAAACCAAACTAATCCTTAAGCTTTAACAGTGAGACACTGACCTTTAAAGTACTTTGTTGAGAGGGGAGAGAGAGAGAGAGAGAGAGAGAGAGAGAGAGAGAGAGAGAGAGAGAGGGAGGGGTAGAGAGACATGGGGAATATTCTAAACCTTCATCTGTGAAGGATATGGGCATCTCTAAGCTACATAGTGGGATAAATCCATATTAACTGAAGTGGCAAATAACAAGACTGCTCTTTCACTAAACTGTTACCTGAAGGACACACGCAAACACACACACACGCGCCACTAACAAAAAAACATGAAGGCACTTCATTAGTAAACATTTACCCAGCCGTAACTTTATCTTTTGTCAGCAGTGGTCATGTTGTTGTAACTGCGCTACACTCACAACCTGAATACACCAAGTGTGGAAAAAAAATGCACACACAGATTGACACAGACTGCAGCACCTTATCAGAGCAGCGTCAGTCAAAGAAGAAACTATGTCTGGTGTCAATGAGGTCAACACACACTTACAAGCAGAGTCAGGTAGACAACTTTCAATCAAAATGTGGTCTTGCAAATGTGGGTAGTTATGCAAATAATTTGCAAAGCAAACCGGAAAGCCCTTAAAACAACTCAGCTAGTAAATATGTGACCCATTTTTTCTTTTGACCTATCACTCTTCTGTTTCAGTGTTATGAAACAGGCATACACACACAAGCTGATGTGGCTGATCTTGAAGAATGACAGTTGTTAAGGATGCCAAAAAAGCACACACTCAGTTGTTAATTTCATACTGAATGATATAATTGTCTGTCTTGTTAGATAATGGTACAATGAGTGATTTTTCTATGAGCACAGATAACCATACCACAATTTGGGTGTACTTTTAGTGAGCTGAAAATCCAATGGAATTCAATAGCATTAATATTTGCTGAACACCGGAACCAGGATCCCTGTGTGGTCACTGCATGGTCCTACTTTAAGGAGAACAGAAGGACACAGAGACAAACCTAATCCAGAGATTAGAAAAATTCAATATCCATAACAGCATGTTTTAACCTTATTACCTTTGAGGCTATTACATTACACCGACTTCAAATGCATCTTTATCTGCTGAGGACCTTCAGACAACAAGAGAAGCTACAGCACTGTAATCATATTCTGAGACAGACGGATATTTCTCATATAGAAATCACAGCGGGAATACAAAACAACTCTCAAACTATAAACAGGTATTCAACACACTCATTTACTGAAGGCCAATTACCTCAGTCGACTGAATTACACAGTAGAAATAGATCTAAGGTACAACAATTTCAACAACAAGTACAACAGCCGGTATGCCTACGACGGTGTGTCCTTTTTACTATGACAGTTTTCCTGAAATTAGATTAAGAAACATCACAGTATATCATATTGTTTGTACACTATTGCCAATACACAGCCCTAGTTGTGTGTAGTGTATGCCTGCGCTCAAGGGACAGAGAAAAGTGTTCAAACAAAGAAAGGTGAAAAAGATAAAGAGATCAAAGGAGCTGAACTACCAGATGAGGTGGGTAAAGTTTTGGCCTATGTTCATGAGTAAATTGTGTCTCATGTGTCCCGTGTGTGTGTGTGTGTGTGTGTGTGTGTGTGTGTGTGTGTGTGTGTGAGAGAGAGAGGGGGAGAGAGAGAGAGAGAGAGAGAGCACATCTGCATTTTTGAAGTGTGTGATTAATGTCCCTCTATGGCTGTGGAGACCCCATGGTGAGAGAAACGCCTGAGGGGTTAATATAAACTCCCTCTTCTTCTGTGTGTGTCTCTCTCTGTCTGCTCTATACACACAAACACATACAAACACACGCGCGCGCGCACACACACACACACGTGCATGCGTGCACGCGCACACACACACACACACACAAAGGGTTACTGCATAAAGAAAAACACATAATATATTACAAACACTCATATTATTGTATACATGTAGGCACGTTACAACTGATGGTGATAAAAACAAGATCACAAACACACACACACATAAGGAAACTGTGTGACTATCATACTCTAAAGATTATTGTTAACTGACAACTACAATCCAGCACACACCCTGTCTCACTCTGCTTTATCTGTGTCAGTCTCTCTCACCTGAGCACACACACAGAGACACACAGTTGATCCCTAATGAAAGACCTCTGATAATCTAGTTCATAATATGTCTGGCCTCCATGCAAAACACATTCAAAACTTAAGATGAAACGTAGCATTAAAGAATCTGTCAATCCCGCCAACTACGGTATATTTTCTGATGTATTACTCTGTCAGCATCAACTCTTAAAATACTGATGACCTACAATGAAGAGAATCTCCTGAACTTAACAAAATGGTAATTTAACTAAAACCAATGTCTTTCCCTGATCCTAACCAAGCCCTTTTTGTGGCTACGCTTAATAAAAACCTTAACTATAACAATGTCAGGCTTTGTCAACAGTGACTGGCAATGGTTTTGGAAGGCACTGGCAAATGATAGTTTCCTGCATCACATCAAAAAACACTGTGTGTTGTTTTGGAGGCTAGTGACACAATATTTTGCCATTTAACATCACAATCACTCCAGTGATACAAAATTAAATTCCCTAAGAAGTATTTCCCCATTTACTGTTGTGATCATTTAGGACTTAGATTTTCCTTTATCAATTTTTACAAAGAGCAGTTTTCACTAGATTCAACAATGTGACCGTCAGTGTTTACATGGAAGTTTTAAACACATTCATCTCCTGAAGAAAAAACCAACAAAGTTTCTTGAATATGTAAAAAAAAGAACATCTGCAACACTAGCTGACTTACTAAAAGAGTTTGCAATTTACTTAGGCTACATGTTTTGGCACATGGCCTTCACCAGGCTTTACAGAATGGATAAAAGAATAGCCCACTGTATATATACAAACACATGACAACAAGTATTTGGCTTGGTTCTTGAATAAAGAGCAGGCTCTACCAGTAAGTCAGTCAGCAAG
This sequence comes from Plectropomus leopardus, assembly GCF_026936395.1. Classification (NCBI taxonomy): domain Eukaryota; kingdom Metazoa; phylum Chordata; class Actinopteri; order Perciformes; family Serranidae; genus Plectropomus; species Plectropomus leopardus. The sequence goes on from NC_142186.1 coordinate 14,933,063, forward strand.
TGTTGCCAAGTGGATTTTTCATATTTGCTCTTTTGTTACGACCTAGCTGGTTGCACTCTTCCTTCCTTTTCCAATGTACCAGGCAAACTACACTGGTGAAAACTAGATGCATACTGGTACCCAATAATAATAATTTTTAAAAACCTGTGTCAGTCTGAATGCCCTTTTAGGTTAATTGTGTTCTAATATCAGCAAATATCAGTGCTCTAAATCTTTAAACACAAAGTACGAAAGCCAAAACATAAATGACCCTTGATGGTGACATAACAAAGATTTTCCAACTTTTCCAAGCATTTCTGCAAAAAAATCTGAAAAAATAAGTTGTTGGCTGGTCAGTTTTATATGTTAGCCAGCCGTGGCGGCAGGCAGTTACACTGTTCTCTTTTGTTGCTTCCCACAGTATCAGTGTGTCCATAATCAACTGGCACCGCATAACATCAACACAATCAGGTAAGGCTGTTTCTATGTGGACTTCTTGAGCCTTTCTTCTCAAGTTAGAGGCAAATTTCTCCTGGTTTCTAAGTACTGGACTCCAAATTACTATTTTTAACCCAATACATTTGTTTGGCCGAGTTTGAGGGCAGCACACACCGTGGACGCTGTACTAAAATTACCTATTGAAGTAACACATATGGTACAGCTTTCTTAAAGCAACACTGCCCCCCTGTGTTTAAAAACAATGATGACATCTGTAATGACTTACCTTCAGTCTTTCAGTCCAAAATACAACCCCTCCTCTATGATGTTATTATTCTTTAGTATCTGGTATTGTTATTTGTGTTGTTACTCACTGATTTACTCAATACAAACCACCACAATTAAAAAACCTCTTACCAGTCATCTTGTATCCGCTGGCAGCTAGCTGTCCGGCCATGTATTCTCCATCTGAGTTGTTATGGCTACAGCCCCACGTTTTCATCCAGATTTTTTGGGTGCCAGGGATCACACTTAAAATCAACAACAATCAAATATGTTTTTGTTAGAGGATGTGTGTAAATTTAAAAAAAAAGAGAAATATCTACACATCATGTTGCTTCATAAATCTGCTATAAAATACTGGTCAAAAGATCAACTTTAGTCTCAGTTCTGTGTAGTGGGACAGACTGTTAGGGTGCTTTCACACCCAATCTGTTCGATTAAGGCTGCTGGGAAAGTGGTCAACCAAACTCTGGTGCAGACCAAACAACCAAAATGAGACTGGTGTGGGCCATTTTTTAATATGAAAGCATAGCCAACAAATCACAGGATTAAGTGAGAATGGATATGAAATGGGGGGGGTTTCCTGACACACGAAGAAGTGAAAATAGATTGAAACAGAACTTGGGTCCAACACAAGCGGTGCAGTGTTACAGTGTTTCTCCAGTATTTCTCCAGTAAAAAGTGAGTGAAAGGTATTAAATCTCGTTTTCCCTCACAGATCCATGTAGCCCTGATGGTGCAGGATAAAAGTCATCATAATTCTCCAATCAGTGAGTGAACTGTCTTCAGTATGGCTTCAGGTTTACAAATCTTGATGCTTAACTGTGTGTGAACATGAAACGGGACAGAACTAAAAGGCAACAATATTATCATATTTTTCCTTGGTCTGGATCAATTAAGTCAAACTACAGATATATAAGCAACATTGCTGTCCCTAATTTCAAAAGAAATCTGAGGGCATTTTTGTATTAGATATAAGTTATTTGTACCATGCTCGAGTGCAATCGCTCCCCTCTCATCTCCCCCGCCCCTCAGCCTTCACATTAGTAATGTTGTTCAATAACCAGGTATCCTTGTGTCATCATCTACAAGACATTTTCTTGTTCTATAGTGTAGAAAGGGTGCCGCTGCACACACTCAGCTGTCGCAGGGACCGTCATCCGCAGGGACTGGCAAAGCAGCACAGCGAACCCTTCTCTGTACAGAGGAGGAGCTGCTGCTGTCAGGCATGGAGCTCTCTGCCTTCCACCAGAGCTCCCACTCCGGGTTGAAAACCGGTCTGTCTGTGGTGGAATGTGCTGCCGTCTGATATAGAGGCATTCGTTTTGAATTGAGACTGTTTCATTACCAGTTATAATAGTATTACAGCTGGTGTTCATACCTGAACATAGAATATATGTACATGAACCATACTCCAGTACACCTTATTATTTGGGCTTGGGCACAGAGCGGTGTACCGTGCCCGAGTACGGAACACAGTGTACTTGTGTCCTGGCCCAGGTCCCTGCAAGCCCCCTTAATGTATAAAAAGCTGCATATAGCATAATTATTAAAACAAGTTCTGCAATATTTTACTATTATTTTACTAAACCAACTCAAATTAAACTGATCAAATCTTAAACATGGCCATCTTTTTTTTCTATGCATTGATGTTTTTTAACCGTTTATTCAGTTTTAATAAAGGATACATGTAAATTGTACAGTCAACTTATACCCCAAATGTATCACAATAAAGTTTCCTGGAAATCTGGAAATGAATACAGACTGGTATTAAAAGCTGCAGCTATTTTAAGTGTGTGTGTGTGTGTGTGTGTGTGTGTGTGTGTGTGTGTGTGTGTGTGTGTGTGTGTGTGTGGTGGCTGTACCACTTTATCAAACATTTGCCATACCTGTCAGCTTGGAGCTCCTCCTGGCTCAGAAGTTCTTTTTTCCTCCTGGACCTCGGTATGATACTCTTTCTGGCAGACTGTCTCTCCTGAGGAGTGGGGTCGCTAGAGGACACCATGTCCTCAATGTCCTCAATCAGAGAGTCACAGGCGGACGGCATGATGGTCTGAAAATCAAACAAAGGCCTAGTCAGCACAGCGTTATGAAAAAGACTTTTTCTCATATAGTTTAGACATGTGAGTGGTAGACCCTGGATGCTGAAAATGACTTTTATTGTCCAGATTTGTTTTCCTGTTATTAGATAAATCAAAGCAATGTACTGAAATTAAATAATTTAATTAAAAAATGTAAAAAAAATATATTTAACAGTGTAGGTAATCCACAGTATTCACTTTAATTATTTTAATAAAAAATGTAAACAGTTTAGATATATATTCCAAGCTTACTTCACACTGGTAATTTCAACTGACATGTAAAATGGTAGTTTCCTCCATGTTAGTCACACGCTGGCCTGCCTCCTTACTGTAAGGTTATTTGGAATATGAGTTTCCTAGCTGCTTAGTGTATTCATATTGATGATTGATTGATTGATTGATACTGAACAATAATAATAATAATAAAATATTTTATTTCTGGGCACCTTTCAGGACACTCAAGGTCACCTTATAAAAAAACAACAGCAATAAAACAACATCAAATCACATATGAATACATGAAAGTTCAACAACAGTGAATCACAGAGAATAGGCAAGTTTAAAAAGTTGAGTTTTGAGGCAGTATCTGCTTACTGAACAGCTAAAAGCACAACACCTCCACATATAATGCTGTGTTTGGATATATGTTTGGCTTTTTGTGAAGTGAAGTTTTTAAAGGTAATGTCAGAGTAATTCTGTGAGGAGGGACATGTTTGACAGTCCATTTTTAAATTGAACTGTCGAGAATACACCTGACATCATGATGATTAGGGCAGAGCACCTGTGTCTACTGACATACCTGGGTTCATTAGGGCCATCTCATACACAAAGACATTTTAACTTATTACCAACATAGATTTCGTAATTAAGACCAACTTTAGCGAGCTGAGAAGCTTTTGGCTCATATTTTCAACTGTGCCTCTCTCAGCTGGCGCTTTCTGATTGTTAAAGTTTGCAAAAAAGTGTGTCATTGTTCAACTGCATTGATCTTTTAAGACTACGCCACACACTGAATCTGTCAAGCTACATGAGACGAATAAAACTGTATTAGCTCGTGGATGCCACGGATAACGTTGGCTGGTAAGTGAGCAGGTCAAGCACTCTAACTGCTGAGATGTCGTATCTCACTTGTATCTCTCGGCATATGCATGCATGTTTTGCTAAATTTACGTTGACTTAGTGAAAATAAAATCCCTGTAAAACACCTAAAAACTGTGTAGCTACTCACATACTAAGTTTGTCGTATAAACTGAATTTGCTTCCTAAATAAATTAGCATAACAGTTAGGTCGCGTTCCTCAATAATATCTTGTCCTAACTGCTGCTGTTAACATTACGAGGCTAGCTAAAAGGCTCATTATTGTTAACGCCCTCGTTAATCATACACCTTAATTGTTAGCAAAATTAACTATTACTTACGTTAACGTTATAACGACATTAACTTGACGTTACCTGAGTGATGTACTATAGTTTCATCAATTTTCGCCTAAAACTACCCGGCATGTGCACGTAAGCTGACTGACATCATTGTAGACTGGTACAAATGGGAAACAGCTATGAAAATGTCTTATTGGGCAGATTGCAAGCAACCTAGGGTTTATTATTTTGGATAACATGGGCAAGCTAGCTATTAGCTTAGCTTGCTTCATTAGCTAGCCACTACCCACGTGCCCCTGTTTTCGACAGTTAGACCCCATAATATGCCGTATAAATCCCTTACCTGAGACGCGATATGGTTATTAGTTCAGGTGAGTACGAATTCCGAAGAAAGGGTGTTTTTGAGTTTGATATAATGTATAATTTACACCATCAAAACAGTTGTCACAACTCTCACACCGCCATACTTGCTTACGGTAAGTAAAGAGGGACAAACGAGACACGTGCGTATTTTACAATGAGAGCGAGTTAATGATGCATAACCTGTGCTCATATTGTGCACATGCTATTGGAGGCATATTAAGCTGAGCGATACGTGATTTCTGGGAAATAATAATAATAATGATAATAGTAATAATAATGATAATGATAATGATCGTTATTTATATAGCACGTTTTAAGCTTAGGCAAAAAGCGCTTCCCAGATAAAAAAGGTTTATAAATGACGTGTCTGAAACCCACGTAGCCGCTCCCCTGCCCCCTTATGGCATAATCAAAAGTAAGAACATTAAGAACTTTAAAGCAAAAAAAAATAATACAGCACTGCTTACAAGAAAATAACAGGGTGAAAGTCCAAAAATATAATTTCATAAGTAAAATGTGGATAAGGAAACCAAGCCCACCCAAGCAGATTCAAATCAAGAGTAAAGTAAATAACCATATGTGTATGAAGATAAGATGTTGATAAAGGAGATAATTTCATACAAAACAAGCTGAATGCCAATAAAAGAACAAACGTTAAGTGCATAAAATAAAATAGACTTGTTTTTTCTCTCTGTTTAAAGTTGCTGATCAGTTTTTTTTAGCAGTACAAGAAATCTGTGTATTCCCAGTCTGTGTTGCCCTGTACAGGTTTTCTTGCAGACATAAGTAACAAAAAACCAAACATTTATTTCCATATTTATATTGCCTTTATTCAAATTTTCAATTACAAACACCCAGAGTACAAAAAAAACAAATCCATTTACCCCCCCTCCCCCATTTACACATATAACTCATATTCCTCATTTGACAGATGTTAAAGAAACCTGTATAACTGAATAACACACATCAATAACATCATATTAGTTTACCTTAAACATTCAACAGCACACCAATACTTTCACCCATGCGTTCAAATTGCGTTGTGATATTACAGCTCTTTTTTTCTGGCCTCTAGTAAGAGGCAGCAGTATCATAATTTTACAGTCAATTCTTTCCTATGAAATAGTTAACTTTTCACATAACCATTACAGAATAATTACGGATCAGTAAGTATATTGTATTTGGTAACAGCTTAAGAATAACCATAGGAAAATAGCAGGAACAACAGTGCCGGTTCAGTCTTCACTACACCACATTTAACCTAATGATACTTTTCTGTAAGGTCTAATCACACTTTAGAATTATGCATCAGAAATGAAGGAGCTGTAATTTTAAGTCGCCCATAACAAATTTTTCAGACTCACTGGCAATGACATGAGCTAAAGCAGTGCATTAAAATCTTCAACATTCCATTAGAAACCCATGAAAAGGTACAGTCTTTCCAAAAATCATGTTTCCATCATGTAAAAGTGGATAAAATATCATGACCAGATTCCGGTCGCTTGAAATAGATGGAGGAAAATATTATTAGCTATGTAAATGGTCTTAGAAAATAGCACAGCTGTGGTTAGTGATCCAAATGGGGGAAAATACTGAACTGGGTCTTCCATAAATACATATAAAATTTAGATATAAATATGCCTACAGGGAAATTGTGGTCTGTCAATCAGAGTAGTTCTGTGCAGTGAAGTCAAATTTTATGTTCACTTGCGATAGCAGCACTAATTAAGATAAATTATGCTGACAAAAACTATTTTCTCCTTAAATTAATGGGTAAAGTTGAGGTTAACAATTGGGTTCTTATTTTATATAGTCAAAAAGCCATTTCAACACACTTGTGAAAAGGAAATTGGCAGGGAAAAAAAAAGCGTCAGACTGCCTCACATCATTCCAAAAATAAAACGGACACACAGTGTCACAGAAGCAAAGCCCCCTACTCACTTCAGCAGAGGACACAAGTCACTGATCCTGGTTCAGTGGTGTATATAGACATAGCAATGTCTCCTAATGGCCATTTAAGGGCAGACAGGCTGTGAAAGAGCAACTGCCTATATGTATTATTGAATGTGCACTACTTTTTGAGTCTAAGAGATGCACAGAATTTTACCAACAAACAAAAAAATGACAAAAAAATAAACTTATGGGGGAAAAAATTCAAAACACAGAACCCAAAAAATATTGCAATATTGCAATGTGTCCACTTTTCTACTTTCACAGGTGTACCCCGATATTCAAATTTTAGATGCAACAGCATGAGACCGGTTTAAGAGCAAAGGCATTCTTATCATATCAGGGCATAAGTGGAATCTCGCACACATTAAAAGAGAAAAGTGCGATGTAATATCCATCATCACATCTAAATAATACAAGGGGAATTTCTATGACAAAAGGGAATTCAAAGACTCATACACACTATGGCATTAACCTCTATGCCCTATTACTATTGTCCAACATTAAGTGAGAGGTAGCCTACAGTACCTTGTGCACTGAAAAATTTAGAAAACTGTACATCAATTTACACATGGCAGGCTTACTCTTCCGCAAGCTTGATCTTTGACATATCTCACACATGCTGCACACGCAAATACTCAAGCGCACATCAATCAGGTCAGGGAAAAGTTAACACTAACAGCAGCAATATTACCTGCAGCCGCAGGTTTCTCTAGATTAAAAGCCAGGGTTTCAGATGAGATGTTTTGCGTTTTGTTATTATCAGGGATGTCTAACACAGGAAGCTATTAGAGGTGAATAGCAATGGTGTTCCAAATACCAAAACAAAACACAAGCTGAAAGCTGTTAAGTTCATCAAGTCCTCCAGCTGGCTTTTCTTGATTAAACACTGTTTAAAGCCTCAGTGGCCCTTCACAACAGTATCAACAAGCCTAGTATTAAACATGGCTTGTTGCCCTGAATTTGCTCAATTTACAAAACGGGCCTGGTGTTTTTTTTTCTCTCCATTTTCCCCTTTTTTTAATATCCTTGAGGAAAAAAAGCCCTTCATTACATGCTCAAGCCTTAATTAGTGGCTATCTGGCCCCTTGTTGCTTAGGTGGCCGTGATATTATTAGTTATTACTACAGTTTTAAAATCCATTAAAATTCAACATTTATTAAACCTAAAAAGAAAAATATACTCCTATCCTGTCTCCTACACTGCTTTCATTACACACTGAGTAGGCAGTGTGCACCGATAATTGGTTCCAAGCCAAATTTCACTGATTAGCTCAAACCACAGGATAATTTCACAGCACCCAGTCTAAGTGAGGAGGCATTGGGGTAAGTTTGGTTGTGGCAGCTTCTGCTGATGGAGATGGAGGGGACAGGCAAAAACCAGCAAGAAAGTGGGTCCTGACTTCACTTAGTATCAATGAGAGTATGAGTAAGAGATGATATTTAAGTTTGCATATCACGTATGCAAAGGGGCTCCACAAGCACATCAGGTGTTTTTGCTTAACCCCACACTGCCCAGGTATAATGGCTTTTTTACATGTTGTTCACACATGGGTCAAGGGAAGTTAAACATCAATCCATCTGTTTCCAACATTTTTGTATTCAATTAAACTGTAAATTTCTATTACAGGTAAAATATAGGTCAGTAGTTAACAGGCTGATCAAGGTAACAGATAATAAAGGTCCCTTATTAAATTTACTTACTAAATCTGTTTTAATTATGGCCAATATAGCACAAGAGACAAATTGTGCGCAAGGAGGTCAAACTTATTACGAGCCATAAGGCATGCTGTGAGTATTTTTATACACTTAAAAAAAAATGTGCATCCATTTACCTTTACAGCATTTGGGGCCTGTACACATGCCGCGGTTTTTTTTGCGCCCTAATATCCATAGCTGTCAATGTAGGCGGTAAAAGGTGTGCCTAAGCGCAACAGCCACACCCTGAGATAAACAAAGTACAGCTTTTGGAACGCAGCAATGTGCGCCACTTGCATGTGATGAGGAACAACCAATCACAGTCAGCAGATATCTTTCCTCCCACAGTTTTACATCTGAACCACAGACAATATTTTAGGCCTAATATACACTTTGAAAACATCTGGAAGAAGATCATTTCCGATTTCTGGTAAGTAGGCTATGATATGGCGTCAGTTACGGTTGCTTTGTAATGTCAGGAACAACGTGCTCCACACCCTTGCAAGCTAGCACAGAGTAGGCACAAAAGCGCACAACCTCGTGTTTTCCAGGCGGCAAAAGTCGCAGCATGTGTCCCAGCCCTGAGAGTTACACTCTTTAATTTAATTAATCTTATAGTTTCCTTCAAAAATTTGGTAATTATGCCAGGTACACTCCAAAACCATATATGTACTTCCTTTCAGCTGTCAAAACATCTAAACAGTGCTTAAATGTATAAAATACTCATGGTGACTTTATGATTATAAGCCCATAGATAACCAGACAGGTGTCTGACAGGTGACCAAAGCCTCAGCCTGTCGAACCTAACCGTAGGATAACAACTGTAGTCGTGGATGCCGTGTATCAAAATTGACCTGTTTGCTTTTAATATTCACTCTAATATCTAAATTGTTCTACATTTGAACACACAAAATGCCTTCTTAACAGTCAGCAGTGTCAGCCTTCAATCACAGATCATTGGTGTAATAGAACACAATCAATAAGAATCTCCTCAGTCCCCCACTGCACTTGGCATTAACACATCTGGATGCATTTTGGCACCCGACAAGAAAATGCATCACTGGGACAAAAACAAAGATCAACCCATTTCTTTCTTTGCCAAAACACACATTTACAGGCCTTTCAAACTCTCATTTTTTGCAGGATTGTTCAAGATTGAAACAGAAACACTGTGTTCCTCTTCTCTACTCTTGAGCATTAGACGGACGTTTTTAGGGTGACCATATCTGTGCATCTCAGGTGCGCTTACATATGGGTTTTATGATAAACCCAACCACTATGTGTGTAAATGCCAGGTGGTATAGGGGTGTTTCTTCCTTTGAGCTGTTCGGTCTGTTGGTCTCTCTGTTCAGTAACGTGAACGTGGCATCACACAGAGAGATGGATAGCCTTCCCTTCTCCTCTTACACTTAACCCAACAGATACCAAAGGCTTTCAGATGCCCCACAACAGCCAGCTACACTGAAGGCCTTACATAGCCTGAGACAAAGAGTAATGGATATGTTGTCACACTAACCAGTCATGTCTGTGTGTGAAATCATGCAAGGCCATTTATCTCTCACGCCACGAAAGAACATGTCATATAGCCCCACTGGGACTGAAAGAAGCCCTCAATGATTCCCTTCCATCTATTTAGAATTGGCTTCCACTAACTACACAGTCACAGGCATCAAACCCCTCACTGATTCTCCATCACTCTCCCATGCACCTTATCTGAATTTCCATTGCCTAATGCTAGCTGCACAGGAGATCATCCAGGCCAAGAGAAGGCATTTTATCAAAGTCACAGGCGTCAAACAAGTCGCTGATTCCCTGGTCATCTCCCAAACCTAAAAGGTAGTCATCTTGGTCCAGAAGAGGAGGCCCGAGGTTTAAGAAAGGCTGCAGGGCTGCAGGGATCTGGTCTTCTGTCTGCTGGAGAAGACTGGTGTAAGGGGACGAGATGGGGGAGAGAGTCGTGACGGAGACAGCTGAGGAAGCAGAAGGTGGAGCCGGGGAGGGGATGGAAGAAGTGGCTGTGCCGGTCGGACCTGTAAAAGAAAATGGAGTCAGCTTGTCATTATCTCTGCAAAGTCAAGGAAGCATATTTAGACACTATAGGCCAAAAGAGCAGACATGTTGAATAGTGTTTTGGTGCTGATGACTGGAAAAACACATTTATTTTGCAGTGAATCTCAGAGCCAAAAGACGCATGTGCACAAGCAAGTTGTTTATTGAACAGAACATGGGTTATCTTATCCAGCCAGGTGGGTAGGAGAGTGGCACTCAGAACAAATTTTACACTAGTACCAGTTCAGCTTAGGGCTGCACACTTGCTAAACTAGCTAAAAACAAATGCTACTCATTAAGTCAGTGATTCTGATTTGTTAAATTAGCCTTTACAAGCTTGGACAACTGTTCCAACATTGTAGACATCTTTGGTTGTCCTGAGGTATCAAAAAAATCCATACCTTACTATGAATGTTGTTCATAAGATGCAGTATATCAACAACTAATGACCAAATTCCTATCAGTCTTAGATCTACTTTAAGCTTCAATATCCATTTGAAATAAAAACTAAATTTCTCCAGTTATTGTTTTATGTCCCTGTGTTCGCTGATAATTTATCTCATTATATGACAAAAATATGTAAAAAAAAAAAAAAAAAAATCAGCATAAGAGTTGGGGTTTTTTTTAAACGTCAAAATCCCTGTCTCTTCCTGTTCCATAAAGTGGTTTCAAATGTTTGAAGAATCATCCTGCATTCAGTGTTTTTTCCAAAAGTTCATCCAATCTAATGAGACTTTGGACTCCTAGATAGCCACATGGGTCATATAAAACTGCACTTTCCAATTTGTGGGTTGTAGCATCTAGCTAATAGAGCAATATGGAAAAAGATAGTTCACAAAGCAAGTGGATGTTAGGAACAAAATGTGCGTTTGGCTATCAGCGGGCAAAACATTTTAGTTTCAAACACAAAACAGCTGCTGTATAATTCATTTTTCTCACTCTCTCATCCTACTCCTGATCTAATAACAGGGGCCCTTTCAGACACAAGAAAATGTAGTGTTTATTTAAACGATGTGAGACATGTTTCTTCATCTTCAAAGACAAAGCTGAAGGTCAGTAAAGTCTCATGTAAAAGAAACTGTTGCACACCTGAATCTATCTGAGACGAACCTTGAAGGACTTTGAGGAAAGGTGAGTTCCCATTGATGTCTGTGCTGCCGTTTTTTACAGGACTCCTGGGGTCACTCTCCTCATCCGGGCACAACAGGACGTCTATAGGACCCTTAGTGCTGGTCAGATGGATGGACAAACTCTGGACAGAGGAAATAAAATACTAAGAGGACTGCACTTAATTTGAAGGATGGACAGAGTTCATTTAAGATTAAAAACAAACGACAGTCTCTTTTTCATATACCCTCAACTTGAAAATATTTTACCAACGTATATACACCAAAGGTATTGGAGTCTGTTTATATTGGTGTACCTAATAAACTGGTAACTCGGTGCATATTGATACATTAAATTTAGCTATAGACACTGCTTTAATCACTGTCATCTGCCAAATCCCTGAAAAAAAAAAAAATCAGCAACACCACCTCTAAAGGGTTCATCTAAACTAGACAGAGTAGCAATGTTTCTTCACCACCTCACTGCACTTTTTCAAAGTTTACTCAGTTTTTAATTTCAAAATGCTGTAATTTTCCCCAAAGGTCAACGAGTATTTTTAGGGGAAACATAAGTCATAGGTCAGCTAACAAGTCAGCAAGAAGCAAACGTTTCATCAGGACAACCACGACAGATCCAGCTTGTGCCTTTTTGTGCATGTACACATACCTCATCAGGGTCTGGTACTTCTAGTTTGGTGTCTGTGGGCGCTTTGACGACAATAACAGTCTGGTCCCTGAGGTTTCCCAGCTGTTTGATGTCTTGGTACGTTACGTAGGCATATGTAGAGACGAAAGGGTTAAAGAAATAATGCCACAATGTAAGGACATGTTAATACTAAACATGCATGTATCTGCAAGTCTGAAAATGCTTATAACCTGATAACAAACCTCCAAACTGCTGAAGTAATTTCTGTTCCATGCGCCTACACATACCAAGGTTCCCATACATGTTCATAGGCACATTTCAAAACTTTTCCATGACTATTCAAGGATCCATAATACAAAAAGAATCTTTTTTGCCAAACTTGCCTTGTGTTTTTTTTTCCTTCACATTCACACATAATTCCAACTAGCTGGCACAAATGAAGAAAGACGAAATGTTGGGAGAAAATGTTGCTGCGCACTGACAAATATTACGTTACTATGTTATGTTGATGGTTAGAGAATAGATTTATCATTATGTGACATTAATAATTGTACCAATTTGATACACACACAAAAGAATTCCATGACTTTTTCAAAACTTTACGTGACTTTAACAAATTTCATGACTTGGGAAATGTGGTTGTGCAGTTTCATGACTTTTCCAGGTTTTCCATGACTGTGGAAACCCTGACATGTTGGTGTTCTAAGCAGACTGAATTTAGCATTTTACACACCACGCTTAAGGTGTTTTATGGGTGAAAATGTGTAAAAGATGAGACAAGTTTGTAAAAAAAAAAAAAAAGACGAAAAATGAAACCTTGAACATCTGCTTGGGATCTATGTTAAAAATATTAAAATCACCATGGTCTCACTATGAGACTAGAATTAACATGCGTACCAAAATGTTCTACCACCATCGATTTGGTGTTGTTTACCTGCAGAACTGTGAGAATATATTTACATGAAGTTTGAAAACTAAAATAAAGTAGCCTCAAATCATTTGAACTTTTGGATGAAGTGTCAGCAAACAACAAAAGGATATTTCTGGTTGCTCTGCAGCTCACTCATGTGTCTCATATCCAGGCTGCATCTCTGGATGAGTTGTTCGAGCCTCTGCTCTTCTTCTCCCAGTGCAGAAACTTCCGCTGTTAGTCTCTGTCTCTGGCTCAGTGCCCCCTCCACCTCCAACAGACTACAGCCCCTGTGAGAGAGTGAAAAGAGTGAATTAAAATAGATTTAGTACTGGCTCAGGCTCTGACACTTGCTGCTACATTACTGTCTCTTACTCATAGCTTCAAATATTTGCTACAACAGCCTAAACATAAAAAAAAAATCCTCAGCCTCTCTAGGACGTTGCAATGTCACGATTTTGGTAATTAATGCAAATTCTACCACTCCCCACGATGTCTGCGCTGCCTTGCAACACAAATGTCTCATTTCTCAGCAAAAGTCACTGCTAAAGACCATGGAAGGAAATTCCCTGATGTTCTGCATGAAAGCGGAGGTAAACGATTGTCCATCCTATGTAACATTGTGGTGGAACACAAACAGAAGTCATTGTTAAAAATAAACACTTGTTACCGCAACACATATCTGGAAAATGGACAGACAAATCACCATGACAGAGGCTGTTCCAGATCTATTGCAAGAGCTGAAAGTATCAAGGTGAAATAAATTCAATATGCAGTGTTAGCATTAACACTACTGCCTTCAATTTGTAATGACTTATACATTAAAAAAAAAAAAAAAATTACAACTATTTTTTCCCCAATTTTTATTTGCTCCTGCAAAAAATCCCCCCAAAACATTGCAAAATGCAGTGTAATGTTAAAGAAAAGATGCTGTGAATTTAGACCACGACAATCTTTGAAAAATGCCCTGCAAATCCTTGGAAGGACTGACTCCTGGATTCCCTTTGCAACCTAAAAATAGAAGAAGGTCAGAGCACTGACAATGTTTTGTCTGTCTTTAAATCAGAGAAATCTAAAATGTTTTGACTGCTAAATGCATTCTCACAGTCATTTGATACAAGATTAACACGGCAATTCCTCTGCGGACATTCCCAAGTTAAATGACTGATATGGACTGAATTTATTTTAGCAACATCTAAATTTAGGCTGACTTCATCATATCCAAGACAAGAAAAATCTCAGCCTTAAATAAAAGATAACAGATCTGGTATATAATCACACACGCAACAAAAAAGCCAACCACAGAATGCATTCATAGGCCTAAAGTGGTGAGCACGGGTGCTTCAGGCCTATTCCTAAACTGCACGCGCTCTTGGTGATTACTGAACAAATGAGGGTATAATTAAATGAGCATAACAGAGTGTAGCACAGTCAGGTATACTCAAGCTTTGATGTGGCAACAGTTTGCATGAAGCCACCTGCCCTCCTGTGCTCGACAGACCAAAGAACACTTTAAACCCTGTTTATACGCCTTAACTAATCTGAGACTTTGAGGTTCTAACTTCAAGGCAACGAGATAACTCATAAAGTGGAGTAAGCAGAATCATGGACACCAAGAGACCTGGAATATGTCACACAGAGAGTATTAATGATAGTAGGTGCTTGGGTCCACAGGTAGGACAAAAACATAACTCTTAAAAAGGTGAAAACCGAGAGTCTAAGTGATAGCGAGAGACATAGTGAGCACTTACATCCACTGAATGTTGTTCTTCGATTTCTTCTTGATGAGGTGAATGCCTTCTAGTACATTGGTGATATCATACAGCCGCCTTTTCTGTACCTGAATGTAAAGGACACACTTCTCATTAGACACCCATTTAGTGGTTGAATTTACTGTGTTAATTATTAATCCTTAAAAAAAAAAAAAAAACAACCTGAACTAAAATATCCACAACTTTTTCACTGCTTTAAACAGATTTTACAGATGTTCACCAGTTTCGGTAGCATCACTAATCGTGTTGGTAGCAGCAATGTATTGAAGAAGAAGTAGGTAACTTTAAATAGCCACTCTACAAACAATGCCCCCTTTCTTTCTAAAAAGTGTCTGATTGATAAGTCTTTTTCTGTTTCGATCTGAAATTACCTGTAAGGTTTCAGCGGCGAGGTTGAGATCCAAGACGCCATCAGAAGACTGGGCAAGAAGGTCCACAAACTTCTTTGTCAACAGGCCCAGGGAGGTGTCGTACCGAGTCTTCTCTGGGGGAGACTTGGGTGCTTTGGTTGAGGAAAAGTAAACGGAACAGAGAATTAAAGGGGGAAAGGACAATGTATTTAAGTGTTAGACTTGATAATGGAGTTTGCAAGGAAAGCAAAAAAATAAAAACTTCCGTTTCACTTGGTGGGAGGAAGTCCAAGTAAATTGCTGATTTGTTCAATATGTGAAAAGGGCAACACAATCACAAAACTCCTGACTTCAAAAACCAACAGTGGTGTCAGAGGAAGTTAATAATATGTACGATAGTACAATTTAATCCAATCCAACACAGCCACCCTGCAATACATCCTACCTATTTAACTTTTTTGGTAATTTGCAGAAAATGGTGTGGCATTTTGTACTGGGCTATATTATTGGTTTAAAGACAGAAGTACATCTAAAGTTTGGGAGAACTTTTTTAAGTCATTTTGGAGGCAAATGACTTAATAAGTCATAATCAGCTGGGAATGTGCAATTTCTATTAGGAGGGAATCCAAACTTACATAACAGGTCAAGCAATGACATGAATTTAACTTAAATGTTTATGATCACCAGCTGGAAACATTAAACAAGTACAGAGTTAGATATTTCCCAGCTGGACTAGCACTTTAGTATGAATAGTGCTGATAAAATCTGTTGCGCTCTTCAGAGGGTCACAGCATTTTAGGAGGACACGGTCAAAGCATGTCACCGGTCTCACCCTCCAACACATCCTATGGCTGGAATCAACAATATATTACACAGTCTGTGCTTATGTATTCCGACATGATTCTGAATGCGACAATATCTTGATTTTGATAGGGTCATATAAACGGCATATTCCATTTCGGCATTCCAAATTAGCCTTTTTACAAAAGAAGCTTTTTCTGATTAAGTCATGGGATAAGTCTTTGTGACATGCATACAGTGCATTCTGAATATGTGTCTAAATTGGGCTTTTTACCCGCAGTTTGCAGCACTCAGCCTCTTGCCTGAGTACAGTCAGCTCTGTGCATTTTCATGGATATACTGTACAGAAATCAACAGCTCGCAAAGCTGTAGGATAAAGATGCATGTCCAAAGTTAAAGCCCACATTTCTGATCAGAAGTAAAAACACAGCTCATTTTAAACATTATGAAAGACTTTATATGGACAGGTTTTTAGAAATGTGCAAATATCAAAATGTCGAACGTTTGAAGGGGGTGGCTAAAGGATTAAAAAAGGAGACTGTATTTGCACAGTTGATAAAGTCAGCCACTTTGAAAAATAAATCCTATTTTGATGCAAGGAAGCAAAATAGCACTAGCAGCTTGAACAGTTCCAATTATATTCCAGTTTAGCCGACCGCACAGGACACGCATGTAGAGGGTAAACAGAAAAAAGGGCCATCATGAGAGGACAGCTCGTTTAATGTTTTCATAGATCAGGCCCGGTGATGTCTATATCGTAGAAGTTAGTTATAAAGTTGATTTTTGCATTGGCTGAAATTTTTGTGCATTAAAGACAAATGCAAAAACCTTAACCAACGTTTTTGCGTTTCAGCTCCACCATTTCTTGTTCTGTGATATCTAAAGGATTACACTTCAAATTGTTATATTTTGTCATGTGATGTTACTTAAGACGCCACAGTGGCAAATACACATGACAAAGCTCATTGTTAAACTACTAACACACCAGGAAAATATAAACCTAGGAATATTCCTAAAAATATCAATATAAACCACAAGGTAAACCTAAAAATATGAAGAGTTGATACTAATAAGTCTACAGAGCTAAGGAATTTGGATAAATTTGTATGCTCTGAATAGAAAATAAAAGTATAATCTCTGCACTTTTGAATGTATGCTAAATGCCTATTTTTTTATTTTTTAAACTGTACTGCACTTTGAGTGAGAACTGAGAGACTCTTTAACCCTCGATGTTTGTATTTCGAACATCACACGGTCTAATGTGTTCAACTCAGTGATAATCTGTTTTCTGATAACTGTAGCTGCATCAAGGCCATTCCTGAGTATGAAACCTGGTGTGGACTGTCTCTCAATCAGGATGACCCTGTATCATTGTGCAGTGAAGGTTACATATACACACAGGATGGCAGAGAGCTTCTTACTTCTTGGTGTCTTAAGCCGTGCCCCATTGGCCACCGTGGCCCCCCCTCTTCCTCTGGGAGTCCTGGCTGGTTCTGACTGGTACTGGTGGTCTGAATCATCGAGCGCCAGCCGCCTTTTTGCCTACGGGGACAAAAATATACTGTTAACAGCACAAATGGCTGTTTTGGTCACTCAGCAGGCATCTCATCTTTGAATCCACAAGCCGTGATACATGATGCTAAATGCATCATTACTTTCATGTTAATAAGCATTCACAACCATTTCAAAGTTAATAGAATTACATTTCTTTTTTAATGAAGTAAAGAAAAAGTGTTTAAACTGAAAAGGACAGTGCACTTGCTAAACAAATTCCAGTGTGAGGACATCATGTTTCTCCTGTCTTTTCTATTTCGGCTTTGATAGTTTTTAAGTTGGAGCAGGTACAAAGATTCTGTCAAAAATAGCTCAAGAGACAAAATGTTTTTATCCAAATTCCACTATACCATGGAGAAACGGTTGGCCTTATGATCCTGCACCAAACCGTTGGTTGTGATTTTGTCTTTTTGCTGAACACATCAGCCAAGACAAACCCGCATATCTTAAGAGTGAGTCACATTTATGGGTTTGATTACACTGCTGCATAGTAATGCAACAAAAACAATAAGTCAATTTAGAGAAAGCAGAGAGCGCCATACTTAATCCAGAGACTTTAAAAATGATTACCAATGGATCACAACTTCTGTCAAATAATGTAAAAATGAAGTCACTTTCTGGACTCCATTTGCCAATTAATCATCTTTAAACAATAACGCCCCTCCTGAACAAATGTTTTGGGAGCTTATGGTCTATTTGGATATAATCCAGTATTTTAATCATACATGTCCATGTTTTGTTTTTTTTAACTCCAAAGTTACTGGTTGCCAATATCTAACCTGTCATAGTCATTTTTTTCTATTGCAGCACTGGTATCACTGGACAATGGTCAGATATGTTTATTTCCTAATATTCCAGCAATAGAAAACATTTTAAATGTCTGCCTGGTCACCGCTTTAGTATTTGACACCATTATGAGACAATTCAGGCTGTGTGTTGCATCCCCTCACCATCATAATCATTTCTGAACCACATTTGTTATCCCCTGATTGAAAAACTGAATACTTTTTGATATCACCAGCCTAATTTGGTATTCTAGTCATCATTACTGTAACATGGCATGGTGGCTTAGTGAATAGTCTCTTCAACCAGGGAACCCTTGGACCTCTGTGTTGGCTAGAGTCCATCCTGTTTTAGTGTTTGAGCAACACACCAGTACCAGGGTGCTGGGCTACTGCATCTCCCTCTAAACCATGTGCAGGAAAATAGTCAGTTAACCGCCAGATATATTAAGACATTTAAGCACAATATACCCCTAATGTTAATACTTTATCTTACCTAATGCAGCCCAAGTCTGAGAAAGAATAATATGCCCTCTGTTGACAGTCAAAATGTCAGCCATTTTATATCAGCAAGCAGCTCCCCTCACCCCCTGCCTGGTCATGACTACAGCCTGAGATACACAGGCTGGTTTAGTTCATAAAAGATGAATAGCCACGAACAAACCAACACCCTGAATGCAGCCCAAACTATTTTGTGTGGTTTGTGCAGGTTGAGAACACAGGAAACGTGCAATCACTTCTACAGCAACAAACTCGAGTTTCACTTTACTTGGCATGAAAGGCACCATAACGTTGCACTTTATTTACAACAAAAAAGAGGGACATAAAACACTTGTGCAAAATTAAGGTCAACGCCGACAACGAGTAGTGTTGTCCTGTAATGATCAATACTGCTACTAGCCTTGAAAGCTAACACATTTTCGAGCTTCATCCAAGTTGGCTTGCATCTTCAGAGACGACTGGGAGAAATATCTATCGAGTAGTTTCAAAACTCGAGTCAAGCATTAGTTACGTACAAGCCCGTGTATTTGCAAGTTTAACCACTCGTGTGTTGTTAGAAAGCTAAAAAAAAATTAGCTAACTAAGAGCCAAGCAGCCGAACAATCCCCCAACCCCCCAAAATTAGGACACCAACAGCAGCCACTAGGCCACCGCTAACGTTACTCATCTCTTACCAATATTTCCATCTGGCTGCAAGGGTGAAGCGGACTCAAAAGCACCACGAAGTTAGCATAGCACGCTATTAGTTGACATGACTACGTTTCTGTAAACGCAAAACTCACTTAAACTCGACGTTTGCTTCCCTACAGACAACATACCATGTAACCAACCCACTTGGGTAACTTAGCTAGCGGTAGTTAGTTAGCCACCTCGCTAGGTTGAGGGAATGCCCTGGCTAAGCAGCTAATGTTAGCTGCCCGAACAACAAGCTCGGCTAGCCTAGCAAGCTAACATTTTGTCGTGTTTGTGGCTAGTTGTAGCAAGCCTAACATGTTGAAACGAGCTGTATAGATGATTACCGGCGGTCTCCCCAGAGCGGGTCGTTGTCCTGCTCCGTTTGCTGCAGCTTGTTGTGGAGTTGTGTAAATGTTGTTTATCTGAGGTTCAGATAAACACACATTTGATGTCTGTGTAACGTTGCAAGGCGGTGGGGTGGTTATTATTTGGATATACGTCGCATTGGATTGACCGGGGTTTAAACGATCCGTGAGAGTTGTTAAAATTATATTATTGTCCAAAGGAGAGCCCCCAACCCCCGCTAAAATCACTTTGTCCGGAGCTGAGGAGATCCCTCTTCTCATCTTGCGTATTCGGGGTAACCCCTTTCTTGTCTCCGTACTTTCAAGCCCGTATGGCTGCTAATCCGCCGCGATAATTACAAAAATAATCAGACCGAAGTAAAGATGAAAGTCTGATTCATCGACTTTTGTAAGATATTTTTCCTTAGGAAAGTGCATTTAGGCAGATGCAACGGATTAAAAAGTAGCGCAACTCTCGTTTCCCCCGTCTAGAAATGGCTTCAGGAAACGGCCTGATGAATGAAGGGATACGGTTTACGCGCTCAAGAGCCCTCCCGCGAAACTCAGATTTCCCGGGAAATTTTCAAACGGAATTTACATGCCAGACGCTATTGGTCCTTCAGATGAGAGTCTCCGCCTATATTACAGCCACATTAGCCAATGAAAGCACAGGATTCGATGCGCCACGTGTTCATTGGCAGTTGTAAACAGGCAGCGTCACCTGTCACGCCTTGCGTGTTCACAGACAGGACGCTGAGCGGCGCAAGTGACCGATTGTACCGAGGGGACAGGGCAGAGGAAAATTTCCAGCCCTTGACATAATGTTCTCCATTTCTTGCTCTCCTTTCTCCATCTTGTAAAAATAATAACAAAACTATTCGCCCTCCGTTTCAGAGTGAGATTGTCACAAAGCCTTATGTCTACGAATATCGAAGTGACTTTGCTGGGAATATTCTTTGGACAAAAGTGTGATCATTGCCCTGCAAAGCATTTTCTTAAGAAATTTAAGAATTATATAGATACTAATTGTTGCTTTTGTTAACCTCTTTCAGAAACGGTGCCCTTTCTTTTCTGGCCTTGTCAGTAGGCCTATTTTCAATTTGATTCAATTCACTTCAAAACTTTATTAAAGACTCAGCTCAAAGAGAGGTTCATATATATATATATAGGTGCTTAGTCTATAGTTTGGAAAATTGTGGAAATATGTTTCCAAATTTATTATCAACACTGTATGCAAAGACTTTGCATTATTTTATGAGCATCTTTTATTCTGAATCTTTGACTATGACACACAATTTTAGGAAAAAGGCATTTATAATAAATCTGTTGATTATTTTCACCAAATTTTACATACATAAGTTAAGTCTAAGTTGAAAAATGAAAGGCTCCTCTTTACTGTTTTTCTTTCTTTTACAAAGAGTTTGAAAATTACATAAACACTAGTAAATCGTGTACCAATAAAAAGGCCATAAAAGCTGTAATGAAGTGTCAACTGTAGGATATGTAACAGAAATGTAATCTAAACTTTTGTGAAGGAACCAATCTCTTTACCAGTGGGGTTGCACTATAATCATTGTTGCTGTCCAAATCAGTGATATGTTTATATTTTTAAATGTAACCATTGATAATAATAATAATAATAATAATAATAATAATAATAATAATAATAATAATAATAATACATACGCATGTACATAAAACAACATTCTCCTTTTCTTAACTTTTTTTTGGGGGGGGGGCTTCTATATCAAAATTACAAATTATTTTAGGGCATTAAATGTAGACTTTCTCCAAGACAATGGGTTGCTGTGATTGCGGACTAGTCATACCAGTTGGTAAAAGTGAAAAGAGGTGATACAAAATACATCTTAAAAAAAATAATGAAATACATGCATACAGAAAAAAATGTATGCACAAATGCATACTCTGCTATTTTCCTCCTGAAGACAGTTTCATTTGAATTTGCCTATTGTTAGATGGTAGTAATGTTTGCTGAATATTTGCCCAAAATCATTATATATTTACACGGACAGGTCATATATCTCCACACATCTGGAAGCTTTCCAAAGTTAGCTTTACAACAGACAGAAAATTATACAAACCAATAATATTGTAAATAGTATGTGAAGTCTATGTTAATGTTTCTTTATCAGTAAAGGTTTACATTAAGTATTGGAAAGGTAACTTCATAAAATCAAGCACCATACAATTCTAATGTGTTTGTACTAGGGGATTTCCATTTTGTGCTACTTCATACTTTTACTCCACTGCATTTCAGAGGGACACATTGTACTTTTACTTTATGGCATTTGTTTGACAGCTTTATCTAGTGTGCATACAAAATATGTGATAAGCTTAAAAAATGTGTGTTTTTATACACAAACTGTGCAACGGTATTTGGTCAACCACAACATTGCCGTTAACACAAATGCCGTTAACACATAAAATGCATGCATAATAAAAAATAAAATAATATAGCCAATACAATAGTTTAATTCTCTGGAAGGGGCCACTCTGTCTAACAGTTCTTTTACTTTTCATATTTAAGTACATTTTGCTGAAAATGCCTCTACTTTCATTTAAATCTAATTTTAAATAGAGGACTTGTAATGGTGTGAAGGTTTTTTCGTTTTTGTTTTTTGCATTGTGATATTTCTACCTTTACTTGAGGGAAAGACTATAATATTCCCTCCACCACTGCTTACATTACTCGGCGGTGTTCTCAGGCCATATGGCCCATGACGTACTGCTATCAAACCCACATCAAAAATAGGTAAAAATGCAATGTAAACGCTGGACAGAAAATACATTGTGAGTTGTATTAATATAATGAAATAAATGTTGAAGAGACATCCATTCAACTTGAAGATGTTATAAGCTCTAAAATGTAAGCTCTAAAATGATCCCAACCTCTGATCTTAACACCATTTGATTCAGATTCAGATTCAGACAACTTCATTGATCCCAAAGAGAGCAGTTAATTTGCATCTAACCCCGTCCACAGTCACACAACACAATTACATGTTAAAAGAAATAGCAATAAAAATGTCATTTGAAATGACTACTGTCAGAATTTAGTAACCTGACAGCAGAAGGAATGAAAGAATTCGAGTATCTATAAGTTCTCTCCGAAGATACATGATAGTGGCGGCCAGAAGGCAAAACATGATCAGGTTGGCTGATAAATTTCTTAGCCTTTTTTTCACCTGATTTTCCCAGAGGGAACACAAGTCTCTTTGCCTTACTCCAGTGATCTTGGAACAGACTTTGACAATGCTATGTAGGTTGTTCTTCTCCTTAATGGATAGTCCATTAAACCAATAGATAACGGAGAATGTTAAAAGACTTTTGATAAATGAACAACAAAAGTTACTTAAAATCCTCTCACTGACATTGAAAGAGTTCAGCTTCCTCATCAAGTGGATTATCTGTTGTCCACGCTTTACAATAGACTCAGTGTTAACATCAAACTTAAGTTGGTAGTCAAATACTGTTCCAAGATTTTTAAAAGACTCCACAGTTTGGACTTCTTTGCAATGACACTGGCATTATGTTCAGTGTTGTGTCTGAAATTAATAATCATTTCCTTTGTTTTTTAACATTGAGGCCAAGATAATTGGATAATTTATGGTGCAAGAGGGGAGAAATTTCACAACCTAAAATCTATTAAATGGCGCACAAATTGTTCAACATTGTGAAACATTTTAGATCGAATGTATAGCTGTTACCTTTTTTATGCTTATGTTACCTGGGAACCGCTAACAGAACTTCACATTGGGGAATCAATCATGACTCAGAAATAATCACACAATTATTAATAATCTATTCCCATAACTGCCTACAAGGTGGTCTCTCAGGAAATGATATTTAGTCCTTTCACAGATTACCTTTCTTCAAACTCAACACACACGTTTTCCTACTCATTTCTATGTTTAGAAATAAGATTTGGCTACCTTATATCTTATTTTTGACAAAGCAGGAATTGACTTTACACACACACACACACACACACACACACACGCACACACACGTTACCACAGCACGCCAAAGCTGATTGCTTCATACCTTGAATAACCAGATTCAAACACTGTGTTCATACTTTGACAAGACAAATTACTCATTTTAAATAATCATGTTGCTTCAAGTTTGAAAGATGAATTAAACCGGAAGTAGGTGATACGGCTTTCATATATTTATTTAAAAATACCCCAGTGTCCCAGTTAAATGTATTACACACAAGTTTCTCTTTAAACCTAATCTTTACTCACGATGTCTGTGTTTTTTTAAGATAAAATCACAAGATACACTGCAACTTTTGAAAGAGACGTCACACAAAATCAAAATGTGTGTGTGGGAACTGTTGTAATAAAAAAATCGTATTTTAAATAGCGGGAGTTCTACGAGTACACTGTAGGTGAAAACAATTCAGCATAACATATTTCTCATTACAGACAGTACTGATCGTAGGTTTTTTCTTTATTTGTTACGCTAGTCGAGACGGCTTTTAATTTGGAAGCCACGACCGGAAAACCTATTTATTTTCCTCCT
Organism: Plectropomus leopardus; assembly: GCF_026936395.1. NCBI lineage: Eukaryota > Metazoa > Chordata > Actinopteri > Perciformes > Serranidae > Plectropomus > Plectropomus leopardus. The sequence continues at coordinate 14,957,267 of NC_142186.1, forward strand.
GTCTGCGTTTGGCTTGACTGGTACTGAAACTGAGGAGGAGGGAGAGCTCGGAGTGCGATGCCGCCTGGGCTGACATACTGTGGACTGGCTGGACTTGTCACGGGGCCTGTCAGGCAAACAATGTGTTTCTGTCACAGAAAATAAGAAGTAAATAGATTAAAACAAGGGAAAAGACATCTGTGGACACGGGCGTCGCGACAGAAGAACTACTTAGGATGGGCGAGCGCGCGGACGTTGCGTTTAAAACCACTGGATCAAAGTGGCTACAGCCCGTCAGTGAATATTTGGGCTTTCCTCTTGATCAGGTAGGAGAATCTGTCCATAGATCACAGCTCAACTAGGATATTTCTGAGTTAATAATGAACATTTTTCAAGCTTTGTTATGGTGTGAATATCACTGTCATACAGTCTGTCAGTTATCGGCGTGCCACTTAGATTCACCAACGGTTAACAACGCCCGCATTGCAGTTCATCTCTGTAAACGTGTAGATTAAACTTTTCCGGTGTTCTCTAAAATTGCATTTAGAAACTGATGATGTGCAGAACAAAGTCTAAGAAACAGGCAACCTAATATTATCGCTTTATTAGTTACTTGGTCGTGTTTGAAGTCTTCCTCAACAACCTGGAACTGACTCATCCTGGTACCATAGACCTCCATTTAATAACCTTACAACTGATGTAAGACAATAAACTAGTTTAATTTGGCAATTGTAGGAAACTATCATAAAACAAAGTAGAAGAATTGTTATTGTTACGGGCTTAAAATGTGTCATTTTAATTTAATTTTATTATTATTATTTTGCACCAATAAAGAGTGGTTGAACCATGTCAATGACCTTTCCACGTGATTCAGAAATATGAAAAAGTGGGATCCTTTGTCTTTGTATGTTGTCTGGCTCAGGAGTTATGGAAATCTGTGATTTTCACCATTTGCCTGGAGATAAATTCAAGTTGGCTGTCAAACTAGAGAAGTGTAATTCTAGACTCCATTAGCGTCCTAAAGAAAGTTACAAAAAACTATTAAACTATAAACAATTGCTCCAGACTGTAACGTTCTATCCTAAAATAACATCCCAGCAAAGCCAATGGATAAGCCTTTGACACTACTGAGAATGATGTGTGTAAAAAAATCACTATAATCTTGCATTATGCTGTCATAATACATCCCCACGTGAGTATTAGGAGTTGTTTTTATCAGGTTTCTAAAGCAGATTTTTTGTTGAATATTTTCATGTCTGACAACCTATTCTAATCTTTACCCCCCCCCCCAGGTGAATTTTTTGGCATGCCAGCTCTTTGCCTTGGGTGCTGCCTTCTGGTTTCGTCTCTACCTCAGTCCTAGCCATGCCAACCCCCTGGTCAGGCACGCTGTGGCCACTCTTCTTGGCATTGCCTTTCTCATCCTCTGCTTTGGATGGTACTGTCTGATACTGTCAGAGATTCACTCACACAGTACTCCATTCAGTTTCTCTAATATGATGCTGCACCTCTTCATTTTCTCAGTAACAATCCTTAATTAACATTATAATTTGAGTGAGAATATGTGGTGGTTGACCACTGAGCTCAGTGTCTACTAAATGTCTGCCATTCTGACAAGCAGGCAGGGCTAATGTTCAATGTGCAGGGCTGCAGGCTTATAATTACAGGAGAATGGCAAGGACGCACGCTGCAATGAGGAGAGATGTTTGAATCAATGAATTTATCATTTGAGGTACTACATATGCGGTTCTAATCCAGGGAGTTTTAGCATATTCCATGAGGAACAGGTTTCAGGTTTTTGTCTAGGACACTGACACACACTGCATCATATCACATACATAAAATCCACCTCAGGATTAAATAAAGAACACTGGTTTATTCAAAGATTCGTAAGTATGGACATGTTCTGATTTTGTGTGTCCTTGTCTGCAGGTACTCCGCTCACATCCTCACAGTGGTGGTTGCAAGCTACTTGATTATAATCCAAGCTGACATCAACAATGTACACAGGTAAGAGTTGGTCTGCATTCTTCCACATAAGTCTGTGATAAAGCTAAAATATTAGACCGTAAAATGGAACATGAAATGCTACAGCATTGGAATGTGGTGGAATTTGTGACATTTAAACATCAGCTGTAACAGAGTTGATTCCTTATTGCTGTGTGGCATTACTAAATAGTTTTGTGCTTTGTCTGCATTCGGTTGCCTTGTTCGGTTGCTTATAGAAAAAAATTTGTTCTGTTGCTGGAAGTGTTCTTGCTCTAGACCAGACTGACCTGATAGTCTGACATCATGCTGACAGTTGGTTGACAGCTGCTTTAGCAGCAACATCTCATTTTCACGATACTTGTGCAGTTGCAGATGCTGTTATCTTCAGGTAAAACAAGTAAAACAAGATCAGCTGAATACTGTTTCACGTCATAGGTGTGTATCTGGTGGAGAGGGCAGACAGCTTTGTCTAGATAATGTTAATTGTATTGATAATTTGTTGTAGTAAGGCGAGTTTTGACATTTAAATCTGAAAAACAAAGATTTGCTGTTACGCCCATCTTGGAATTTACCCATTTATCAACTCCCTCTCGCATATTTCAACACAGACTGCAGTGCAATGCACTCTTCCTCATTATCCTCCAGTAAAAATGTGGGGTGGACTAAAATACTGTTGCTGATAGAAACTAACGTAAAACACATCAGATAAAAAGCATCCAGACACGCCAGCCAGACCTGTCTTCTTAGAGATTACCAGACTGTGTATTTGTGTGCATCTTTATGTGCCTATTTCTCACTTTGCAGCCATGTTTACAGTGTATGTGTGCAGCTCTTTGAGTTTACATAGTATATGTTTCATAATATGTGCATGTTTGCTTGAAACAACTCGTATGTGTCATAGTATTTTTTTTTTTTTATGAATGGAGTGTCATAAATGAGGTTTGGTGAGGTTTCCCTGGCATTCATTTTTGTAAAGGGATTGCCCTGCAGGGAGAGGAACATAAAACTCATTGTTCTTTACTTGTGGAGCAAAACACACAGTGTAAGCTGTGTCCCAGGTTAAACATGCATACCAAGTTACACATGTCTTTATAAGTGGCACAGGGTGAAAGGAGGTATTGACCCCAGTACACTCTCTCAAAACAATGACCTATTATTGTGACATAATGTCAGTATTTATTAGGAATTTGTTGGGGTGATCCTGATGTTGAACATTGGCCTGTCTTTTTGATGACTTCAATTTATTTGAGCTTGATCCAGATGTTTTGTAATAATTTAGTAGCATTTTATTGTAGAATAGGTCAGTTCATACATTTTCATGGTCTCATTAACAACCTTTAAAGACAGTTTGCTAGTCTAGTTCAGCTGCAAGTTGTCACTTGCATATTTTTTTTTCAAGTCATCAGTTTAACTGATATCAAATAAATGATTAATTCTGACCCATATCTAATTGCAAGTGCACACCAATAAGGTTTACAGCAAATGAAATATTAAAATACATAAGAAAGGCATCCATGTGGTTGCTCAGTCTGAGTCTGCAGAGAAAACATTCAACCATTTAAAATGTTCCCAAGTCCAATCCAAATGTGTATTTGGAAAAGGGCTGCAACTAACAATTATTTTTATTGTTGATTAATCTGTTGATTATTTTCTCAATTAAATTATACTCTTATTATTATTATTATTAGTAGTAGTAGTATTATTATTAGTATTATTAGTATTATTAGTATTATTATTAGAAATAGTAGTAGTAGGAGTAGTAGTATAAGTATTATTATTTTAGCATTTTGGTTTTGGTTATTTGTCAGAACATGGTGAAAATGTCGATCAGTGTTTCCCAAACCTGAAATGACATTCTGAAATGCCTTGTTTTGTCCACAGCTCAATGATTTTCAGTTTACTGCCATAGAGGAGGAAAGAAACTTGAAAATATTAATATTTAAGAAACTTGAATTAGAGAAATGTGACTGTTTTTTCTTTAAAAATTACTCTTAAAATGACAATTAATTGAATATCATATAAATTGGCAGTTAATTTAATGATTGACAATTGATCAAATAATTGTTGAATCTCCTATTTGGCACATTTTTCTAGGGATTAAATAAGAGAATTTGTAGCACATTAGCAAAAATTGCTAACATGATAGGTGACAAGTCATTTAAACGTATTAATACTGGATGAAGAGGTGGAAGCCCCTTTTTGTCACATTTACAGGTATTGTATCACCAGAAGGTGTGTGATTTGTTTTGTTTATTCTTCCACATACAGGTATTCCATGGTGACGGCTATGGGCTACTTGACAGTGTGCCAAGTGAGCAGAGTCTTTATTTTTAACTATGGAGTTCTGTCTACAGACTTCTCTGGGTAAGGAAAAACATAGTAACTTTGTTGTCTCACTTCTTTTTCCTCTCTCCTCGCCACACCCTCCAGGTGACAGCATATTAGTCATTTCAGTTTTAGTACAGTTGGGATGTTATCAGTTAATGTTTCCAAACCATGTTGTTCCTGCTTACACATTTGCCAGGACCACGGCCTTGTGTAAATACAACACCACTGATTAAAGAGCAGCACTGGTGATTGTTCACAGTTGACATTGTCCAGCCAGGTAGTGTTGAGGTACTTTCAGACTCCTGGCAACTGTGACTTTGTTGTATTAGAAACAAGGTGGCTTCTAAAGGAGTGAGCAGTTTACTCTTTAGTATGTTTCTCTTTATTTGAAGGGATTCTTCTTATCACCTTATTACATTTAGACTCTATAAGGATAAAGAAGTGTTTCAAGAAGGCTTCCTATAACAGAGGATGGGTGGTGACTTCTCTGTTGTTGCCTATTCTTTCATAAAGGAAAGATTTCATCATCAAAAATGGCTATTTTGAAACCGAAACTGCAACCACAGGCTTTAACTGCAACATCATTCCAAAGCTACTTTCACATTGATTGCATGTAGTCACTTTTAAAAAAAGAGAACAACTGGTTTTAGCTCATTGCAGAGTGCATCTTGTAGAGAGAGCAGGGCCTCCCAGGATTCACAAAAACATGACAACTATTTAACTATACATGGAGCTGCAAATACATTGGGTTTGTTAGGATAATACTTTAAATTGTTCACACCAGATAAAGCTGTGTTTTCCGTGTGCAGTTGTTCTTTTAAAGGTAACACTTGACTTTGCTGGCTCCTGTATTCAGCAACTTTTTTGCCTAGTTCTGGTGTGCATGAATTTGCTGGCAGCCTCGCTTGCACCCCGCGTGACTGTGGTGATGATCAGCCAGGCCTGTGAGTCAGCCTCGGTCAGAGCCATATATTGAATTAGAGATCCAGCTTCTTTAAGCTTTCGGATCGGACAGAATAATCTTTTGTGAATCACAGAGATGGTGTTGTATGTGTAGGGAATGGATTTATAAGTACTTCAAAATCTAAGGTTCTTTGACTCAGTGGGCTTTTTTGCTAGTTTTACAGCATTCATTTGCTTTGGCAATTTGCTTGTTTCCACTGTTTTGTTGTCCTCATTATCACCTTGATATGATGTGCTGCTTTCTTCATTGGAAGATGCCAAACACAGTTTAGCTAAAGCTTGTCTCAGAAGTCTGTGTGCTATTCTCTTGTTTGTCAGCGAGCATTTCCATAAGCTGAATTTGTGCAGGACAGCAGAACTGAAATTGAACTGGGTCAAAAAAATCTTGTGTACGGTGCCAACTTTCTGCATGGAAAAACAGAGTCCATCGGCTACAGGGGCGGAGAGTCGCTCATACTGGCTGGCACCCTGAAAATGTTTCTCTAAAGCCAACTGCCAGCTCTCATTGAGCTGGCACTGCCAGCCGCTCGGCCCCTCTCTGCCTCGGTTTTCCATGCTGTCCGCACAATGCAGCCCACTCACACACAGGAACCAGCGTGTGTGTGAGCGAGAGATGTAGTTTATGTGTGCCTTTGTGCACACATACTCACATTCTTGGGACAGAGAGGTCTCTATCTGTGAATGAAACAACGAGAGAGAGTGTGAAACTAGTGTGTGCAGACTTACTGTATAAGACCCTAATGCCCTCCATCGTCGCCTCACTGCCAGAACTTTATGGTATCCAGAAATGGCTGCCTGAAACAAAATGTAAACTGTGTAAACAAAACAAAATACAAACATCAGTTAATGGACAAATAATGTATGTTCTCCCTAGTATCTCTGTTTACAGTGCAATGCTGTGTATTGTATTGTTCGGATGACAGTCTGAAGTACAAATGTCAAAAATGCAAGCAAAGTACTACATTTTATTTTTTATTGTACTGCAAGCAAGTGTGGTGAATCTTACGGTTTGTTTTTTTTTAACTTAATTTTTATTTAAGTTTCATTCAAAATCATGTACAGAATCATAATCATCATATCTGCTGTTTCATATACAAGGTGACAATTATGGTACACAAAATAGACAGAGACTACAGTGACAAAGAAAAATATAAAATAAAGTAGAATAGAGCAAGATGGAATAAAAGAAATAAAATTATATCAGTATACCCATGGCAGGGCTCCACCTTTTAGCGAATATATGTTTTTGGAGCCTCAGAGAATAAGTTATTTGTTCCATTTGATATATTTCCTTTATTTTTTCAGTCCACATATTATGTGTTGGAGGGTCAGGCTTCAACCACCTTACTGTAATGCATTTAATTGCTGTAGCTAGTAGTATCTGTAAGAGATATTTTTTGGCTCTACCTTCCATGCCTCTTGGTAATAGACCTAGTAGGGCTACCATTGGGTCCATTGTAATATTTCCACCAAATATTTTATTAAGTGTTTCAAACACTTCCTTCCAGAATACTTCAAGTTTTGGGCATAGCCAGAGGATGTGGGTCTGATTACCAATGTGTGGGCCGCAGTTTCTCCAGCATTTATTTGAGTTTGTAGAACTAAATTTAGCTGTAATTTCAGGTGTCCGAAAGAATCTCATGACGACCTTCCATTTAAATTCTCTCCATACATTTGAATTAGTTACCAGATGTATTTCAGTACAAATTTCCTCCCACATATCATGTGATATGTTGGAATTAATTTCAATTTCCCATCTCTCCTTGACCTGTGCAGTGTTATTCAAATTCATGCTCAGGAATATTTGGTAACAATAGCTTATTAATTTCTTATCCCATTTTTTTGTTTGTACTTTAATCAATAATTCTTCAATTTGCGTTGGTTTAGTAACTTTGTCCCAGTCTTGGTGTTTTAATAAGAAATCCCTCAACTGTAAGTATCTGAAGAAATCTGCGCTTGGTATCTTAAATTCCTCAGCCAGCTGTACAAATGATTTAAAATTACCAGCATTGTGGAGTTGATGTAAGTTGGTGAGTCCGTATTTAGACCATTTCCTAAAGCCTGTATCTAATTTAGAGGCCACAAAATCATTCATATAGCCAATATTTGTAAGTGCTGAAATTGTTTTAGGCAGCCCAAATGTAGATTTTATTGTCTTCCAAATTTTTAATGTAATTTTGGTCCAGTCACCCATATTTATTCTACTTGGATGGACATCTAGGAAAGGCAAGGCCTGTAAAGGTCTTTCACATAAACTCTTTTCAATATTGAGCCAGTGTGTATATGATAAATCCTGGAGCCATATTATTAGCGGTTTGAATTGCGCAGCCCAGAAGTAGTATCTCAGATTAGGTAGTTTGAGCCCTCCCTTTGCTTTAGGTAACTGTGACACTTTTAGTCTGATTCTTGGTCGCTTTCTCTGCCAGATGAATATTGAAATTAGTTTGTCCAGTTTATCAAATGTAGTTCTGGGGATGTCAATAGGTAACATTTGGAACAGATATAGTAATTTAGGCAGCACATTCATACGGACACTCTCAATGCGACCCAGTAGAGATAAAGGCAATATTGACCATCGGTCTAAGTCCTTACTAATGTTATGAATTAAACTTTTGTAATTAAAATCGTATAGTTTTTCTAATGAAGGTGGTATATGAATGCCTAAATATTTGATGCCATTTGCTGGCCATTTAAACCCACTCTGCAATTTAGTTGTATCTGAGATGTTGCCGCCTATATACATGGCCATTGTTTTGTCCACATTTAATTTGTAGCCCGAGAAGTATCCATAAGTGAAAATGATGTCCTTTAAACATGGTATTGTTGTTGCAGGTTCTGTAAGATACAGCAGAACATCATCAGCATACATTGAGATTTTGTGCTGTTCTCCGTTTATCGTCATTCCCCTTATATTATCATTATCCCTAATCAGCTGTGCTAATGGTTCAATACTGATATCAAATAACAGAGGAGATAGTGAACAACCTTGTCTACACCCGCGTTCCAGAGTGAAACGGTCTGAGAGAAATCCGTTCACCTTAACTGCGGATTGTGGATCCGGATATAAGGTTTGTATCCATTTGATGAAGTTCGGACCAAATTGGAATCGTTTCAGAGTTTGGATAAGGTATTGCCAGGATACTCGGTCGAATGCTTTCATGGCATCTAGGGATAAAATCATTGACTCCTCTTCTTTAATTTTTGGGTGTGTCATTAAATTTAACAACCTTCTGATGTTGTCTCCATAGTATCTTCCCTTTATAAACCCGGTCTGATCGGGATGGATCATTTCTGTAGTAATTTTGTTAACACGTCTTGCCAGAATAGCTGTTAGGATTCGTAGATCTGTATTCAATAATGAGATTGGTCTGTATGATTGGCTTTTGATGGGATCTTTGCCATCTTTATATATCACTACTATAGTAGCCTCTCTCCAAGAGGGGGCCATGGTTCCAGATTTTAATGCATGGTGGTAAGCGTGTAGTAATAAAGGTGATATAATCTCTACGAAGGCTTTATAAAATTCGTTAATATACCCATCTGGGCCAGGGCTTTTATTATTTTTCAGAGTGGAGATTACCTGACGTATTTCCAGGTCCTTAATTGGCTCATCCAGTTCTCTTGCCATAGATTCAGGTAACTCTTTTAATTTGATATCTTTTAAAAATTGTGCCAATTCCTCATCATTTGTGCAGGTGTCTGTATTTTTGTACAGAGTTTTATAGAATTCTGCGAAGGACTGTGATATTTCATCCGGCTTTGTGAGAATTGAATTATTCTCCTTTAATTTCTGGACTATGTTTGATGATTGTTGTTTTTTAAGTCTTATTGCTAGTAGTCTGCTCGCCCTATTACCATTTTCGTAGTATTTTTGATTAGTGAACCTTAAACTGCCCTCTATTTTTTCATTAATTAAGCTGTTTAGGTCTCTGTGTGCCTCTTTTAGATTGTTCAATAAGCTTATGGTTGAGTTTCTTTTGTGTTGCTGTTCAAGCTGCCTTATTTTGTCTTCAAGCTCTCGCTGTTTTTCTTCCCTTTTTCTTTTTCTGGCACTTGTAAAGGAAATGATTTGGCCTCTGATATATGCCTTCGCACAGTCCCATAGAGTAAAGGGGTGATATTTCAGGTGAAGTATTAGTGTCAAGGTAATTTTTTAGTTCAGTTTTTATAAATGCAATGAATTCTCTATCATTGAGGAGCGACGCATTTAATCGCCATTGTTTAGCTGCTGGCCTGTTACCAATGTTCCACGACAATACGAGAGGAGCGTGATCGGATAATGTAATTGGGAGGATCTTTATGTCGTCTACTCTAAAACATTCTGCCTTGGGAGTAAAAAAGAGGTCTATTCTGGAGTATGAAGAATGCCTATGCGAAAAAAAGGTAAAATCTTTGCCTTTAGGGTGCTTGTTTCTCCAAATGTCCACCAGGCCAGATTCTGTTGATAAATGCCTAAGCATATTGCTCATCCTAGAGGTAGAAGTGTTAGACATAGGTTGTCTATCTAAATGTTGAGACATGACGCAATTAAAGTCTCCCCAACATTAAGATACCAGAGCCATGCTGTAATATTATGGAGAAGATTGTACGAATAAAGCTAGGCTCATCTTCGTTTGGAGCATATATATTCATAAGACAAATTTCCACCCCATCTATCAATCCATTCATCATTATAAATCTCCCTGTCGAGTCTTTATGAATTTTGGTTGATGTGAAATTGACCTGTCTGTGTATCAAAATAGCTACACCTCTTTTTCGGCCAGATGAGTGTGATGAATGAAATACCTTATCTGCCCAGGACTTCTTTAGTTTCTCGTGTTCCTTGTCTGAAAGGTGAGTTTATTGCAGGAATGCAATCTGGCAGCTATTTCTCTTTAATTAACTAACTAACTTATTACCTTAAGAGATCCCATAACTCAGAAGCAGGGTCACATGTAATGGAAAGAAAAGAAAGAGTAAAATAATCTAGAATAAGCTAATAAGGAGGTTGTGGGAAATAATATCAAGCAAGTAATAAAGTGGGTGTACAAGTAGGGACTGGAGGCTACATGAAAAATACCTGAGAATTATTGAGATAACAGCAGCATATGTTTCGTAACATTTCAACTTTAACAAATGATTCTTATCCTGAAAGAGTATGTGGATGGGCAAGTTCGCTGTTGCTCTTCTTAGATCCCTGGGGAACATGGGAATCGACATGAACAGAGCTGAACATAAAACTACAACAGCCGAGAACACGGCTAACACAAGTGTCCGGTTGGTCCTGTGGGGCACAGTTTTAGGCTGCATCTCGAACTTGCAGCTGTGCGAACAGACAGAGTTCGCTTTGGTTTGGGCAGAAGCCAAACTAAATTCAGTCAGTAGATGTGCACATCGAGCTACCCCAGAACCTCATATGAAATAAGGACATCTTAAACTCAATAACTTAAGTTTCAAATGTAACTGTATTGTAGTAAGTCACTTTAGCCAAAACGGCAATCATGTACTTTTGAGTAGGCTATGCTGTTGATTATCTCTCACTTACACAATGTGCAGGTGACAAATCCCTCAATTCAAACAGCTGGCTTAATAGATTGCATATTCATAATCATATTGCCATAAAGGTCATGGATTTAGCGTATCAGGCTCTTTTTTTTTTTTCAAACCTGATGACAGTGAAGGATACTGTCGCTTAATGCTCCGGTCCATCAGCTGGAAGGATGTGTTTCTTTATATAGTCCATTGCCTTAGTAGCATCCACAAACTCCCGCTCATCGTTGTTATTGGAGATGTGGAGCCTGTCCGGATACAGCAGACCATAGTGGACCCCAGGTTTCCCCTGAAGCATCTTTCTGGCGGGTGTAAACGCTGCTCAGGCTCTGGCGACATTCGCGGTATAGTCGGGGAATATAGCGATCGGGTTGGCCGCCTCAGTCTCTGGCTTTCCTCAGAATATCCAAGGCATCTCCCTCGTTGTGTAGCTTCGCGATGATCATACGGGGCTTGTCTCCGGGTCTCCTCTGTGTCAGGCTGCGGTGTGAACGCTGGATTAGTATCTCTCTGTCCAGGTGCAGCACTTCCTTGAGGAGTTTGGAGCACGCGATGGGAGAGCTTGACCCGGGCTCCTCAGTCACTCCCGTGATTCGAATGTTTCCCCTCCTCATCCTGCCCTCCATGTCCTCGCATTTTTCTTTCAAATCTTCAACTTGTTTCTTGAGGTCTGTTACTGTAGTTTGCACCGATACAACTTCATCTGACCACGCTGACAATCCATCCTCGACAGCCTTCACATTCGCTTGCGCCTGCTCAACCTCTGTGCGGATAGCTGCTGTGTTGTTAGCTATTTCGGTTTTCACATCAATCATTTCTCTCTTCAGCGATTCAAAATCCTTCGCCAGCGCGCTCTTCAACTCTTCTCTGATAACTGACGATATTTCTTTTCTCAGTGAGGAGAGGATGTCCGCTTTGATTGTTGCGGCGTTCATGCTTGTACTTACTCCAGGTTCAAGTGGGGTCAGGCCGGATTTATCTGGACTTTTAGCCGAGGAGGTTTGGGGCCTTGTGTTGGGCCGAGCTTCGTAGTTGTATTTTTGGAGATTTGCTGCCATTAGCGTCGGTTCTTCTTCACTGACTTTGCCGGGTAGTGTTAAATATACAGTTACCACGTTTAATTTGTATTTTCGAGCGTAGATGTCGAGTAATATATGTTTGTAATTGAGATTCTGTAGGAGCTCACAAAAGTGCGACTTACTCCATTGCGGCTCGCTAGCGCCCCCCCGAATCTTACGTTTTTGATGGATGAAATCTTTTTGCTATTGTTATTCTACTGGTGTAATCAACTTCATAACATGCATTTCCAAAGAACACCGTGAGCTTGACAAGTAAAACTTTAGAGAGTTGAACGACTTGCATTGGATTAATAGGTGACCTGGTTTCACACTAAAGGAGAAGAATGATGTGATTCACAGGGGAAATAAATTCTGTAGCCTCAGACAGATGCTCAGTTGGCAGTTGCTTGGGCGTGCTTTGTTTCAAGTCATTCATTTAATAAATGACCGCAAAGTGCTCTCTTTCACTAAAACCTCCCACTGCTAATCAAACAAACATGCTCCTTCTGACTTTTAAAACATTTAAGAACTTGTTCCCCATATTGGAAACTTTGTCATACTTGGCCATCACCAGGCTGGCTGTGAGAGGATGAAAACACTAGAATGGCGAATTATCATCACTACTATGGATTGGTTTCTGTGGCATAGTATTGTGAGGGTTAGAACTATAAAACTTTATGTAGCCATTAAATGTGTGTATTATTATGCTATTTTTTTCACCACAGAATCTCCACAGAATCCGTATTTTAACATTAGTTACTTCTTTATTTGTTTCCGCCCAGGCCTCTGATGATAGTAACCCAGAAGATAACCACACTGGCTTTCCAGCTCCATGATGGTAAGGCAGGAGAGAAAGATACACACACAAACATACTTAATTGTGCACACACAATTAACACATGGTGAACCAGCATGAACAATACGAGGACCCTGAAAATAAAGCAGCTAAATGGAATTCAACCATCATTAATTTTATCATTTGGTTGCAAAATGAAAGTTTCCAAAAAGGTTACTAATGGTGCCATCTATTATTTTTCCAGGTATGTGTAAAAAGTCTGAACAGCTGACCTCGGAGCAGAATGCTCTGGCTATAAAGTAAGTTTTTACTTTGGCAAATACTCAACTTCAATCTTTCTAATAAAAATTATTATATCCTGCAGTGTGACACATCAGCAGCTTAACTTTTTGGAGGTCATGGCTGTGACCTGTCAATAATGATCATCTTTTTTCACTACCGGATTTAGCCGATTGTCATTTCAAGCTGTTCTTTGGGGTGCACAAAGTTTACAGTGAAGGGTTGATATGTATGTGGACACAGCGTCCCTGTCAAAGTATATATGCAGAGAAGGTTGCACCTGGTTTCACAACTTAATTAAAGAATGAATAACTGTTTTTTTCCTTTAGCCACGAAGGACAGTGACAAGGAGATGCAACCATGGTGAATAGTTTGTTTATGTAAAAAGCATGCTGGGAACTTAGAAGAAAGGCATCATTTTGCATGGAAAATATGACATTTTTATGCATGTGAATAGATAAACCCACAGTCCTGAGCGTACCATGCATGCCATTTTAAAAGAATTTTAAAATACATTAAAATGAAACAATTATAAAACAAAGTTTTGCTCTTGTTTAATAATCCTGCAAATCTAAATTCAGCGACTGTTTGTGAGCTCACTTTAAGATTCCTGTGTTACCGTTAGGTTTGGATGTCACTCTCTTCAGATTTCACTCATCCAGTCTGGTTTTACTGTAATCAGGAATCTAGACAGAAGCTCAGTAGGTCGGAATTTTCTTTCAGGAAATAACTGGCTTATTGAAAAGCAGATGTCTTTATGATTTCCTGCTTCTTCAGTATTTGGAAACAGTTACAATATGATTCATTCATATCTCGATACCCAATTCTAGTTTCTTAAAATGCTGCTGAACTGCTATAATCTAGCTGATCAAACAAACCAATTCAGAAGCTGATTTGTCACTTTCGAAATTTTAAAAGTTACTTTGTGTCTTCACAGAAAGTTTACTTTTAGAAAACGTTTCATCTGCCAAGCAATGATAAAAATTGTGTGCCTTTTTCATGTTTCCACTCATGAAAATATACAGTCACATTGTTGCATTTCTCCTGAAGTAAATACTGTTATCATACAGAAAATAAAGTGCCTCCCTGCTCTGTTTTCAGTTATTTCTCCTGTTCTTTCCGCAGTGTGAGACCTTCTCTTATAGAGTACCTGAGTTACAATCTAAATTTCATGAGTGTCTTGGTGGGACCGTGCAGCAACTATAAAGAGTACATAGACTTCATCGAGGGCAGGCACATCAGCAGGAGGCTCAGGCAGCACTCTGGGACGTGTAATGGGCAGAATGGCTATGATAAGGCACCAGACCCTTCACCTGTGGTAAGTTCGTGACTGCATAGCTGGCTGCTGCTCCCTCTTCTGAGTTTATGTCACTGCATAATCTGGGACTAAGACCATATTCTTTTTCCAGTTTACATCTTATATTCAATGAGTCTTTTCCAGTCGTATCAGGAGTCTGATTCTTCTGTTTTTGCACCCAGTCTTATGGCTGCCAGTGTTTCATTCTATATATGACTAATTTCCTATGATCTCTACCAGACCTGATTGGTGACTTAAATAGTCAAGTGGTTGTTATGTCCATTCATAATGTGTGTCTGTTGCTCAGGATTTGTTTTCTCTGCAGAACGCTGTCTGTCGAAAATTGCTGGTCTGCAGTGGATGTATGCTGTTCTTCCTCACTGTGACTCGGTCCTTGCCGATAACCTACAACGTCGACCCTCACTTTGTCAGCCACGCCCCTTTCCTCACAAGGCTCACCTACGCTTTCTTCTCCATACAAGCAGCAAGGCCCAAATTCTACTTTGCCTGGACACTAGGTGAGCTGCGTGTGTGTGTGTATGTGTCAGGTAGCCAGTTGTCACGTGGTAATATGTTGGGAACATGTGCTACATTGCTGTTGCCATTGAAGTCATGTGTTTGGATTGTTTTTTCTCGGTCCTGTCAGCTGATGCAGTCAACAACGCTGCAGGTTATGGTTTCTTGGGGATGGATGAAAATGGAAAGCCATCCTGGGACCTCATCTGCAACCTCAACATTGTGGGAATTGAGGTGCCCATAATGTTTCTCATGATTTAAAACGTAGAGCAACTCTATACTGTTAACTCTTTGAAACCTGAACAAATTGCCTTGATTTTTTTTTTTTTCAGAAACATGGAAAGAAGGCGATGAGCAAAGAAAGAAGTGACTCAAAAATTAGCAAAAGTACAAGGAAATTACCTGAAAAATAGAAAAAGAAAGTAAAGAAACAACAAGTAAATGACTTGGAAAAAGTGCCCCAAATTATAATAATTTGTAACATAATTTCATGTATGTAATTATTATAATTACAAATATGATTTTTTTATTTCCCTTGATGCTATTACTTGCTTTTTTTAAAATTATTTTCTAAATCTACCGAGTTCTTGCAAATTGTGGAGTCTTATTAAAAGAAAATGCACAGATTTGCTCAGGGTTCAAAGGATTAAATACTTGTGAAAGGTGTTTGACAGCTGCACAAGAAAGTGATGTTGCACCAGGTTTCAAAGGGTTAAGTTTCATGCTGGTTCATCTTGGTCAAAGTCCAGCAATTACATGAGGACTGAAACATAAATTTACTGGTAGTTGTTATTGCTCTTTTTTCAGACGGCAACCAGCTTCAAGACATTCATAGACAACTGGAACATTCGGACAGGAATTTGGCTCAAGACGTAAGTGCTGCATCTGTGAACTTCAGTACTGATGCATGAGGTCAGGAAAGAGTTTTCTAGCTTTCCATTTCACAAACTCTTTTATGTTTGATTCCTCTCATCTCCTCAGGGTGTGTTATGACAGAGCCCCAAAGCACAGGTTGGCGTTGACCTTTATCCTGTCTGCCTTGTGGCACGGTGTTTATCCAGGGTACTACTTCACCTTCATCACTGCCATCCCCATCACCATCGCAGCACGAGCTGTGAGTACTCTACCTCCTCTGGAATTTCAAATTGATGGTTCAGCAAAAGGATCAAGAGAAAACCGAATAAGTACACCTGGCTGATCTCTTAATTAAAGTAGACTTGAGCTGTCAAACGATGTTTTTAATCGCAGGATTTTAATAGGTAATTGCGATTAATCACATTTTTAATCACGTGTTTTCAGTTACATTATTTTGCATTACATAACAGGTATAAATAACAGGTATATTACCAGATTAGGAAAAAACAGCAAAAAACTACATGGAACTAGCATAAACTAGGCATGTCTGTAAAGGGGGGCCATGTCATTTTTCCATCACCAAAATTGAGTTTGATACCAGTATCATTGTTGCTTTTTAAAGCCCAATTATGTAAAACGTTATGTACAGCCCTTAATCACATCATGATTAATGCATTAACGCTGACAGCCCTAAAGTGATACAAAAGCCAGATATAATATACACAAATGTTGATTTTAGTAGTCTAAATTGTTTTAATCTGAGAAAATCTTTCAAAGGAAGGTGTTAGATTTTCTTGTATAGTCAGGTGGGTTAGTTTAAATAGCAAACAGCATAGCCCAAACACACCAATCCCTTCACTGGTTATTTATCTCTCTCTGTTCATCCGTCTCTCCCCACCAGGTACGGAAGTCTGTTCGCCACCACATACTGGGCTTCAGAGGCTTGAAGCTGGGATACGACATCCTGACTTGGGCAGCCACCCAGCTCGCCATCTGCTATACTGTCATGCCTTTTCTACTTCTTGCAATAGAGCCCACTTTAGTTTATTACAGGTATGTAGTGCTCATCGTTATTCTGCTTATCATAAAAGCCTAATTCTTGCTTGCCGCATTCATGTGGCCACCAGGGTCAGAGTGAAGTAAATTTCTTCATCTGCCCACAAGGTTGCCATCTTGTTTTCAAGTGTGCATATGAAGATCGTGTGTACAAACACAGATCCCTGGCTATATCTCACAGTGTATGTGAGAGCGTCTGCTGCAAAGGTGCAAATCAGCAGCTAACGACATCTGCACTGAAGTTTGAACAAGGTAGAGGAAGGTAGAAGCAGTAAGAGTTCTGGTGCATGTGTTTTAGTCACCACCGAGCCAATTTTTATCACGAGTTTGTTTATTTTGTGATCTGTCTCTGTTTTTTGAAGGAGATTTTTTAAGAGTCCAGTCCATTCAACAAACTACAAAAATGTCATACTTACAATGTCTTCTGCTGCAGCGTTCAAGTCTGAAAGATTAAAGATAAAGAGAGTGTTAGTTAGGGCTGCAACTAACAGTTGTTTTCATTATCGATTTATTCTATTTATAATTTCATCAAATGAAAAATGACGGAAAATGTTGAAAAGTGCCCATCACAAATTTTCGAATACAAAGGTGATGTCTTCAGATGTCTTTTTTTGCTCAACCAACAGTCTAAAACAAAAAATATCCAGTTTACCATCATACAAGTCTATTTAAACCAAAACAATATGCACATTTGAGAAATTGGAACCAGATAATTTGATTTAAAAATGATCAAAATAGCTTCAGATTCATTTTCTTTCAATCCCATAAACAGCCAATTGTTGCAGCATTAGTACAATGTATTTGCAGGCTTTTTGCGACACATATATATTGTATATTGAGAGCTATGCCAACAGTGTCCTTTCTTCAAGTTGATTATCAAGGTTCAAAAGTTGAGTTGAGCCCCAGAATTCTCCTTAGTTGTATACATTTACAAAATTCTTATTATTAACCTGCTATTTTGTGGCCTGCTCCATTTTGTCACGTCAGTTTATCTTACCAATCAACATTTTACTCTTACAGTTCAATAATGACAAAATAATGAATTAGTTCCACTCTTGTTTTTCCTTCTAGGTCTATGTACTACCATGTCCACATCATCAGCATTCTGGCGGCAGTCGCCCTGCATCGGAAGCACAAACCCAGTGAACCCTCCGCCACCACCAAAACGTTTTCCTCCTCCTCCTCTTCCACGTTTCCGTGCTCAGCCCAGTGCCAGCCTGTTCACTCCAACAACAATGACAAAGTAGACTGAAATCCCCTCTTCACGTTCTTTTACCAGGCTCTCAGTCGAGGCTGTTCTCTCAAAGACAAGTGAATATCCCTAAAGGGCATCTAGCCAACTCAAAATGGAAAAACATTATTTATTTTTTGGGACAACAGGACAAAAACTTTGGTATGATTCGATGCAGGACATGAACCTATGGTACTGGATGTACACTGGGGGAGCTTTTCTGCCGTATGGTAAGATTACCAAGATCGGAACCTGATTCTAAGACAAAACATCAAACAGAAGCACAGCAGGCGGACTGAAAAGAGAAACTTCAGCTGAGGACACTGCTTTGGTACCACCAACAGGACGCTGGCCTCCTTCCACCTGCCCCCTCTTTCCTCCCCCCCGTGCCCAACTCAACACCAGCCTGCCCGCTCTGACAACAATGCAACAGTGTGAAGAGAGAAAGGAGGCTTGCTTTCTTCCCTGTCCTCTATCTCCGCTGTCCTGCCGACTGGTTTGGATCAAGGCCAGCACAGTGGGAGAGCAGCTCATAAGCGGGGCACAAATACCAGAACACACACACACATACAAACTCATGCATAAACAGACACTAGGACACAAATATGCACATCTCTCTCTAAGACACGCTCGTACTCAGTCACACTCTGATGGCACACAAAGGCTGCTCTTGTGTGGCCGCAACAAAAGAGCATACCAAGAGGAGAAAGAGCCCTGGTTTATATGTGTGTTTGAGTGTGTCCTTTTACTCTGCATTACATCCCACCAGCCTCTGTCACTGACCCACTGTGTGCATGTGGACCTTGTTGTGAAAAATGTGGACTGTGTTAATCTTTCTTCCACTGTTAGTTTGTACTGGCTGAGTGGAACAACACTTGAAATAACAGTGAGACCATACAGCCCTGAAACTGTCCGATGAAACTTAAATGAAGTCTTTTAAAGCAGGATGGCAGCTCCTCCAGGTGAGGAGACTCGAGCATTCTGCAGAACAAGTTAACACCTTGACATAGTCTCTATGGATGATCCTGGGCTTTAGCGATAGCCCTGTAAACATAACAAATATCTCAAGTTAAAACAGTAAGATTTCGCTTATGTTGATTTTCATTGCACACTTGCAAAAACTAATGAAATTGTGTAATACAAGCATGGGTTGATGTTCACAGGTGAAAGCAAAAGCATGCGATTTTCAATGATTTAGTGAGTCAGTCCACTTTCACTACAAGCTATCTCTCTGTGCTGAAGCAGCAGGGAGTTTAATAGTGTCATAGTTCTTAATGTGTTAGTACTTTACCATGTGAACGGTGCTGGATACCTGTTATCATGGGTAAGTGAACAAAAACCTGTGGTGAAACTGAGAGGAAATAATTCATAGTTTCTCTTTTTGGGAGGCAGCCATTGCACAAACATAAAATGGAAAGTATGACCAAGAAATTGAGTTTATAAATCAAATGTATTTCTTCTCAGTAGGAGCATGGGGCTATTTTCATTCTATGATTCTTTTGTAGAAAAGAGCACATTTGAAAACGGTAAATTTGCCAGAGTTTATCAGCAGCTGCAGGTTGATTTAACAGAGACATCTGCTGGTTGTTTGTACTGTCTGAACTCTGCTGAAGTAAGCAATGAAGGGGAGCCCATTTAGACAGACTGAAACTGCCACACTGCAGCATCTCCCAGTGCACCCTCATACCAGCCATGAGCAGAAAGCGTATTTATTCCAGTGACATCACAGTTTCTCACCACACTTCACAAGTTCCTCTTTTTACAAGCTTTTGCACAACTAGAAGTTTATGAATCAGAAGGTGATGCTTATGATTAAGATGAGCTAAACACGGTGAAAAAAACATGTGTTCACACTTTTTAATTATTTATTTTTTTCTGTTTTTTTGTCATCATTAAGGTACCACTCATGAGATGTATTGGAGCACTGGGAGTTTTAAAAGTGGCACAGTGGTTTGGCTGTTAATGGTGCTACCTGCTGCAGGCTAGCATGTTAGCTTTTAGCTACATTTATGGGATGATTATACTAAGGTGTGCTAATAATACTAACAAACTGTAATACAAGGATACTTTTTGAGCGGTGTAACAGTGCCTGGTAAAGAAATATGAACTTGAAAATGTCAGGCTGCTCCTTTAAATTAATGATATTGGTTGGCTAATGGAATTACAATTTCTTTGGGTATAGCATGCCGAGAGCGTGTTTATCTCTTAAATCATGTTGGAGACACAATCTTAATATATTTTATTTCCTGCTTTAAAATTTCATCTCAACTATTTTGTTACAGGAAAAATGTGTATTTTGGAATTGCCTGCTTGGCTCAGTTTACATATTGACTCAACCCTCTGATACCCCAAATAAAAAAAAAAACAACTTTTTTCCCCTCTTACCTGTAGTGCTGTTTATCAGTCTAGATTATTTTGGTGTGAGTTGCAGAGTGCTGGAGGTATCTACAGAAGAGGTGTCTGCATTCTTCAGTATATCATGGAACTAAATGACACTCTGGTGCTCAAAGCGCCAAAAGTGACCCAGTTACTCAAAATAATCCACAGACCTTGTTGTGATCAGTTTCAAGTAGGAACCTAATCACCGCGCAGAAGAGCGTCGTTCTGGCGTCCTCCTCGGCTGAACTGTATCATTAGTTAGCTCAGTGGTGCTGGGTGAGCTAGCAGACAAGCTGTAGTTTGGTAAAGAAAATACTTTCTATGTGAAACTGCTCACAACAAGGTCTGTGGCTTATCTTGAGTTGCAGGGTCATGATTTCTTGAAAGAGACGTTGCTTTTGAGTTTTTTCTTTTTTCTTTTTTTTTCTTGACACTTTGAGAGCCAAAAGCCGAGTGCCATCTATTTCCATTATATTGGAGAGAAGGCAGACATCTCTATGGCTGATGTCTCCAACACTCTTACAATCAAAACAATCTACATTGATAAATAGCATTACAGGTAAAAGGGAAAATGTGTATTTTTGATTTTTGGGTGAACTGTCCCTTTGATAAATTGGAAATAGAGTATGAAGATTTATGATGGGACAGATATTAATATAAATCAAACCTCTTAGCTGTGTTGTGACAAGAACCCAGATCACATCAAGTGTTGACAGGAGGGGTAGCATGCATTGAATTTACACCAGTTATTTAATAAATAGTGCTGGGGGACTATTTCAAATTCAAAGGGAAACAAGAGGGAGGAACTTGCAAATGGAACAACTATCAGTCTCCCCTGGCTAATTATAACAAATCTGTTTATGATTAAATATTTTATATTTTGAGTGATTTGGAGCAAAGATGGCAATATTTAATTATTGTTGATTATTTTAATGTATAACTGCACATTAGTACCTCTCTTGTATGGAATGACTGCTCTGGGGGACCTGTAGGCTTTGCAAGAGGCCCGCAGTTACCTGGAAAAAAACTCTCAAGTATGGCTCTGCTATAACATACTATTGTTTTTGTGAAACAAGTCTGCAATTAACTGATATGGAACTAGCTGTCACCTTTGCATGTTATCAATATGTTCATCGCACTGTGTAGTCTTCATGTGGGTAATGTGTTTTTAGTGCAGGGAAATGAACGATGAGTGGCACATATACGGTATGCCTGGTTTATCAGAATGAGCAGCTATTTGAATGACTTAATACTGATCATAAAGATTTTTTTTGTATGTGTTTTTGCAGATGTATGCATGGTCAAATGTACTGACTGAGAGTGTGTGTGTGTTGCCCCATTTTAGTATTGTTTGTATGGAGGAAAGAGTGATAAAGATTTGAGTAACAAATAAAGCTTCAGTGAAACAAATATGCCATTATTGCATGTAATTCTTTCTCTAATAATTGCAGCTGCTGGTGAGTCGTGTTTGTTTTCTGTCTGTTAGTGTTCACTCTTTACTCGCTCTCAGTTACAGCCTCATATCAAACCCTCTCTATGCGACGCCTGTCCCATGCCGTTTAGTCTCCGATGATACTCTCAAAGTAGCTGCGTCCTCGTCCCGTGTGTCACCTGTATGTTTCCCCTCTGACACAAATATGCCTGTGAGTGTGTGTGTCTGTGTGTATGTGTGCGCTCTGTTTTGATCCAACCTGAGCTCTCAGACAACTAATGACAACCAGGGGGAAGACGAAAATGGGACAAAGATGACAACAAGCAACAACAAAAATACACTTAAGTCACTGCAGTGCCAGAGTGTGTTCCACTAAAAGTCATCTAAACTGTCGCAGTGTGAGACTGATTGTACTGTTCTGTGCAGGAAATCAAATCAAACTAGAAATACTGCCATACAGTGGTTTGCCTCCACGCATCAGTCAAGTTGCAATTACAGTGTACATCCGTGCCTGTGAAAACATGGTTCCTTAACATGAAGAACATCTGTACAATCAGCTCAGTTTCAAGGTGGACACTCAATGTTACTGTCACCACTGCAGTTTCTGACCAGATGTCTCCCCTTCTGTTCCTGAGTTACGACGCTGAATGATGGTCAGGGAAGTGTTTTTGCAGGACATTATGATGTCACAGTTGACCTTTGACCTCTTGAATATAAAATGTCAGAAGTTCATCATGATATCCCATGAGATATTCATGTGAAATTTAAGCGTATGAATTCTTAAGTTCAACTGCAGAAACAGAATGACTAATTTAAATTTCACATCAGTTTGAGCCTTAGAAGTTAATGACGACTGAGCAAGATTGACCCTTTGAAACCGGAGCAAATTGGCTTAATATCTTTCAAAATCACGGGAAGAAGGCAATGACCAACAAAAGAAAAAATGACCCCAAAATTAGCAAGGAAGGGAAAAGGTCAAAGAAAGTGAAAAAAAATCAAAATTACCTGCAAATAGTGCTGAAAATGATAAAAATCTGTTAAATTATTTGAAATATGTAATTATGATGATTATATAGTTTTATCCTTGCTTCTTTTTTCTTCTAAAACATTTTCAATCATCTTAAAAAAAAATCCTAATACACTTATTTCTTGCAATTTGTGAAACATTTATTACCAAGTTGCTCTCCCATGTTTTTGATTTAAAATCAGTTTTGCTCAGTGTTCAAATGGTTAAATATTTGTGAATGGCATCTGAAAGCAGCACAAGAAATTGATGTTGCTCCAGGTTTCAAAGGGTTAAGAGCTTCTTCTATGCAAACTCGTTACAGCAGCCATTATAAGTGTTTCTCTTTTAGTTAAAAGGGGCTAATTCAACAAGACAGAACTCTGTGAACTTTTGTATGAAATAAATGAAAACCTACTTCATGATCCTGGAAGCTCAGCCATGGTGCATCCCACAGGTGTTTTCACTTAATCTGCCTGATTAGACTTCCTCCCAGGACTCTCTCTCTCTCTCTCGCTGTGTGTGTGTGTGTGTGTGTGTGTGTGTGTGTGTGTGTGTGTGTGTGTGTGTGTGTGCGTGTGCGCGCATGCGTGCGTCGGTGCGTGCGTGCACAGACTGGGCTTGATTGACTCTCCTTTTGCACCTGTTAAACTTTCTAACTTTTGGTCACCTCACGATTCACTGCAGCTTTGGCTGACTTTAACCTGAACACACCCAAATCTCAAAGGAGTTATGAAATGGATGCTAAAAAAAACTAGACACTTTGCAAGCACCAAAAACAAGCAGACATAAAATGTGTTTGATACACAAAACAGACGAACGAACGAACAAACAAAAAACAATCAATCCAAAGTGCTAAAACAAGGACACACAGATGTGCACAATATCTCACCTGCGTCTTGTTGTTTAAGCATTTATTTGAGTTACAGCTATTATGATTCTGAATCACTTACACTATACAAATAAACAAATAAATTTAAAAAAGATACATTACATTTGCCATAAACTAAAATGTATTATGTGATCATGCAGCATGTAATGGGAAAATCCACACAAGGCCAGATGTTTGCAGCCAGGTGATCTGAACTGTTTAATTAAAGCAGACAAAATGATAATAAAAAAAAGAAACATCACACACAAACTTCTCCGCATCTCTATATTATATTCATCTTAAGAAATCTTTTTAAATTCTCTTTTCTTCTTACATATGTACAGAATATACTGAACGTATACCATGAGGCAAAAAATATAAAA
Organism: Plectropomus leopardus; assembly: GCF_026936395.1. Lineage (NCBI taxonomy): Eukaryota > Metazoa > Chordata > Actinopteri > Perciformes > Serranidae > Plectropomus > Plectropomus leopardus. Next base: position 14,981,211 of record NC_142186.1, read on the forward strand.
TGCATTAGCATAGCACTGAAAGAAACATGCTACACATTATGGTGCTGCAAAGATACAAGTACACAGTAAAAAAAAAAAAAATCAGATCTGTAACCCATGTTATGCAGATTTGATCTCATAGCGTTTAAAGTGATTTACACTCATCGCTTCAGAGAGAGAAATGACTGAACGTGCATGACTGTGCAGCAGAGAACAGACTAAATCTGTGCAGATGTGTTGAAGTTTAGTTAATTTATCATTTGACCTGATAAAGATCCAGGAAGAATCAAAATGTTGTCTTCAATAAACTTGTGTGGCATTGAGTAAGTGTGCAGGTGATACCTTTTTTCCCTCATGAAAGGTCGTTTTTTGATAGTCTTGCACCTTAGTAGTGTGCATATAACTATCCTTTTTTCAATTTATCATTGGTCACTCTTTTAATGACTTTTCTGTTTTAAATTTTTTTACTTCCTGCAAAGTTGATGCTTCAGAGGTTTTAATGCAACAGCAGTAGTTCATTGCTCTATAAATGTAGTAAAGTAACTTTGGCTTATACACATGCAGCTTACACCAACCGTGAGGAAAGGTGCCAGGGGAAATGACCAAAGTTGGTGAGCTTCATCATCGGAGGAACAAGAATGTTTGTGCAGAATTTCACAGCAATCCATCTAAATGTTGAGATATGTCATTTTGGACCAAAGTGGTGGTTTGACTGAACGACAGAGAAACAATGCCAACCTTGGAGCAACGCCCAGGGCGGCTAAAAAATTGCCACATTCTCCCTTATTGAAGACAATTTTAACATGCAACTCCGGAACTGATAGTTTTTTAAGAAATTCTTTCAGATCATAAGATGAACAATATGGTCTCCAAATACAGGACCGTGTTCTATAAACTGTAGGGACAGTAATGTCTGTGTACTGTAGACTGAAATTTCTCTGGCTAATGACTCCTGCTTGTCCAAATCTCATGATAGTAAAGCTTCCAAATCTTCTGAAACCAAAGCAGGTCCAAACCAACACTGAAAGCAATAAGAACTCCACAATAATTTCTAACTAAATAATAGGCAGCCAGCTTAAAGTACACAAAAACTATCAGCAGAAAGGTAAGTATGTACTCACAAACTGCAACATACTGTATTACACACATGAAGGAGGCAACCCAGGCAGAATTCTTTAATGTTTTTTAAGGAATTCTTGATTTTTTCCAAAGATTAACTTGCATCGATTCAAGATAACGTATCAACACCGAGCTTTTGTGAACTTTTTGTTTTCCTTCAGGAGAGAGGCAGAACATGGTTAAGTGATGCAGTGTAAAGTGAATTTTGGAAAAAGATAATGGCTCCAAAATTACAGTATTTTGAAACCTTGACTGACTGTGCACAAAAAACAGTCTTATAGTGGTGAAACAGGCAATTTAATGATCCAATGCAAGGAGGAAAATTACTGCTGTTACTGGAAACTATTACTATCATCACATTTTGCCCACTGAGCAGTTTTCTCATCACATTCTGCTCTTTGAAGGATCCACACACTGTTCAAATCTCCACACTGCATTTGCCAGTTCACATCCCAGCAGAGGGCTCTGTTACCAACCTGCAAAACCTCTGCAAGGCTACTCAGAAACAGATCATTGAACTTTAAACTATGTTTATCATTTCTAGGAAAAGAAGATGCCTTGTGCTTGTTCAGACAGCCGTATAAAGCAGTCAAAAGTCTTTTGCATGTCAATCACATTACTTTTGCATATCAGCTCCAGGAATTTGCATCCTGCTGCAACGCATTAACTTTTTTTTTTTTAGGGTTCTTACACAGTGAACATGTACAATAGTTTTTTTTTATTAACAGTGCATGCAAGGTGGAAATCAAGCAATCAGATCAAAAATCCTAACTACATAAATATGTTAAGTTCTTTTCTTCATTTGTGTCACTGTTTAAGATCACTGTTACCCACATAATAAATAACTAGAACAATCTCATACAGGGTAAGTCTTCAGAGCATGTTTAGCAAGTATGGTCTGTAACATGGAGCGATCAACTGCAAAGTACTTCCTGTTGAAAATATACTAACAAAGGTGTTTTTTAGCTAACAAATACTTTCTATTCTTATATTCATTGTCCTTTGAGATAAAGGGAATATACAGTGAGAACATACATGAATACAAGTCTGGATATTATAACAAAAATAAATACATTTTTCTGCGAGGAAATTCCAGTCAGTGACACGTGGCTGCTTCCTTTCTTTTCTCAACAGATTCAACGCCATAAACGGTCTTCATTTCTGCTGATGAGATGAGCAACCTGAGCCAAGCAGGTGACAAACACAACTCTTCAAAAGATAAATTAGGAAATCAGTGACAGCTGAATTAAGACTTAAATTGATTATTATCCGCAATAGATCCTTTCTGCCTTCATGTTTCATGGTGGGCTGATGCTGTAGATTAACACAGAACTTAATGGCAAGACATCGAGGGTCTTGAATACCAAAACAGGAAAAGCAAATAGCTGATGATCTATAGCGTGTGGCAGTATGTAACTGAAAGAAACAAACAGCTTCCTCTGAATTTCAGCCAGCAGAGGGCAGCACAGCAGAGACAATATAATATACCTACACCTACAGTGTAGCTGAGTGAAAAAAAGCAGTAATAGACTTTACACAGAATGAAAACAGATTAACAAACATCTCACTGACTGTGAAGTCAAAGTGGAGTAGAGGGCTGGGACCAGTTGCACAAAGCACCTTCAGCTTTCTCCTAAAGTATGACACTGAAGGATTATTTTCACTTTAGCTGAGGTACTTACTTAAGGCAGTTGCATAGAATCCCTTAAAATCTTAGTTAAGGAAAAACATTGAGGCATTTACATAACATTTGACCCTCAAGGTGTTCTTCTCATAAAAATGGCAGATGAAAAAATGAAAAAAAAAAATGATTGGAGGAGGGAAAGGTCATACTGCTGGATGAACAAAATAGTAGGAAGCAGATACTTAAAAGTAAATTTGATACCCAAATTACAGCAGACAGAAAACAAAAATTAAAAAATTTAAACATTAAAAATATAAATGAATGATTTTTTTCAGTCAAGTCTGTAGTGTTAAATCAAATGGTCGCACAACACTCTTCTTAGGATGTGTTCATTTTTTAACTTACTGCCATTAGCCATGTTCTGACTAAGATAAAGTCATAGGTAAATTATTTATATATTTAACCTTCATTTGGTCTTTTTTGCTTTTTTGGCTTAGGAATTCTTTAAGTAAAAGACCAATTCAGGGAGAAAAACTCAAATACTCAAGTGAACCTTTTAGGAAAAGTTTCACTTAAACTTAAAGGAAAATCTTAAGGTGTTTTGTGCAACCTGCCTGGTGCTATCTCACCATGCATTAGAGAGGACTGTTGTAGTTCAGCTGCAGGTTGGTGAAGAAGATAAATCATGTGGTGTTGGAGCCAGAGGGTCAGTGAATATGGGACGAGGTCTCAGGTGGCTCGGTGTTGGCATTTCTTATCTTTCTGTCACAGTTACTCTCCATCTCTTCCTCCCTCAGCCTCACTATATTCCTCTCATTTCTGCACAACTCCTCTGAGGAACAAGCCACTCTTTAAAAGGTTAGATGTCAAACTACACGTACCTGGTTACATTCAGCTGAAGACATTTGGTGCATCTCACTGCCATATGTAATCATCAAAAAGTTCATCGATAAACAAAAAAGAAACATAAAAATCTTCCGAAGTAAAGAGGCAGCTAGCAGGTGTAACTTATCTAACCACTTGTATTCTCACTAGAAGCAGCTTGCTGGTTGTCATGGAGTGTGAGTGAGGCTGGCGAGACCTTTTAAGACTTTGCCATCATCAAAAGGCAGACATGCTTGTAAAACTACAGATACTTTAAGTGGATGGGTGCACCTTTATATGCAAAGGTGACCCTCTTTCCTTGGCTCATCATCACCTTCAAAAAACTGATTAAGAATTAATTTAACACTTCTGAAATGCACCATTAACATGCTTCTTTGCTCAGCCTTCCTCTATGAGTTATCAGGATTTCTGACAATATACAAGAAACCTTTAAAGATACTCATGCTCTGAGAGTGAGATTTAAGTTGTTGTCATTTTCGTAAGCCCCCAAACTTTCAATTACCCTTACCTGCTGTCTAACCATTTAGAGTCAGAGGTTTATGTATTCAACAGAGAAAGAGGCCACTGCAGTGTGGTTTAGGTAAATGAGTTTCAGCCGGAGTCGGTCAGTCAAGACATTTTGAGGTTACGGTGCAATAGTTGGAGCAGCAGCAGTCCAATGAATCATCCATTTTTTGTCTCCTCAAGAGACAGTCAGGTCCCTATGCCAAAGTTCAAAGTCCACAATCAAATACTATCTAAAATCCTCTTCAGAATACCTTTGATAGTTTGACTGGGCCTCGCAAAATAAAGTAGCCGGGGATTAGACAGGTTGAATGACATTTCCACACACTCCAGTCCCAGTTTAAAGTATTCTAATGGATTCCAAATAGTATTTGTCTCCAACAAGATGAAGGTTTCAGTTTTTGCTGCTCTCTGTTGGAGCAGGTGTGGGTTGCGTTTTCTCCTCCGCTTCTGTCTGCCCTTCTTTCTTTTCATCATCATCCTTGAAGAACATGAGAGGAAACATGCCGAGGATGCAGCCGATGCCAACACCGATGGCCTTACCCTGCACAGAGGGAAATGGAGGTAAGAATAGTACTGACAGAATACATTTTCAGAAAATGGTTTTGAAAAAAAAAAAGAAAATTCTACTTTACAGCCCTGTTGTTTCTAGTAAATAAGTCTCCTATATTTGTCTTACAAGCAGATTTTTACTCAAACTGTCTCTTTTTAAAAAAATGTTATACTTTGGATAGTTTTGCCTGATTATTTAGAGCAGTTTCATCTAAATTGACCAAGAAGTAAGGATGGTTTGTCATCATTTTATTGTACAAAATCTTTTCGTGCAGCACCTGGCCAGCTGTCTGTTATGATTAACCAGCTAATGACTACAGGGAAAGAAAACCAAGACTGAAAACCAGTAACCTAAGGCATTAATTTCCCATTACACCACGACATATATTCTATAGCAGTGGTTCCCAATTGGTGGGTCAAGGTCCAAAAGTAAACTGGGAGTCAATTCTGAATGTGTCAAAAACACACTTTATTTTGAAGAACAGTGTATTTCTGGCACAAAGCTTTTTTTTTTGAAGTGTCCTTTCTGTTTATTCTTGCAATATGCATGATTACTTTTTGTTCTAAGCCAACATGTTTACATTTTGTGAAATAAAAGTGAATATGTAGCAATTTATGATGTGTGGACCTTGAAAATAATGACTTAGGAGAAATATGAACACCACTCCTGGACCAGTTGGGAACCATTTTTCTATAGACATGTTTATAAGAAAGTACAACAGGTACTCTACGACACACCATGACAATTCTCTTGACCTTTTCCAATCGGCAAAGAGCCTTTTGAGTGCTCGAATAATCACTCGACCTAATTACAGCTAATTACATTTCACACTTCAGCAGTCACAGTATATTAAAAGTCATTCAGGTCTAATGTCCTTGCTCAGTGAAAGAGTGATTGAAGGGCCACATCACAGAGACTTGTGTTTCTGTTGTCACTGTACAAAACCCCTGACTGGTGTTTACGACGCATTACACGACACACTGATTCTTCAAATGCTCTTTGCAGGAGCTTCATTAATATCCACTCTAACGGTATTTATGTTGAGTGCTTATTAGTCTAAAAGCCTTTTGTCAGTCTTTTACTCTCACACACAAAGAAGTAAAACAAGCATGTACGTCTGTTATTCTTGAAGACTGATGGAGATGGTTAGAGCAGAGTTATGGTTTGTGGGTTGGAGTGCGGTGTGTGTTGATACTGACCGAGTGAGAGCTGACTCTGGTCTGCCACATGTCGGCCTGTTTTGGGCTTAAGTCAGGAATCTGCATTCCCAGCCGATACGCCAAGGCCTCCACATAACCTGCCAGCCTGAAGAGAGGAAGAGAGAGACGGGAGAGAGAAGAATCAAACATGCAGTAACAACAAACTGTAAAAGTGAACTGTCTAGAAACGCCTGTTCAAGCAGAGCATAGAGACACTGTAAGCATAAAGGTCAGTAACAGAGACATGTAAATCTGCTCTTGACAGAGGAGACTCAAAATGTGAATGAATGTGTTCAGGCAAGTGCAGAATGCAAAATATAGACACGGTACACAGCCAAAAGGATATTATAGACACCCTATAAATGTAACCACAGTGACTTATAATGATAAAATGCATCACTTCAGCAAAAGTGGTACACACACCCACAGACATATTAAAATTGTGTTCTGGCTGCAACATATATCGAACATAGATTGAATTTACAAGCACCCATGTTCATCAGATGTTTTTCTGCATAACATGTCATGATCCATTAAACCACCCGCGATACAAAACTAGCACAACGACTTAAGTAATTGATAGTGACAAAAACGAAGGATATCAACAGATAAATGTTCAAGACGGCGCCTTGTTGATGCTTTCTGTCATGAAACCAGCATGATGTCAAATATTAGTTTTAATGCCAGAAAGAGAGAGAGAACCCATTGTGTTTAGATAAAATAATTTCCATCATCTGCAGTGATTTACACAGCTGATGGAATAAACACAGATGGTGGCAGATAAAGAATGCTTTTCACAGAGTAACAGAGATGCATCATCAAAAGCTCATTAATCATCCAAAACTTTGTTTTCATCTCAATCTTCTGAAGTTGTCAGTTTTGTCTGATGTGGAGCCCTGAATAACATTGTGTTTAGATTAGTTCTGTGTAACTGAATAGTCACAGATCCACAATTTATTTTATCCAGTAGATATGAAACTATCATAGAAAACTATAAATTTATTTAGTTTTGGGTGAAATTTGTTTTGTCATCTGTGTCCATAAAGCTAAACATCAACCTGATATCGTGAGCAGTGCGCAGGTTCATCAGTGACTCAGACAATGAGCAGAGATGGCTGACTGTTTGTCAGTGTCCAGATCCAAATGAGAACAACAAAAAGTTCATAGATTGCTGGCCAATAATTCCCTCAGTGGGGATAAAGCGTACATGTTTAATGTCAACTTGAATGATATTTTGTACAAGAAGGGGAAACAACAGAGAGAAATAATAATTAAGTCGCTGTTTGCCATCATTGTAGTAAAATAAATAAAATGTAGTTCCAGGACAAGCTATAATTAAAGTATAATCTCTGTAGGGAAATTGGGACTTTGTAGCAAAAACAAAAACAACAACAACAATAACAACTACTACCACTACTGCTACAACAACAACATGCAGCACAAAGGAATGAACATTAATAAACTATGTACTAAATCACATGGGTATATTAAACTCAACTTTAAAAGGCTCTTAGTTCCTAAAAGGAAGACTAACGTATCAGCCTCTTTTCTTACTTGAACCAAAAATCTATCAATCAACTTCAGACTGTAAAGAATTCAGCTGCCGGGACCAACCAGAACCAGGAGACATGACCACATCACTCCAGTTTCAGCGTCTTTACAGTGGCTCCCAGTATGGTGTACAATATATTTTAAGATTTTAGTGATTACTTTTAAAAGTCATGGCCTCTCTCCCTGTTATATCTTGACCTCTTAGAACCATACACATCGGTACGCACTTTGAGATGCTTGTGCAGAGGTCTTTGTCTCCTAAGAAGGCCAGAATAAAACTAAATTGCACAGAGCCCAGTTGGTAGTTCAGCCTTGCCAATGTCCACATTTAACTAATTGCCATAATAAACGCAATAACAGTGTTGTGACCAAAATAACAACTGAAGCTAAGAGTGTTAGGAGAGCAGCTGCATGTTCCCTGTTGTGTGTCCAGTCTGAGCACAAAAATGGTGCAGGTCAAGCAGCTCCAACCACTGAGAAGAAATTCAAGTCAATATCTGACCCATGTCTGGCTCAGTCACTGGCACTAATGGATCCTCAGTTCACTGCACACACAAATAAGCTGCAGCTGGAGCTGTCGAGTCAGGGGAGTGATAAGTAGAAAGTAGCATATTTGAGAGAAAGATAAGGAGACGAGGTGAGGATGCCGGTATGTGTGTATGCTGAAGTGTGTGTGTGTGTGTGCGTGTGTGTGTGTGTGCCTGAACGCAATAGCCTTTCATGACAATGGAGCAGAAATAAAAACTTTTTAGTGGAGACTTTTGATGAGTCTCTGGTTTCTCTATTCTGCTAGTAAAAAGAATGTCAAATTGAGATAAATGAGACATAACATGCTGACATGCTACATTTGTAACATTGTTTTGTTTTCCATGAAAAGTTAACTCATCACCAGTCTAAGTCATGACTCCCATATTCATGCAAAACCTTTTTTTTTTAAATATACTTTTGTATATGCAGGTGGTCCTGCCTCTGAGTGGAATCCAGCCCAAATATTTCACATATTTGCAACAGCAGGAGGCAAAATAAATTAAGTCTAAGCCATAAAACAAAATACCTGCAGTATTCAAAACACTGAAATGATGAAATTTACTGCAAGTGCAATCATCTGAGGCCTTGGATCATTTCTGAGCATGAGACTCACTGTGAAAGCTGGAACTCACACTGGCTGCACCAGAAGCAATAAAAACTGAACAACAAATGAATTTATTAACATTATCAAAGCATTCCCTTAATGCGGGGCAATAACCGTGTTCTGCTGTGCTGGACTTCAATCGTTAAAAAGACAAGGCAGCTTCAATATTGTCTGTGTTATTATGAAACTGTTTGATGCAGAGAGCAGTGATGCAAAATGAGCGAGGAAGAAACAGAAATTTTACAGTGATAAATGAGATACAGTTGATGGTGCATATGGTGTTTCCAAATGGGCTGTGAGAGTGTCGGACTGTCATTAGAGAAATCATCCTTCAGTGGATAAACTGAGATTACGCAGCAAGTAATTCTGACCAAACAATCTGACTGATCAACAAAACATTTAGGATGTGCTCAAATCAGCATGCAGCACACCTTCCGTTTCACTAAAAGTATCACTCTGCTATATCTTCACCACTGCAAGCAGAAATTTTACAATTATGATTCAAAGCAGTTTCTGAGAATTTGAGGTATACAGTTGAGGAACACAGTGGTGATGATAATGAAACACAGCTGAATTCATGTAAAGTAAAAGCCAACACAATAATGGTAAAACCTATAGCTTGACACAAAGATGACAGTGAGCAGCATAAACCACCATGTTTGGAACAGACACATTATAAATACTGTAAAAGTGACGTAAGTGTTTTGGAACACAACACAGCAAACTCCACTGAAACAAAAAACTTCTAATATTTTTTCTTTTCTCTGTTTTTTCTTATTTAAATATTTTTCACCTGATGCCAACTAATGCCACTGCAAATTATCTGCTACCAAACTATGAGTGTTTGGTTATAAAGTGGAATCCAGTTCATCAGCTCTGGGTAGATCAACTAGTCTCTTTTAAGTGGAGAATCTGCACATGCAAAAACAATACTTGACACTGCTACTTCTTCCTTTACTACCGTTACTAATGCTACTAGGATACTTTTTTAGATTAACTACTACTTCTGCATACTTTCAGATACAGAAACCATTCAAATGTCAAAATCTTATGCTCTTCAAGAACATTTATGCCTCTCATTTTTTTCTACATTTTATGGCTCCACGTATTAAACTTTTCTTCTTTTTTTTTTAACCTTTTCAGTTATTATCACCTTCTTCCTTTGATACTCTTGCAGTTCAGCTCGTAGCTTCTTCAGTTTATGGCAGTTCAGATTTAATTTTTTGCCAGTTTTTTCAGATGTTTCTGGCAATTTCTTATATATTTCTCCATTTGAAGCAATGGTATTGAATTCAGCTTTAAGCATCCACACACATGTTCTACAGGAAATGCATTTTCTAGTTACATATAGGATTCTTTAATGCCATTTGTGACACTTCAGTGATGCTTATGGACCTTGGTGCAAGTACCTCGGTCCTGACGGCATCACTGTCGTGCTACAAATGACTTCAAAGCACCCACTCTAGTGTAATATTGCTTAATTATGTCATGATTTAAACAAGCATATGCCCTACTGAAGTTTCCGTCAGCAAAACACTCAATCCCTTCTCGTTAGTAACAGAGTCTGGGCTTTGAACCTGTTTAAAGGAATGCAAACTAGATTTTCCCTTTGGGGATCAATGAATCACACACTGTTAATCCTGACTAATTTATGAGGACAAAAAATAAAAAAATTCAAATTCATTCAAAACATACATTCAAAAAATTCTCCAACTATAAGGAAGACACGACATGACATCATGTGTCACAGTGGAGGAAGAGTAGTCTGGGACCCCGTTTTTTCTTCTTTGAGTCCACTGATATCTGTTCTCTATGTTTTTGTCCTGTTTTCTCTAACTTGGCTCAGTGCAGTAATGTTTTACTGGCTGCCTTGTCTGCCCCAGAAATCTGCTAATGCATTAAGTCCATAAGGAGTACAAACAGCAGCTGTAACTGTACTGTGCAGACGGAGCATCCGTAGCAACTAGCTGAACGGGAAGAATGACTCATGAGCTAAATTATGGACTTTGACAAGGTTGCTGGTTTCCTACATGTGTCAAAAAACACACACACACACACACACAGAGGGAAAAATCTTACAAATTCACCCAAGCATGAACCCTTACACATGAAAAATATACGCACAGGAAATGCATATGTGGATATAGTGGCACAGATTGCTCACCACAGGCACCAACACACACACACACACACACACACACACACACACACACACACACACACACACACACACACACACACACACACACACACACACACACACACACAGGCAATTTCATAGAAGAGCAGCAGAGCTCAGTCACTGTCTCTTGGTTTAGGAGAACAGACGTTGAGTGGGAGGATTTACAGACAATCATTGCAACGAAATCACTACAATATTGACCAAAGTGACTCTGGGGGAACAAGCTACAGCGACAGCTACATCTATCTGCGCTGTTTGAGGACATGACTGAGGAAATCACACTTTGGCAGAGAAGCTGTTGCCTTTGACTTTCACTGTGAAGAATCAGATGGCTAATATGCACATGAAGGGAAATGACATGACTCATCTTGTTACACTGTGTTTCTGTCAGAAAGGTTTCACTAACTTGAACTTACTGGAGTGGGTGGATTCAAAGGTCTGGACTTGATACTTAACAGATGATTGATTAATTGGTTGTTTAGAATATATAATTGAACATATGAAACTGAATAAGTCAATCAATTGGCTATGCAGTTCTGTCAGAGTATATGCAATATGTTGCTGTTAGCTTTGATTGAGGATAAAAACACATTTGGTATTGTTTGAAATAAGCTTTTTTTATTTTTGTCAAATAATGATTAATAGAAGAATTGATTGTTAATTTTACTATAACTTAATGAAGGAAAGTGCTGGGTTGGGGTGCCGTTATCAGTGGTAACCACCATATGAGCGCAGTGCCGACTTGACTGTTTACCGTAACAGTGAACAGAGAAGCTCAGATGACTGCACATACAGAGGGAGCATGACTTTATTCTCTGCTCAGGTTGCCATTACTCCACTGTATCTCTACGAAGCAATAGTAATTTGCTGCTATATTAATGCTCTGAATGTTGCATACAGAACCTTTCTTCAGCATCTGTATGTTTTGTATTATAGCACTGCTCTCTGACTACAGGTATAGAATTATGTACAATTATATGTGTCTGCAAAAATGTTGGCTTACATCTATAGAAATAGAAAATATCAGTAATGTATTGTGGCACATGTGCTGGAGGGTTTCTCCTTTTGAATGCATGAAACAAAAATGAAGGTTCTTCTCTGACAGAGAAACAGGGAATTCCTTTGAGTCTTTCCAGCAAATGTCAACTGAAGTAAGGTGAGGTTACCATTAAACCCATTAGCAGTATTTAAATTGAACTCTAGAGCTTCTAATTTGGCTCATTTAGGCAGGTGACAACAATTCTAGCTGATCATCATCCCGACTGCCTGAAAATGGGAATCTTGATGCTTTTGCAAGTGATCTGCAGTGCAGTTTGTTAGAAGTGACAATGTAATCCAAGCCAACTACAGGAAACTATACAAAATATGCAAAGGTATGGGCACATGGATAGACTCATAATTAAGGGTTTTGTTTTACATTTAGATATCATAAGGAGTACTAGAGTTGCAACAATTAGTTTAAAAGCCTTTTAACAGCAACAAATTTGAAAATTAATTATTAGTTAAGGCTGTTTTTCAAGCAAAAAAGGCCAAAAATGAATTTGATTTAAAAATGTGGTGGTCTTCTTATTTTCTTATGACAACAAATTGAAAAACTTTTGGTTTTGGACTGTTATTTAGGCATAAGTTAGTTGCAGCCAAAGGCATAAGTTTTATTTCAACATTGCAGGGGATATGTGGGGAGGTTTAGAGATCCTCCGCTCAGAAAAAATTGAGCATCAAACACTTAATTTCCTACATTCTGGTGAATTTGTTTGCACCAATTTTTGCCTTTTCTGCATCAGTTTATGGTGTAAATTGCTTTAATTTTGTCAAAATAAATGTCCCCTGCTACTTTTATGTCTTTCCACAAACTGTCTCCAATCTAGTGCCGGTTCAAAAAGCTCTTTACTATGTGGTAAACTGGCACTTGAGAAGTGTGGATTTGAGCAACTAAATACAAAAACAGCAACAATTTTGCAGTTAAGAGGCATCTGGGGTCTTCTCATCTGTCGGCTTTTGAAAAAAAAACTACCCACGGCCTCATCAGTAAGTCTGCTGCGCCTCCTCATCAGCTCTCAGCTGCCACTAAAGTGCCACTGACTCCCAGAGTAATCTAAAGCACAAGGTTTATATGTGAGTGCACCAAAGCCTTTCCCCTTTGAAATTAACACAAGCCGTAATGCAAATGTTGCAGTGAAGGACACCTGCAGGAGCTCCACTCAGACTCAGAAACAGACAAACAGCCTTCACACTCACTGGTGTAAATCCATCAAAATAATAAAAAGCCCTCTCTCCTCTGCTTTAATCGAGTCTCACCTTGACAAGCTGGCCACAAGGGCCCTACTTTCAATTATGATTGAGTGGCAAACCCAGATGCTAACACAGAGACACAACTGTGTGTGAGTGTCCACTGAGAGCATTTACAAAGGCCAGAACAACTCAACTAATCCATCATGCTAACACAGCTCGTAGGCAGCATCATAGTTGTCTTTCAACTGTCTGATTTTGCTGACTCTCTGTGTATTTAAATAAGAGAGTAATGAACTGTTATATCACTAATCATTGAAATACAACCAAGAGTCTGGGGACACATTGGATTCATCCTCTATTACTGTTACGGTTTAGGCCTTTGGAGCAGGTTAGGAAGCTGGTTATGGTCCCTATGGTGCTTCAGGAAGCCCTGAAGTGGGTAATAACCACAAATCAGCCAACTGGACCAACACACTGCATCATTTAAAAGGATCCAAGGCACATCGATGATTATTTTAGGCTGAAAAAAATTAATAAATCCACCTATCATGGATTATTATGCTTGTATTGATCAAACCTAATCACACACGGCTGAAATTAACCTGCGCTTGTGTAGCAGTGTTCTAGTATTCCAGCTACTACGGCTACGTCCAGCTACGTCACATTCACCCATTCATACATCTGCCTTAGAGGGCGCTACCTGCACAGCCAAATGGGTACAGTTTGGGGTGCCTCCTAAGCCACAGCTAGCATGGATTTACATCTAGCAGTCATTGTTCTGAAACAGTTTTACTTCAGAATTTCTGGGGAAGGAGAAAAGGAGAAAGAATGATTTTGTTTTGTGTCAGTGGAAAAAAAATGGAGAAAACTGGAAAGGAAAATTTTAATGAAGTTAATTATATTTGATATGAAATTGGAGTTTGTCAGACATAGCATGTTCGGTCCATATTAAAACAGAGCTTATATAATGCTGGTCATTAGAACCAGATTTATCATGTGCGCATAGTGCATAGTTGCGCAAAAAAAAAATGTTGCACTTCCTCTGATACCGCCCAAACCTCAAATTTACATCAATACATTAAAGGTTGACAAAATGTGCCTGATAAGGCTGAAGAGACTTCTACTGCTTACAGACCACGAATTAATTATGTTGCACAACTCCTAGTACAACAAAATCCAGTGTAATCCCATCACTAAATACGTGCGGAACGTAGTGCATACAAAATGTTGTTTAACTAATGCATTTAGTTTTTAAAGACTCAAATTACTTTTTAAACAAACTATTATGAAAGCTTTTAAATGAAGTGTCTGATATCCTACATATCTGTTAATAACTGGATTAACATCAAGTTTTAGGTGTCCACTAGTTTGTTTTTTCTACAGATGTAACCTTACATTATTCACCACAATGACAAAAGCTGTCAGTAAAATCAGGCTGCATACCCCTCTCCTTATTTAGACCTCCATGACTGAAACAAACCACATTGATCATTTTAATTATTAGACTTTTCTTATTAATAGTCATATCCCCCTTTGTGCTTTCCTTCCTCTGGGACACAAACCTCTGGTGACTATTTCTCTTCCTCCCCTGCTGCAGTGTTTATCTTCCTCTGGGCTAGATTCAGTAATTACAGTTTAATACTGAGCAATTTAATGATTAGCCTTCACCTAAGGGAATGGAGTGGGATGGTAAACCTTAACCGTCAATTAGAAAATTACTTTAATTTATGTATACTTTGGTGGAAAAAAAACTCCACATTGCTGTAATAATCTGTATAATGAGATGTACACTATAATGTTCTCATAGTTTTTCTAAACATTTCATAATTTGATTGAATGAGGGTAATGACTCTAAATCCATCTACAACCTGCAATGATTTACAGTAATGGTTGCCTGTGTGTGTGTGTGGTTGTGTGTGTGTGTGTGAAATCCTTACCCTAGTCCTGCCAGATCAGACACCAGGTTGCCAAGGGCAGCAGCTGTAGAGAACACGAGACAAGAAAGAGACATGATTACAAAATGAGTTGGGAAATTGAGATTTGCATGGTGGACAGCCAAAAGGCATAAGACACAGAATGTGTTAGTCTGGAGTTTTTCCATCATATGAAACCCATTAAAATGAAGCTTTTCCCTCTGCCACTCATGGGTATGTCATCTGCTTAACTAATTCCTCTCTTTTTCAATATATGTAAGGCATGATGTTAGGACAAAAGATGTCCTGAATAACTGAGAATGTGGGTGGAGTGTACTAACAAAATACGTGCATCAGCAGTGGAGTAAGTAGAATATCATAGCACCCTCATAAACACTTCTAAATATAAAAACACACAGAGCACAATTACCATATACTGCTTATTTTTACCTCGTTTGTTTATGAACAGGATGTGATGGACAACCACAGCGCTACCGGGCTCATTAAGGAGGCAGACGCAATGCTGGCTCCCACATCGATGTTAACTCGCTCCCTGAGCCAAATAACTACGCATGAATAATCAGAGCAGTAGAGCAGTGGTGTCCGAGGAGAAGAGGATGAGGATGTGTTGAGACTGACTAATGAAACAAGCGTAAGGTGCAAACTTGTGTGTCTTTATCCCTGAATATGACTGAGACCAGGAGATGGGGAACACTTCTGCTTGTTCTGTTGTATTAGTTTCTAAAAGAGAAAATAAACTCTGTGCTTTGCTCCTTGTTGCCTGTGACCCTGAGTTCAGAGCATTACTGCAGCTGCCACAGCAACACAGACACCCTCGGGGGAATGGTAACAAAGCAGCAGTGCCATCTCTGCTGGGACGTAATCTCCTTCTTACTCTTGCAGAAGGCTCTCAGTGTATCAATCCAACAGCCAGATAGAAGCAGCAAGGTTGAAAACATGATGCAAAATACCCAAACTGGCTGCAGCGACTTTCTTCCTACTTACAATGTGTCGTCGTACATTTGAACAAATCACCCACAGGACCTGCACCCACATTAATAAGCAGAGAGGAATTCAGATAAGACTCCAAAGAGCCACAGTCTAATTAGTGAAGTCATTGTGAGCAGAGATTTAGAGAGCGTTATTTACTGGGTGTCTCAGCAGGCCTATGACCCCGGCCTCGTTGAACAGAGTCGCCTTTAACGAAGCATCACTGTAAATAAGCTGCAGGTTTGTGTGTATTTGGCTCTAATCAGGCATGTTGGCTCATTGCTCAGTGAGAAACATTACTCCAGAGTGGAAGGAGAGAGGCAGGGCGACAGCAGGGACAGTGTGCAAGTTTCCAATTCTTGGCCAGTCAGTCAGTGCCAAAACACACAATGTAGGTTTGTGCTAAATAAGGGAATTGTGGAGTTCTCACCAGAAAAGACTGTTTGCATTGGGCAGGATCTCAGTCTGACTGTAACTCATGAGATAAATAAGAAAGCAAAAATGGTCGCTATGAAGATATGACTTAGGTGTTTTATAGTTTACTATATTACTATATGATGCTAAACATTTGATTAAAATGCCTTTTATTCTGATGACTTCTTTTGACAGGTGAATATAAAAACTAGAGTTACTGCCACTTGGATGTATGCCTCCTCCAGCCAGTCAACTGGCAGCTTACATCCATGTTTGGCCAGACTCACATAATATACTGTATATAGTGAAGACTTTTAAGAAATGTTTTAACAGGTATTAAGTGGGGTTTTTTTTGGTAAAACATAAGTTATCACTATATTGAGATGTATGATTCTAGTGAACAATTTCCTGTGAAAAACATGTTTTCACATACGGACTACTTGTACAGAGGATTACAGAGGTCTGATTAAGTTTTGTCACATGGTGCTACAACAGTCACCTGAAGCTAAATATCAGCACATGAGCTTGTGGTGGACGACCAGAGGAACAGGATAGAGCACAAAGCTGTAGCCTGACAGAAGACAAGGCTTCAAATATGGATGTTAATGCAAACGTAGATGCTTCACAAGTGTTTATATCATTTTATCATATTAGACAATTGTGTGAAATTTTGTTGTAATCACTGACCTTTGACCATCAAATTCACATTTGAGTCTGAGTGGACGTTTGTGCCAAATGAATTGCCCGGGGGCATTCTTGAGATATCTACCTCAGAAGAATGAGACAAACATTGGGTACACAGTGACCTTGACCTTTGACCACCATAATCTAACTAGTTCATCCCTCAGTCCAGGTAGAGGTGTGCGCCAAATCTGAATAATTCCCTTGAGGTATTCTTGACGTTTTACATTCATGAAAATAGGACATACAAACATAAGAACCCAAAAAAACATGATGCTTCACCATTGTGGAGGCATAAAAATCTGAGCTGTGTTTTATGAAGGTCATTTTACTGTAACAACATTTTTGCCCTACTATATAACTGACTTCTCTCTGACATATGAAGGATGACACTCATATTCTCAATGTGACACAAACATACCTTAAATGTACTTTAATGGTGCTAATAGTGCTATCTCCTGGCAGTGATAAAGGTTAGTTGGAAAAAAATAGGAAACAGAGTAAAGATTATTAAAACAGAACATGTATTAATTAAATAATGTGCTGTCATTAGACATCATACCTTACAAGCCCCTGGGGAGGCAGATGTAATGGAGAGCCCATCAGGCTGATTATGTGGTCAAGCTGTTCAAATGTAATTACAGGCTGGGGTCGGCCGCTGTCTGCCTTTAACTCAGTGCTCTGCTTCTCACTGTGTGCTGCATTAGATTAACTCCGCCTACACAGGTTGGCGAGAGGTGCAGTCACACTCTCACACAAAACAGGCGCCTCTGAAGCAGTTCCAAAGATGTCAACTACCCTGCTTTTACAATGTTCATTGCAAAGTAAAAGCCTTGTGCTTCGCCCATCACTCTCAATAATTAAAAAAAAGATAGAAGGAGTAAATCGGAGCCTTAGGGTGAATTAACTTGGTCTCTGTGGGCTTAAGTGAAAGAGTACCAGAGCCAGTTTATGTATTTCCAACACAGAAAGATCACCTTCCCTGTTCTTCTGTTCTTTCAGCATGTGTTTACTTTATGATGGATATCTCTATCCCTCACAGGAACCTTTCAAAACTTTCTATACCTGCAGCAAAATCAGAGATACATGCATTTATAATATCCACCAACGTCTATTGGTGGATAAATGGGCCGCAGAAAACAATGTGAGATAATAAATGGGTGACAGAGGATATTTTTTTTTTGGTGTCTCTTGCTTTTATCTTCAAGGCTCACTTAGCAGCTGTAGGTCATGACGATCGCTGTGTATGAGCAACACGTATCTTACCTGGAGGCTTTCTACAGCAACACACACAAGTACATCTCCACATAACAGTACAAGGGCTTACTCACACACAGGCATTATCACTCAGGTGGGTATTTGGCATTTGTGCTGCATGTGTGCCTACATGTGTGACAGTTACAGTTGTTGACAGGCTCTCAGAGAGCATTTTTAAGCCCGATGTGTTAATGCAGGATGTTATTAAGTTAGTAAAAAGTAAAAAATACTGTACTAAAAACATATGAGTGGAATACAAATATAGTAATTTAATGAAAATATTCCAACTTGTGGGAGCACAGGAAGGCCATTAATCACATTAACTGTAATTTTAATGTATTCAATCCCATTTGGACTTTTTCACATTATCACCTCTGTTTAAAGTACATAATTGGCCTAACTTTTGAACGATGTAGCCTCCGTCTTCATTGAACCTGCGGAGCCACATTTGCTAGAAAATTGTGTGATTGGTAGACTTGACTACAGGTTTGACACAAGTGGTAAATCACTCTGTACTGAGCTCGATAACTGCAGCCTCTTTATTTGCAGACCGCCACATATCCCTGATGTGTATGCTGTGAAAATGGATTCAGAGTGATAGAAACTGGGTTGAGGTCGTGCCTAAGGAAAGTACAGAACTTCTCTCTGTTTTTTTTTTCATTTTTCCTCAAATCACTCATTTATGCATGCTTTCTGCAGCTCAGATCTAATCTCTTTATGTCACTCAGAGAACACACTCTGCCTGTCAAACTACCAGTAGCCTTCCTGAGAAATGAATTCTACATTTTCTGCCTGTAACCTGATAACCCTTTTGTCTATAAATCCCATCAGGCCTGAGATTGTTCCTTTGGTTGAATCAGAATCCCAATTATCCATTCACTGCAAATGTGAGACGAGAGAAAATGAACAAATGTACATTTTTAAATTGAAAAACTGGTTTGAATTGTAAATCTATGAGAGCAGGATCATGTGGAAAGCTTGCCTGACATGTTAAGCACCTCAGAGTGTAGATTGTAATACCTCCTCTCGATGGTTTATCTCTGATAGATCCATTGCTCCTCACTTTATTCTGCACTGGTCAAGTTTTGTCTCCAGTTCCCCTAGCCTAGCATCACCAAACTACTTCACATATATGAATGAAACATGAGCTCTCACGTTCATCTGGTTCCCAGGCCACTGTTGCCCGTCAAGTAGAATAAATAACTTTGCTCTGTTACAGCATCAGCTTTGACTCCTGAGTCTTTCAGATCGATCAACTTACTGAGTCCATTTTATCTTTAAAAGCTTGAGCTAAGAACAACCAAAGCAGACTGTTATCATCTCCAGCAACAAATGAATCAGGAGAGGAAAGGTAAGTCTTGCAGAGTTTGGCAGAGTAGAAGTGGAAATCTTTTTTTCTGGACTCCTTCGACTACAACAGAGTGAAAGGGACCAAGACGGAACAGGAATAAAGAAATTTAAGTGTTGACTGAGTAATTGTGAGGATTGTGGTCATAGGATTTTACAAAAGATACAAATATTCAATAAGCCATCATTATATATGTAAATAGGGTTAGGGGTTAGGGTTAGGGTCCTCATGCTTCAGCATGCTCCTCTTTTAAAAGCTTTTACTCAGAGTAATGAGGCATAACCTCAAGATACCCTGAATAGAAACAGGTAACACTGAAATGCAAATGTGTGTCTTTGAGCTAAGTGGATATTACTGCGCCCATTCAAAATGCTTGTCAGCTATATTATCATATTGATGAAATCGTCATTATCCAGGCCAGCCAGGGTCTCTCTCTCTCTCTCTCTCTCTCTCTCTCTCTCTCTCTCTCCTTTTCCTTTCTCTAATGTTACCCCACTTTTTTTTTTTGGATTAGTATCACAGCCATGTTCAAATTGTGACTTTATCATTAAAGCTTCATTATGAAACTGCTGGATATTCTGTTGACACTGAAATTGAAAATGCCTTCTTCCATTATTGTTTTAAAGACTTCTACTGGCATGAATCTACTGGCATGCTATCACTCTAATTAAGAAATAGACAGGAAGTATGAGTTGCAGTCTTGGCAGCAATATATATATCTGAACCTGAACTAAATCTGAGATAATAGTTTGTAGCAAATACACATTTGTTTCAACAGTTTTTCCCAAAGCTGAGGGATTAAATTCTGATTATTTGTATAACAATTACTAACCGCATGTTACCTTGAGTTGCATGCATCCTATGTACATGAAGAATCCAAAGACAAGAGAAAAAAAATTGATGAATGAAAGTTAAAAGCATGTCGCATTTAACAGGAGCAAACAATATCATACCGTCAGATTACAAACTCTCACAAAAAGTAGCTCATGTGCACGCGCAGGCCCAGGGATGCTACTCTGAAGTGTTTTATGCTGAAATGTTGTAACAAAGATGCATGGATTTGGAAAGCACCGTGCATACAACTAAATATATGCGACTTGCATTATACTACATGAGTTTGTGAACTGATGTTTTGATATAACCCCCTATGACTTAAATCCATGGAGAATGTTTGCGTCTATGACAGATTCTCCGTTCAGCACGTAGGCATGCAAGAAAAAAAGTTGTCTTAATGAATTCAAGGCAACACAGTATCAGTAACTGATAGACAAATGGTCATTTTGCAGGTGAAGTATTTCTTTAAACAACAGACATGTTTGGAAAAATGCTTAAAGTCCGCTTTGCAGTAAACAACATAGCTTTTTGTCTTGATGTCAGTGCGGGTATCACTAGGTGTTGTGAACCACTCCTCAATGAAACTGTATATTTCTTAAAAAACCTACTCAGAATTTATATAATGAAAACCATGACAATAAAGGGCATAAAAATCAAGGATGGTTCAAAAGCTAAGGTATCAATAACAACAACTAATGAAAATACACTGCCTCATTGCTACTCACCCTCCTGAACAAAAACCATCCAACGGAAATTGGTTGCAGAGAAAACAAACATCTCTCTGCCTCGGACACTTGACAGCCTGATGGACTGTGTGTGCATGATACTAATCCCTATCGAAAACATAAACATTTAAGTCCCATTAGGATCATGACATTCCCTTACCTGCCATGGTTGAAATGCCGAGGACCACACCGATGGATAACTCAATATGTGTGCCCTGGAAACACACACAAACAAACACACACATTACAGAAATTAGATTGTAACACAGGAGAGCTTTCAATTGATTTTTGTCATTCTATAATATAAACCATCAGTGCAAGCTGATGTACTGGTTATGACATGAAATTCATGTATTCATTTTCTTTCTCAATGACAGTCAGAGAACACAAATGACTCTTTAAACTGAGGCGAACTTTTGTGAGTTGTCATAATTCTGGACTATGAATTTATGGTCTGTGATGCCAGTATGTTTTTAATATCTGGTAATGATAACTCTGTTTAATGTCTCGTTACATCGATTAAAGGTCTTATCTAAAATTCTTGCGGTTGCATTTTGGATAAGAGATACGTTTTTTTGTTTTTCTTTTTTACTTCAACCAAATAAGTCTACTTGTAAGCTTTATAAGATTTTCTAGATGCTCTCAGTCTTTCAGTTTATGGTTTGAGGCTTAGTGCAGAGCTCTTATCCAGCACAAAATGGAAATTAGTCTAAGATCTCCAGGCAGGGTGCATTAGTTTCTCTCACAGTCTGGACTGAAAAAAGAGAGTCAGACCTTTAAAAAATGCCACACAAAAACATTTCACAGTTAAGTTTCCAGCCCAAAAGTGTAATTACTTATTGATTTCAATTTCCATGCTATTACAGACTCTGCTTTATAAAGCTTATGAATAAATAGATATCTATTATTAATAGATATTTGCATATTCTTACTTTACTTTTCAAAGTTATGTCATTTCATTATGTTCAATTTAGGAGTGTTTTTCTCTAGTATATGTTTTTTCTCTCATCATTATTCATTATTCTAGTCTCCCCCTGCAGAGGCCTCCAATAGAGTTCTCTATCTTTGTGTTAAAAAATAATCATGCTGAGAAAGCCCGCTTTGAATTTAGTTGAAAAAAATATATTACTCTTCATTCTCTGAGCAGTAACATGCTGCTCTTGTGTGTTTGGATTTCATTATTTGAACAACGTCACAAAGACTTAATAAATTGTGGTTGTGCTTGTGGCAGACAAATTACTGAAAATTGTATCAGATGTTAAAAGGCAAAAAGAAACTGGAGGCCTCTGAGAAATAGAGATGAGAGACTGACTGCTAAACACTGACTGAGAGAAAACAGAAAATAACGGAGATATAAATACAGTAGCATCAAAGAAAAAAGATATATTTTTCTTCTCCCACGATACTTCCATCTAAAGCTTCCCACAGTATAATGAGTACATGCAACATATTCTTTATGCACAGAAACTCTGAACACCGAGTATATATATGCTGCAGGGGAGCACAGCTCTACATGACGCTGACAGACTTACAGCAACAATCATGATGCAGTTGTCCAGGAATCCAAATCCTACGAAAGGAATCGCATTGTGCAGCAGAACTGTAAAAAAACAAACAATGAATCATCAACTGAAAAAATAAACAGAAAGTAAGCAGACGGTGTTTAGGTCTACATTAATAAGTAACAACCCATCAGACATAATTGAGTTTTGCGGAGCAGAACTGTAACAGAATGAACACAAAGAAGGTACAAAAACATTATTTCACCAGACGCAAATAAACATAACTCTTATTTATTCATGCAGGTTTTTAATATGTTGCTGGAACAAATTGAAATATGAAAGCATATTACAACAACAATTACCGCCTCTTGGTTGTATGCCTCAGCAAAGGTTTCAATTACTTTTTACATCCGTGTCTGCACAAAGTCAAATGTAGCCATGACAGCTGACAAAGCTGTTCAAAAGTTGCTGCAGAGAAGCTACAAATTCAAACACAGATGTGTCACACACATTTTTAACCCGCCAGCACAGATGAGCTGTACAATTTTCACATTTTCACACATTCTCAAGGTGGACATCCAAGATTAGTGTCACAAATACAAATGTCTTGTATTGCAGAATAACGGCCAGAGAAGTATTGTTGCAAAACATTATGATGTCACAGCAAAGTTGACCTTTGACCTTTTGGATATAAATGACATCACACCTTTTTTTCCCCGCTAGACATTTGTGTGAAATCTTTTTATAATTAGCATATGAATTCTTGAGTTATGACCAAAAAACAGGTTTTGTGAGGTTACAGTGACCTTGACCTTTGACCTTCAACCACCAAATTCTAGTTACTTCATTTTTAAGCCTAAGTGGATGTTTGTGGCGAATTTGAGGAAATCTTCTTAAGGCCTTCTCTTGATATCACATTGACAGGAATACAATGGATTCAAGGTCACAATGACCTTTGACCACCAAAATCTAATCAGTTCACTGCTGAGTCCAAGTGAACAATTGTGCCAAATTTGAAGAAATTCCCTTAAACTGTTCTTGAAAGATTGTGTTCATGAGAATAGGATTACAAACCGAAAAACATTCTTTTGGCCACCGCTGTCACTGAAGTGGAGGTATAAAAACAGCTGCAATTGACCTAAGCGTGCAGATCTTAGTCTAATCCATATTCTTAAAACAACGTGTGACAGAAAATGTATTAATAACTGCTGTGAAAAACTTAAAAGTCCTTAGTGGGTAAGTTATATCATATTTTATGTGTGGCACAGTCGTCACCTCAAAACATGTTTTTCCTAAACTGGAATGGGTTTCATCATTGAAAATAAAATACAAAAAACCTTTCAGTTTCAACCTCGACCTTTTGTGGAAATAGTGTCAAAAATATCAAGCAACTCCATTTTCAGACCAAAAAGGCTATCAGAATGTAAATATTTAGAGTAATGTATTCATCCCTTTACATGCCGGTAGATTCACTGTGTGTGTGTGTGTGTGTGTGTGTGTAGATAAGATATACAATGTATTATAGAGTTGGTGCCGTGAAAAAATTTTATATGTCACCGATTGCCTCAGGAAAATTTAGTCTATTCTAGTAGTTGAAGTTCAAGTGAAGTTCATGCTAGTTCAGTGAGTGATCTGCAGAAAAATATTTGCTTAAAGCATAATCGCAGCTGAGTACCATCTATTTCTTTTCTCACGCTTTTGTTCTGCTGCAGCACCCCTCAGTACATATGGAGAATTTTCAATCTTGCTGTTTGAGTACCTGAAACGCCCACTCATGTCATATCTTTAACACAGACTTTCATTTAGGGGCAACTTTATTTTGAAGAGCACTCCGTCTTGGTGTTGTATAAAGTCCTGCTGTTTGGTTTGGTTGTGACTCTGCAGAAAAACAAGAACTCAACCCTAACAATAGCAGTGAACTCTGTCCAGGGAAAGCTTATCATTTGTCCAACACTTTCCTTCTTTGGTATTCTTTGACAGAAAGCATCACTGACTTGTGCAGTTCAGTGGCCACAGTTTACATGACTGCTCTTTTAACTCCAGCTAACCATGAACTAAAGGGCTTATTCCAAACTTCAAACTGTCCATACAGCTTTCATGGCGACAGAATCATCAAGATCAAATTTAAATTTTCCTGGAGTTCCCCTTATCTCCCCTATACTCTGCTGGAAATTGAAAAATGGATTCCTCTGGCTATAGTTCTTCCAATTACTTTTTGTCATATTCTTTAAATAAATTGGCAAACTGTAAAGCCGTTTGAAGACAGTTTTTATGCAATTTATCACGACTGATTTTAGTCACCTCATGTACTTCCCCCCACTGATGCTAACAGGCAAAACTTTGCTCATGTGGTGTAAAGTCTAGCTATTGTGTTATATTTTGCACAGAGGCCTTGGCAGAGGTCTGCCCTCTGTGCTCCCTTGTAAATTTAACATTTTAATCACATAGCCTCTAACCTACTGCATCTTATGTAATTGCAGAGATAAAATCAGCACTCTAGAGAGTGTGAAGTCTGAAGGTTGTTTCATAGCCACTACTCAACTCAAACCTTTACAAATTGATTATGTTTTGTACCTTCACAGTATGGTCCACGGTCAGTTTTGACCTCGCCAAGAATCCTCTCATAACAAGCGTCTGTACCAAAGTATGGAAAACAGATGTATTCAGAATGTATAAATAGCCTAGCTGACATTAATGAAGGGGCAATTCATTCTTAATGAATGTTTCAGAGAGCAGTGAGAGTGTATTTTTTGAGCTTTATAATATTCGTTAATGGAGAAAAAATATCTTCTATCACACAATACCATGTTCATTTTTATAAAAGACATGAAAACACAAGTACTATCAAAGTTCTTTTGTAAAGTACTAATATAACAATTCATTCAACAGTATGTGACAATTAACCAACAAACAACAACAACAAAGATGCTGATTGTAAACTAGTGTTCACATTTACAGCAGTGGTGGGAACCTTCCGTTTGTGTGTGTGTGTGTGTGTGTGTGTGTGTGTGTGTGTGTGTGTAAAAATTGTAAAAAATGAGGTAGGATTTGATAAGTATTAACTTCCTCCTTCCTACAGATGGCATAGATAGTATCTGCTCCGGAGTCCAACCTCAAGATAATTTTATCATCCAAGGGCCCTTATATTTCATGCCAGCGCAAAGCTGGTAAGAGTGCAAAGCTGGTAAGACCGCAGCAAAGCCTGACATTAAACAATTCTAAATATTAAAAAAATATATATAATTTTTTTATGTTTTGCATATGCTCCTGTTTGGCTTTAAAAATACCTTCTTGCCACAAAATAGGACGAATTCCTCAGGATCAACAATGTGCTGCGTGCCAATTTAAGCATAGCGTCCACAGTCAAAATTGGAGGTTATGGGGCAACCTCTAGCTCAACTGCTAGAGTGTGCGCCCCATATGGCTGAGGCTTCTGCAGCGGCCCGGGTTCGAGTCCAGCCTGTGGCCCTTTGTTGCGTGTCATTGCCCCTTCTCTCTCCCACCTTTCCTGTCACTCTCAAACTATCCTACCAATAAAGGGAAGCTGCCCCAAAAAATAATCTTTAAAAAAAAAAAACTGGAGGTCACCTGATTTGCTTGAAGACATATTTCACCAATGGAAAGATGGTCTTTCATGACACTAGACTGTCTATAGAGTAGGAAGATGCAAATACTTTTGAAATCGGTGCTATATTACCAGATAAATCAGAGGACAATGTGGTATTTTCTTGTTCTCAAGAGGTAGAAAATCTACAACTACCAAAATGCAGTGCTCTGCACAGGACCAAAAACCACTTCTGCTGATGGTTGACATACTGTAAACTTGTCCGTTTGGCACAATGGCATCTGGCTGGTAGCAAACGATCTTGTATAACAGTTAAATGGTGTGCTAAAACATGTTTTAGAAAACATGTGAGGCAACGCAAATAGCAGAATCTTGGTTTATACCGGATCAGCTCTAAGTTCTACAGTTTGATATCAGTATGGGGCCCACTTCCTGTTCACAAACTCTCACAATTACAGCTAAACAGTCCACTAAAATATGTTTTAGATAACATTTGAGTCAAGAAAAAGGTAGTGCAGTATTATTATCTTGATTTATATTTGATCAGCACTGTATAGTTTTACCGTCTGATCAGAGAGAGAGTGAGAGAGCCAGGTCTCTTAAATAACTTCTACACTCTATGTCTTAGGTGGCAGCCAATACGAAAATGTGGTCGTGCAGTCTGTAGTTCAAGTAACAGCCTGAAAGCCAAAAAATCTCTGCCACATTACACAAAACGCGTCACACTGTTACCATGCTATTTGTGAGCATAAATTTGGACTGGCTCAGTCAGACGGATTGAAGCTGAAGTCTGGAGAAACCTTGAGTAACACTGAAAAACATTAGATGCAATCTTGAAAGCATGAAATCCAAATGTCTTAATACTGTACATCCAGTATTAATCTTAGTATAGTAAGACCATGCTAATAATGTCAGCTCAACATTTTGTTTCTCTCTATCAGCCTGGACTTGCTGCCACCCCAGAAACTTTCAGAGGGCAGGAGTACTTGCCTTGACAGACAAACTGCTTCAGCTAATCTTGAGCATTAGCATCTGCTCTTCTGCTACACAAATATGTTGACAGTAACGGTCTAAAAAAATACCACTTATTTATATTTACCATTTATATGTGACATGTACCTTGTCGACAACAATTCTCGAGGTTTTCGTGATACACTAAGCATTGCCAGCATAATTCACCATTTCTCATTCAGCACCCAGGCCTCTAACCTGCCAAATACCAGCTAGCAGCATCCTTGTTGTATGTCTGTGGCATTGTGAACACAGCTTGACTGTTCCCAAGCTTTGCAGCCCTTCGTAGCTGGTCCTCCATTAATGGAATTATTTTATTTGTACCAGGGCACATCTTCATCACCAGTGGAGCCAGTTGATGAATCAAGCTTTTGTCAAATACAGTCAGAAAACCACAGAAATCTCTTTCTTTAAAAAAAAAACTCTGCAAGTGCATCCATGGGGTTTTTCTTTCACATAATTTCTGCAATAATTTTACTTACTGCTGTGTTAACTCTACTAACGTTAGGGTTAGCGCTTGTTGCTTCAGGAACCACCATTACTGTTGTCGAGTCATCAAGTACAACACATCGACGCATTGTCAACTACAATGTGGATCCGTGATTGGCCCGAATAGATTGTAATTTATATAAAGTGTTTGGGGTGGCAAAGAGTCCAGACTGATGACAGAGACAGATTGCTGAGCTCATGTCATTAGGATGGTCTTACCAGGGTATGTTAATCTTGAGTTCAGCAAACTGTCAATCTATCTTATTGTAAGAATTCTGATTGAAATGTTATCATCTTAACTGCTTCCATATTACCCATTACACTGCCTCTATCTTGTTAATTTCACAGCTAAAAATCAAGACTTTTTGTACAGACCCAAATCAGTTACATAAAATAAAATCACTGTATTCTCCTTTAACAAGCCTACTTATCCTCAACTGAAGTTTAAAATACATGTCTGTATACATACATCAGCATCAATTTCCGATGCCATATTATAATTCATGTGTAATAATGTCTCCAAATGATCAAGGACCTTTTGACCAGGGACCAGATGGTGTGTACATTAACCATATCACACCATTTTATGACTGTCCCCTCTTCTAACAAGAGGTTAAGTACTTAGAGAGAGCAGTCACTCTGGAGTGTGTCCCTTATGGCAGACTGTCAAGCAGTCTGTGGCCAGAATAATGTCTGGCTGATTTGACTGCTCTCTAACTATGTCAGTGTATCACCAGGATATTTAGGTCCTTATTATTACAGCGCGTAGCCAGGCAAACACTCAGAAAATGAAAAGAAATCACATTCAAAACATTGTCATGCTAACACAACATTGGCAATAGAACACTCAAATACAAATTTACACAAACTAATGCAAGCATTAAAACACACGTACACACACACACAAAGCAAATCACAGAGAATTTAATGCATGGAAGCCAGGTATGAACAGAAAGCAGGGAAGAAGTTAAAAATGAGCACACAGGAGTGGAATTGAATAGAGAGGGAACAAAAGGTGGGAGATAAGAATATGTAGAGACATAGATGGGACGAGAGGGTCACTCAGGATGTTGGGGTGACAGGATAGGCTGAAGTTGGTAAAAGAGGAAGGCAGATGAATATGAGTACGTAGAAGAGAAGCTAAATGGAAAGACAAGACAAAAAATGAATGAAATGTAGACAGAATAATGGATAGGGACTTATACATAGTGGACCTGGAGAGAGTCAAAGCAAGGGAGGTTGTAAAGAGCTAGATGTACCTAGAGAAAGAAGGCAGGAATGCTCAAAATGGAATGAGAGAGAAGGTAGGGCAAAATGTTAGAAGACAGGGTAGGTAGAAGAGGCAGCCCAGGTGTGGAACATGGCCAAAAAAAGTAGAGCCCTTGATAGGCCCATGCAGTTGTAATTTTGGGGATTTTTTTTAACCTCTTTACATTATTGCATAACAAATATTAAAAATAATAATAATAAATAAATAAATGAACACCACCAAGTTTTTGCACCACATAAGCAGTGTTCTGAGGAAGATAGAAAACTTAGTTATACTCATGAGTTATTTATTCTTAAGTAGTATTATTCTTGGCAACTACATCTAATAGCTCCACAATTCTCAACTTAAATTTCTGAGGCAATAAGCTTTTGGAGATTGTTTTTTAAATGCACATATGATAAACAAGTTATGTGATTTAATAATAAGCATGCACTCTTAAATCCTGCTTTGCATATTTATGTTTGGCAGTAAAATGTCTCTCACCAGCAGTGCTATGTTGCTAATGGAATTTCCCATTACACTGATATGCAGAAAAACATGGCTGTTTTTCACTGTGTACAGTGTTTTATTTTAAGATTATGTAAGTCAGTAATGTTTATACAGCATAATGAGCGTTTAAAGACTGCATTAGCGCCAGGTGTATAATTAAGTCTACTAGATGCACACTATCTTTCACCTGTTTGATTTTCTCCCTGTTTTTTACAGAACAAAATTAAAATCTGACTGCAGGCATCACACTTAGGGCTTGTCATAAAAATGTTTTAAATTTGCTTCTTGTACCTGCTTTGAAAGGTGTAGTTTAGTTCAGAGAAAAGATTATGGTCCTAAATAAACTAGGTTTAAAAGTGGATTTCAAGTGGATTAGGTTAACTAAAACTATAATACGGTGTGGACCTGACAGCTTAAATAAAGAAAAGAAAACATCTTCGTAACACATATGCAACGTAGTCACACACGCTGCCAATATGGAGAACACAACCAAACAGACAATGCAGCAAAACACTGCAAAATCACATAAACTGCATCCTCTAAAAGGATCATGACCAAAATGTGTCCCTCTTGTTTTTTTGCCATCCTTCTCCGTTGCATGTGTCCAGACCAAGACGCTGTCCCAACCAAGAGCTATATCTTATAAACAAACTAATAATTTTTGATTTTGACGGACTGCTGTTATTTTTACCAGTGCAGTACTTGCTGCACTTATTTAGCCAACCAGGAAACTCAAAAAAAAATGCATTAAATCTACCACTCAAATCTGAGCATTATGGCGTAAGTGATACACACACAGCAGACAAAATGAGAGACAACAGAAAAAAGGAATTTCACAAGGTGTGTTCAGAGAAAAAGACAGTGAAAACAGAGCTTTTATCAAGAATGTACTTTTACATAGATTCTTCTTTTTTTTTCCACATACTCTATTTGTTTAATCACAGGGTGTGTCATTGGAGGACGCCAACTAGCACAACACTTTTTATTTGACCAGGGTGGACTTCAGTCCAGCTCTTATCAATCATGCTTTGCCCAAAAGTATAAAAATGAATTCTCTATGCATCCATGCAAATCACAGCTGCTTCCAGTGATCGAGAGCTTTCAGGTAGGTCACTGGTAAAATTATTGATCAAATTTATTCTTTCTTTTATTTTCAGTATGCAATTTTGTCAATAAAACTGAACTAAATTTGGTACATCTTTACACTACAGCTTAGCTATGGCAACTAAATAATCATAAAAATAATTTTCTGTAAAAATAATCTTTTTCACATCCGAAGATCTGAATGTGCATCAGAGCTAGGGCAAAGAGTGTAGTGAGCTGATTCTCAACCTTCCTGAGTTTCCCTTTTCTCTTTTTTATGTTTGTTATTTGTTTCTGGTGACTAAATAAGGACAGGGATTGTATTAGGGGAAGGCTGATCTGAATATATTCGAGGGACATCAGAGGCGCTCCTGTTGTCTTTCCTTTTTGTATCTGAATATATGTTCGTTAAATGTTTTGTCTAAACCTGTTCTAAGTGACTGTACTGTGGACAGCAAAAAATGAGATAAAGGACCATAAAACAGCAACCTTTTTTTTCAGAAAATAAAGCTGCACACCTATATACATATCTATCTATCTATCTATCTATCTATCTATCTATCTATCTATCTATCTATCTATCTACCTATCTGTGTATATACATACATACATATATAGATATATATATGGATAATGTGTGTGTGTGTGTGCGCACGCGCACACGTAAAGACAGAAATAGCGTGTACAGTATATGTGAAGTTTGAGTGTGGCTTTCTTCCTAATCCCAAATATCTGTGTATTGTATGTGTAGGTATGCATGTGTATGTGAAGATATATGCATAGGCTTTTAAATTAAGGCTAAGCAAGATCATACAAGTGTCAATTTGCTCCACAGGATGATGACTCCATCTGTTGTCGTTGTCTTGTTGGCTGTCCTTGGACAAACAAGTGGCCATTTTGGTGAGATTACACTTTTAATAGGTTCAATCAAATTATTAATAATTTCCCAATAAATTAAAATTTTGGTTTTAATAGTTTTAGACACATCATAAGTGTGCCTTTCTTACCTTATTTTCAATGACATTAAATGACTTTAAACAGGTCTAAATATTGCCAGAGGTGGAAAAGTAACCCAGTCCTCCCTGGGGTGGAATGGCTTTCCAATAAGGGCCATTGATGGAAACCGCGCAAGCAACTGGGGACAAAAATCCTGTACCCACACAAACAGACAAACAAAACCATGGTGGAGACTGGACCTCCTGAAGAAGTATAAAATCAACACTGTTACCATCACCAACAGGAAAGACTGCTGCCACAAGAGGCTCAATGGTGCTGGGGTCCCGCATTGGAAATTCCCTTCATGACAATGGCAACGCTAATCCCATGTAAGAGTAATTTCTGTCATATGTTAGGTTTGAACGTGTATGTTGGTTGTGTATGTTACAGGAAATAAGTGCACTAGACATACATATACATATATATATATATATATATACATATAGACACCAAATTATTTTACATCAAAGGCATCATCAGTATCTACATACAACAACTTATTAGTTCTATACATTGTATTTGTCTCGTAACATACTTTTACTGATAACTCTTTTGTCTTTAGATGTGCTGTCATCTCATCTATCGCAGCTGGGACCTCCAAAACCTTTGCATGTAATTTAATGGAAGGCCAGTATGTAAACATTGTGATTCCTGGGAGAAAAAAATACCTGACGCTGTGTGAAGTGGAAGTCACTGGGATAGAATCAGATGATTCCATCGAATATGCCTGCGGATGAGCGTGAAATAATTCTTCATACTCATGTCAACTTCATTTTAAAACTAATCTTTGCCTTAGCTTTGCTTGTCTTTGCTTTGTTTCTGCTTCTTTTCCCTCAATAGAATATTGATACATAATGGTCTACTGACCACTGAAGCAAAGTTTAATTGTCAATTTAACACATTATTAAGCCACTTTCTGCAAGAGATTTTGCTGCTTCACAGCACCAGGAATTTTACATAATTTGCACCTGGATTTATAACAATGTTGTTGCTGTTCAACAGTTGTTTGAGTTCCTCTTATACCACATTAATAAACTCTTCTATATAAAAGTTTTCTGTGTTTATTGTTTATGATCTACTTTAAAGAAATAATTCAATGTTTTTGAGAATAAGATTATTCCCATTTCTTGACATAAAGTAGAAAAGAGATAACCCTCTTAAATTTGTATGACAAATATGAAATTGCCATCAGCAGCTGGCTAATTTATCACAAAAACAGCCTGGCACGTTTCAAATGTAACCTACTTTTAGCCTATCAGCTATCAACAACCTGATTTTAACCTGACAGCTTGGTGCATTGTTTGTGTAAAACTTTCGGCTTGGGTTTCTGTTATTTGTGTTGGTTAATGGCCATTGTTAGATTAGTTAGTTAGTTTTTATTAGGGAGGAAGACTTTCCAAAGCACACATAACTAGGCATGTATTTCAAATTCAGCATTGCAGTACAAGCAGTCCAAAAAATGATAGATCAGTTATAGCATGTATGTAATATCATGTGACTTAATGTTAATGTAAGAAATTGATTGGCCTGCAAACACAAAAAAAAGGGACTTCAAGTGTTACTTGTGTAACGGCATATTTAAAGCTTGTTATTTCAGTTTCTTGTGCAAAAAACAACATTTATCTAGTGAGACTCAGTGTTATTTGCAATGCAATAAGATAACTAGGGCTGGTGACAGAATTCCTTTGGGCCTATGTATGTTTCATTTCTCCCCTCCGGTCTGACTGGCAACTTGACGTATGCCGTTTGTGGGGATCCTTGTGTGGTCTGCTGCATTTAGTCCAAAACCCACACAACTTTTCCCGATGTTGATAAGTGCTTCTCTATCGCAGAAAAGTCATGCTTCAGCAGAAGGGGCCACAGTGGCAAAAAAATAGAAAAATAGAGCAAAATATATCAAAAAAGTAGAAAGGATTTGAGGAGCTCCAGGATGCTGCATCTACATATGCTGCAGTCATCATAGCAACATCGTAGATGCTAGCAATGGCACCAGCATCGGTGCCAATCCTTGACAGCGCCTATTGACTGCAGGCCCTTCTCTTCTGAAAGAGTTTCTCTCAGTCATGCTCAGGTGTGGTTCCCTCAGGTACTGTTGGTCGAGGAGCACACCTTACTGTCAACAAGTTCCTGTGCCAGGTCCTCCAGTCATTCTTGTACTTGGCTGTGAATGGTGTCCCTCCAGGACACCTTGGAGCAATGTTTGCACTGTAGCAGGGCTGGGCGATGATTTTTTTCATATCAATCAATAACGATATTTATCACGGTATACATCAAATCCCTAGGTTTCCTTTTACTCCGAAGTGAAATATTTAAATATAGGGTTAATTTTGGTTTAAGTATTAAGTTTCTGTCAGACACTGAACATGACAAATATATATTGCAGAACAGACATCACCAACTGGCGGGCCTATTCAACTAAAATTCAAAGAGGTCCATCTACTGAAATTTTCTCCCAGCAAAGGTCCGAACCTCATACCTAAAATCAATATCACGATTAATTGATTAATTGAACATTTTACTTCGATTCAATTAATGTTTCGCATTCCGTGTTACGTTACCCCCCTATTTGATAAGTGCCACCAAACAGAACCATGAAGTTGTATTTCTGTTAATTCAAAATGGTACCAGCCTTGTATGTTTGAAAATATTTATATTTGGCACCAGTTATCAATAACATCTTGTAAGAGGAAGTCCCACGATATATTGCAATATCAATATTTTGTCTCACCCCAAAGAAAAACACACTTTTTGGTCTGGAATGAAAAGAAAAACCCATGACTGGGTACATGCCACCTACATCCTGTTTCATATTATAAAAAAAACGTGTTTTAAAAGCCCTCTAGCGTTTCAGTCTTATATGAGCAAACAGGGTGGGTCTTTTGGAAAAAAGAGTCTATATAGTGTGACAGGTGAATTAGCCTTTGAAGAGGATACTAAAACAATACTTGTTTGAACAGTGTTATAGTTAATCAAACAGTCCTCTGTCAAGTTCCACGCGTGAGTATAAAAATAATTGCCGTCTGTGCATGCATGCAGATCACAGCTGCTTCCAGGGGGTAAGAGAGCTCATAGGTAGGTCTTTGGTAGAATTACTGATCATGCTTTTATTATTTTCTACCACATGTAATTTTTTTGTCCATGACAAACAAAATCAGGTACCATTTTAAATTATAGCTTGGTTACTGTTAAATAGCGAAACATGTACACAATTGGACCAACATATACTGATAATTAAGTAACACTAATGTATATGTACATGTAACCACTACTTATGTTAATTATATTTGGGACTGTGATGTCTATTTCTTGATGTCTATTATGATAAGTTAAATCTAAAGCTGTGTCAGTTAAATGTTTAGCCTGAAAATGCTCTATGTGATCATTTTTACAGAAAAATGTGATAAGAGAGAGGGATTGCTATGTATATTTTTATATGTCTTTAAAAAATACTAGCTGTACCTAACTAAACTAATAAGAAGAAACCAACATTAAAAAGTAAACAACACTCAACAACACTGAATTATTTTATGTACAATATAATGTAGAATCTGCCTATGCATATTTCAATTTTTGCAGAGTGGACTCCACACTAACAATTGAAAACAAATTACTTAGATTTAAGAAGGAGGATGAAAGGAAGAACTGCTACTTGGATTTGACTTGGGTGTTTTCACGTTAAGTCCATTTCAGCCCTCCTAGCGGGTTCAGAGCGATGACTGAGCACTTCTTGTGTCTATGTGAACACCCCAAACGAACTTAGACCCCTCTGGAGCGAACCAAACTCAGACCACCTCGTCTTCAGGGGGATAAGGAGTTTGATCCATGACAGTTAATGTACTTCACGTCCAGATGTCATGAAACTACAACAGTCTACAACGCACAGAAATGTGAGGGGTTTTCTCCAATTTTCAGCTCACATGAAAGCATGAGGCTTCACAGGCACACTGCAGGGCAAAAAACTATGTCAAAAATTCTTTATGACACACTATGTGCTATTGCACACTTTAGTCCAGTGGTGTCCAAAATTGGGGTCCCAACCCCTATTATACATTTTAGAAAATGAAAGACTATACTCTAAACACAGACAAACAGTTCCAAACTTTATAAAATGAAAGCTTATACTCGAAAGAAGATGGATGGACGGACAGACGGATGGAAAGACAGACAGGCAGATAGATGTAGTCAAACCTCCCGAGGTGATCTAAGTTTTACTTTGTTTGGAGTGTTAACATATCCCAAAAAAATGTTGAGTCGTCCCTCTGAGTCTGCTTGGAGGCCTGAAATGGACCCAGTGTGAAAATACTCTTAATTTATTAATAGTCAGGTTGTCATAGTCATGTAGGTTCAGGTGTGGCTTCTGTCTTGATCTTCAAGTGAGTTTGTGTTAAGACATAATGTGCCTATTATGTATATATTTTTAAAATGCTCTGTACAAATGTATGCATAGGATTTTATATTAAGGTTTGATAAGATGCTATGAAAAGTTGAAAAGGGCAAACTTGCTTCACAGGATGATGACTCCAGCTGTGGTTTTTGTCCTGTTGGCTTTTCTGGGACAAACAAGTGGCCATTTAGGTGAGGTTATTCCTTTAATCACTTCAATTAAATTACAGATATTACAATTTTTTCATGCTTTTTTTTTAAGTAAGAATGTATCTGGAGGTTAGGGCTGGGCAATATGGAAAAAGTCTTACCACAATATTTTTTTCATATCAGTTGATATTGAAATATATCACGATATACATTAAATCACTATTTCTGTCTAGCGTAAAGGTTCCCTTTACTCCTATGTGAGATATTTAGGTATCATATGGTTCATTTTGGTTTAAATATTTATTTTCTGTCAGACATTGAACATGACAATTATACTGTCGAATAGACATCACCAACTGGCGGACCTATTCAACTAAAATTCAAAGAAGCCCATCTACTAAAATTTTCTCCCAGCAAAGGTCTGAACCTTATACCAAAAATAATCGAACATTTTACTTTGATTATGATTAATGAACAATTTTTTTGCTTTCTGCTTTTATTTATTTATTTATTTTGTGGTTTGTTTTTTGCCCTCATAGTTCACTGACATAGTTTCATGTGACCATGGTGTGATGGGGTGAAATAAACATATGATTTAATATTATTTATGAAACTTTCCAGTATTATATAAAAATTTTAAGTTCCATCTTAAACAAACTTTGAGTAAATTTAAGCACATTGTACTGATAATAGGCCAACCTCTCCTAACTGTAGGACTCTGACCCCAGATTTCCAACAGTTGCATGTGCGTTGCGTTAAGGCTCTGCTGCGGTTTTGCTCCGTGCTCCGTCATCCTTCAATCCCCACCGGTTGCGTTGAGTCCAGCATGGCGCAGCACATGACCGAGGAGTTCTCGCAGTAATTACAGAATCACACACATAATATCAGCACAGAAGAAAAAGTAATAACTCCATTCAGTCTGTGGATTAATTATCGTGACGCCAATTCACTCCCATAACTCCCAATAAATTGCTCCTCACCATTTCCTTTCTATGGTTGTCCTTATAAAAGGATTTGTGGTGTCATACATAATTTTGTGGTTTTCAATCTCCATAATTAACTTTTCATCCCTGTGTTGCCGGTAATGACCTCCGAAAACCTGACTGCAGGCCTGGATCCGCTCATTTTGATGTTTTATTGATGTAAATTGAGATGCGATCAGATGTAAACACGAGTGTTTTATTCTGTCTTGTTAAATTCAGCTAAATTTATGCGGTGTGATCCGGCGTCCGGCAAAAACAGGAGGCTTGCATATCTGATCCATGAGCCTCCTATTTTTGCCAGAGCTGAGATGGAGTCGATCCGCGACGCAGCAGAGCCAGTGGAAATTCACACACAGACTATAGTACAATCTATTTGCTCCCTCTGACGTGACAGAGCGGAGCTGGACAGCACACAGATCTGGTGGAAATCCGGCGTGACTTGAGCTCCTGTGAATCTTCTGTGAAATGTCTGTGGTAATAATTATTTTACTCAGAAAAAAAACAACTTCTGAGTAGGCCTACTTCTCCTATAGCTGCCAACAGCTTGCCAACATTCCCAGATAGGGAAAGGATGAAAACAAGGAAATGTGCCTGTGGCCCCAGGCCCCCAAAAAATTACATCTGCCCTTGGTAATAGTAACGAGAACACAGCGCAAGCGGCAGGATGAGACACAGAGTGATGCGTGCTGTTTTTTTAAAAAAAAGTAATTCCATCCAAAGTCTGATTAAAGCTGAAACTATCACAATGTAGTCAGTAGATATCTAAAGTGGGCAATTTCCACCTCTGCAAACGTTTGTTTGTGTTTCTCACTGCACTGTTGTCGGACCATCAGCTGTTAAATCCACAAAAATGAAACATGAAACAATAATGTATTCTAAAATCAAAGTCGTCACTGCATTTGGTTCACCACAGAGCTATTCTTATTATTATTGGCTGTGTTGTATGTAAAAAAAAATGGCTGGAATGCATTCTATCAATATTATATCACAAGCCTCTCTTTTTTCTATTGAGGAAAAGTTATCGTTATTGTTTTATCAACCAGCCCTATTGGAGGAATTTCTTTAATAGTCACAGGGAGAGTTTAATGAAGTATGCTTACAACTGTTCTTTAGGAGCTTTGAACAGATCAACACATCTGGGCCTTAACATCCATAAATTATAATTTGTAATACATATTTCAGACTATTAATAATTTTGTTAAGCTCATAATATCACCAAAGTTGGAAAAGTGACAAAGTCTTCCCTGGTATGTCAAGGAAACCCTGAAAGTGCCATTGATGGAAATATGGAAAAAAATTGGTGACAAAATTCCTGTACCAAAAAAAACTATTTTTGATAACAAGTGTTGCAACTCTGTGCAGCTACCAATATCGCCAGAGGTGGAAAAGTGACTCAGTCCTCCCTGGGGTGGCATGGTGTCCCTGAAAGGGCCATTGATGGAAATCGTGCAAGCAACTATGGAGAAAACTCCTGTTCCCACACACAAAATGATCACCAACCATGGTGGAGACTGGACCTCCTTATGCCATATAAGATCAACACTGTCACAGTCACCAACAGGAAAGACTGCTGCCACAATAGGCTCATTGGTGCTGAGATCCGCGTAGGAAATTCCCTTCATGACAACGGCAACGCTAATCCCATGTAAGAGTAATTTCTGTCATATAGTACGGTTGAATTTATACATTAATTGTGTGAGTTACATGAAATCACTGCACTGGATATCTACATAATTCTCTAGCAGAAATCCATATTTCACTCACAGAAATAGCATCATCAGTATATAACTGCAAATACTGATGAGTTCTTTGAAGAGGTTTCAATCAGTAACATATTTTCACTCATAATTCTGCTTTTCATTTTTCATCAGATGTGCGGTCATCAAGTCTATTGCAGCTGGGGCCTCCGAAACCTTTCACTGTAATGGAATGGAAGGCCGGTACATAACCATTGTGATTCCTGGAAAAAAAGAATACCTGACGCTGTGTGAGGTGGAAGTCACTGGCCAGCCAGCTGCAACTGGTGATTTTTACCACATAAACTCTTCAACATTATGCTGCCTGCCTCTTCTTTGGTGGCTTTGGTCAGATCAATACATGGATCACTTCTGTGCCTTTCGCTAACTACTGTTAATTACAAGTGTTGTAACTCTGTGCAGCTACCAATATCGCCAGAGGTGGAAAAGTGACTCAGTCCTCCCTGGGGTGGCATGGTGTCCCTGAAAGGGCCATTGATGGAAATCGCGCAAGCAACTATGGAGAAAACTCCTGTTCCCACACACAAAATGATCACGAACCATGGTGGAGACTGGACCTCCTTCAGCCATATAAGATCAACACTGTCACAGTCACCAACAGGAAAGACTGCTGCCACAGTAGGCTCATTGGTGCTGAGATCCGCGTAGGAAATTCCCTTCATGACAATGGCAACGCTAATCCCATGTAAGAGTAATTTCTGTCATATATTACGGTTGAATTTATACATTAATTGTGTGAGTTACATGACATCACTGCACTGGATATCTACATAATTCTCTAGCAGAAATCCATATTTCACTCACAGAAACAGCATCATCAGTATATAACTGCAAATACTGATGAGTTCTTTGAAGAGGTTTCAATCAGTAACATATTTTCACTCATAATTGTGCTTTTCATTTTTCATCAGATGTGCGGTCATCAAGTCTATTGCAGCTGGGGCCTCCGAAACCTTTCACTGTAATGGAATGGAAGGCCGGTACATAACCATTGTGATTCCTGGAAAAAAAGAATACCTGACGCTGTGTGAGGTGGAAGTCACTGGCCAGCCAGCTGCAACTGGTGATTTTTACCACATAATCTCTTCAACATTATGCTGCCTGCCTCTTCTTTGGTGGCTTTGGTCAGATCAATACATGGATCACTTCTGTGCCTTCCTCAAACTACTGTTAATAACAAGTGTTGTAACTCTGTGCAGCTACCAATATCGCCAGAGGTGGAAAAGTGACTCAGTCCTCCCTGGGGTGGCATGGTGTCCCTGAAAGGGCCATTGATGGAAATCGTGCAAGCATCTATGGAGAAAACTCCTGTTCCCACACACAAAATGATCACGAACCATGGTGGAGACTGGACCTCCTTCAGCCATATAAGATCAACACTGTCACAGTCACCAACAGGAAAGACTGCTGCCACAGTAGGCTCATTGGTGCTGAGATCCGCGTAGGAAATTCCCTTTATGACAACGGCAACGCTAATCCCATGTAAGAGTAATTTCTGTCATATATTACGGTTGAATTTATACATTAATTGTGTGAGTTACATGACATCACTGCACTGGATATCTACATAATTCTCTAGCAGAAATCCATATTTCACTCACAGAAACAGCATCATCAGTATATAACTGCAAATACTGATGAGTTCTTTGAAGAGGTTTCAATCAGTAACATATTTTCACTCATAATTGTGCTTTTCATTTTTCATCAGATGTGCGGTCATCAAGTCTATTGCAGCTGGGGCCTCCGAAACCTTTCACTGTAATGGAATGGAAGGCCGGTACATAACCATTGTGATTCCTGGAAAAAAAGAATACCTGACGCTGTGTGAGGTGGAAGTCACTGGCCAGCCAGCTGCAACTGGTGATTTTTACCACATAAACTCTTCAACATTATGCTGCCTGCCTCTTCTTTGGTGGCTTTGGTCAGATCAATACATGGATCACTTCTGTGCCTTTCGCTAACTACTGTTAATAACAAGTGTTGTAACTCTGTGCAGCTACCAATATCGCCAGAGGTGGAAAAGTGACTCAGTCCTCCCTGGGGTGGCATGGTGTCCCTGAAAGGGCCATTGATGGAAATCGTGCAAGCAACTATGGAGAAAACTCCTGTTCCCACACACAAAATGATCACGAACCATGGTGGAGACTGGACCTCCTTAAGCCATATAAGATCAACACTGTCACAGTCACCAACAGGAAAGACTGCTGCCACAGTAGGCTCATTGGTGCTGAGATCCGCGTAGGAAATTCCCTTTATGACAACGGCAACGCTAATCCCATGTAAGAGTAATTTCTGTCATATATTACGGTTGAATTTATACATTAATTGTGTGAGTTACATGACATCACTGCACTGGATATCTACATAATTCTCGAGCAGAAATCCATATTTCACTCACAGAAACAGCATCATCAGTATATAACGGCATATACTGATGAGTTCTTTGAAGAGGTTTCAATCAGTAACATATTTTCACTCATAATTCTGCTTTTCATTTTTCATCAGATGTGCGGTCATCAAGTCTATTGCAGCTGGGGCCTCCGAAACCTTTCACTGTAATGGAATGGAAGGCCGGTACATAACCATTGTGATTCCTGGAAAAAAAGAATACCTGACGCTGTGTGAGGTGGAAGTCACTGGCCAGCCAGCTGCAACTGGTGATTTTTACCACATAAACTCTTCAACATTATGCTGCCTGCCTCTTCTTTGGTGGCTTTGGTCAGATCAATACATGGATCACTTCTGTGCCTTTCGCTAACTACTGTTAATAACAAGTGTTGTAACTCTGTGCAGCTACCAATATCGCCAGAGGTGGAAAAGTGACTCAGTCCTCCCTGGGGTGGCATGGTGTCCCTGAAAGGGCCATTGATGGAAATCGTGCAAGCAACTATGGAGAAAACTCCTGTTCCCACACACAAAATGATCACGAACCATGGTGGAGACTGGACCTCCTTAAGCCATATAAGATCAACACTGTCACCATCACCAACAGGAAAGACTGCTGCCACAATCGGCTTGATCGTGCTGAGATCCACATTGGAAATTCCCTTTATGACAATGGCAACGCTAATCCCATGTAAGAGCACCTTGTGACATATGTTGGGGTTGAATTTATATATTGCTTCTGTATGTTACAGGAAATTTATGCACTTGATATCTACATATTTCCCTAACAGCAACCTACATTTGTAACAGTAATAGCATCATCAATAGCTATCACTGCGCTCTAACTGGACATGATATAACTGAGCACCATTGGCTCAATTAGTTTGATTGCACTGTATACTATTGCACTGTCTTAACTGCCAAGTGAAGCTTTGTGACACACTGTGATACAGTGCGCTGTTTTGAGCTAAAATTTTGTCTTAAGTCCTGGTCCTATTTTATTGCTAATGATCATGTTTAAAGTTCTGTAGTGGAAAATGAACATCTGATTCACAGGGTTGACATGAGGAATCACCCACAAAACCTTCTCTTTTCTCCATCACATCATGATTTAATGCAGCTAGTTGTTCAGAGTGGGAGATAGCAAGGTCTGCACAAGAATTTTAAAGTCTTATCGATTATAAATATACAAAGCATTACGATTGAAATATTTCTCAGTATTCCATATATTCTACAGCCCGACTGATATATAACGGTTCACCATTATCATGGGTCGATAGCCTTTAATGGACATATCGGATCATATTGGTATTGGCGTATATTTAATTTAATCTGTGTTTTAGAGTCAGATATAAAGTCTCTCCAAAACAAAATTAATGCAAGAGCTTGTTCCACTCAAGTAAAAGGAATGTAGTGCAATCTACATTTAGCAATCCAACAGCAAAATAGATAAAACAATGTTAAATTCAAGTCACTTTTAAGAGGAGTAACAAAACAGTTACTCTTTGTTACAGTAACAAACCTCAAAACCCAACCCAAATCTAGCAGTCCAACAAAACATCTTAACAGTAAAATTAGTGCAATTTGAATAACACTACAAGTTTTCTCTAACAGAAATAATTTTAACTAGTACATCCTTTCCGCATATAAATAGTCCAGCCTTAACTGGGCCTTAAGGCATATTGCTGCCTGCTGATATGAGTGCTGTATTTTCACATTTATAAGCACATATTCCACTCAATTATTGTTGTACGTCAAGCCGCACAGAGTAGATCCTACCAGGAATCCTACCAAAAGGCTACTATGTGGAGATGGTGATATATATAGTATGGTGGCTACAGCAATAAGATTTTTAAGTTACTTGCAATTGTGTTGTTGTGAATATGAATAATAGGGAAGTAAGTACTCTTCCAACTTTTCAGTAGTTATCTCTCTGAGTGTACAGCTGATAAGTTAGTGCTTTGTTTACATGATGTGACGGAGTGCCACATTTGATAGATTCATTGTGGACAGAGAGCAACCAATGTCACACAATGAGGCGCCATAATCAGATGCTTAAATCCAGTCTACAGTGTCACTCTGTAATTACAACTACTGGTCAGTTCTATGCGTCATTTTTGCCTCGTGACACATTTTTACCCATAACTCTGCTTTTTCTTCTCTATCTTTAGATGTGCTGTTATCTTGTCTATCCCACCGGGGGGCTCTGAAACCTTTCACTGCAATGGAATGGAAGGCCAGTATATCAACATTGTAATTCCTGGAAGAGAATACCTTACACTGTGTGAGGTGGAAGTCACTGGGGTATAACTAGATGAGTTCAGTGAAAATGTGTCCTACTGAGGATGAAACAATTCCTCATATTAATATTCACATATTTTAAAGCTAATCTCTGCATGTTTCTGCTTCTTTTTCTTCAATATTAACATTAACGGTCAATTGACCATTATAGCAAAGTTAAAGTGATGTCAGTTTAACACATTTTTAAGCCACAATAGGCTTTGTTGCTTTACAGTATCAATACTGCACCTGGATCAATAACAGTGATGTTGCACAGTTGTTTG
The DNA here is from genome assembly GCF_026936395.1 of Plectropomus leopardus. Lineage (NCBI taxonomy): Eukaryota > Metazoa > Chordata > Actinopteri > Perciformes > Serranidae > Plectropomus > Plectropomus leopardus. Next base: position 15,024,960 of record NC_142186.1, read on the forward strand.
AGGTTCTCACTTTCCCCCTTTTACTCTTTGTCTACTTAAGTGAATAACCATTAGTGCACATTAAGTTAGCACTAAGACTGTAGGCTAAGGGAAAGAGTAAACATGGTAGGAGGGCACACACATCCAAAGGACTTCTACCGGTGCAGGATCAAAAATCAAATAAAGGTAAGAATCAAAAACAAAAGATCACCACACTGCACCCAAAGTTCCCAATCTTAACATTGCAGAATTGTTTGATTCTTACCAAGGGAAAGAGTGAACTTGGCACAGTCAAAATGTAACACAACCATATAATTTATTTATCCTTCCTGATTTTATTTAATTGCTTTTGGCCACAGTAGGCAACCATCAATATACAGAGTAACCTACATATCTATATAGCAACACATTGGAGAGAAACTGAAACAATATAGAAAAAACAAATAAATAATTTGTTTTTCACTCTCAAAATGTACAAAAGGCATCAATAATCATGAATTTCATGTAGTGTGTTTCAATAAGTTTAGATAGTTCCCCTTTCTCTACAAATCAGAAAACTAGGGCTGTAATCAACCAAAGAAAATCTTCATCAACTGAATTTCAACCCTCTCTTCAACCAATCTGTTGGTCGATGGGGGAAACAAATCTGCACCTTATCTCTAGATTAACTAAATTTCCACAGTGCAGCGAGTTTACTCTATGTAGGAGCGTTATGTGTCAACCAAAGCCTTTTTTGTTTGTTTGTCTGTCTGTCTGTTTTTTCCTGTCACAGGGCTCTAGGGTTAGTAAAGTCAGATTGGGAACATGAAATGCCTCAAGTTAAAAATAAATGTGATTTCAAATGTAATAAATCTGAGAAAGAAAAAAACAAAAAAAACAAAAACCGGAGCACTGTACCGCTTTCCCACCTGAACTGCATTCACAAGTCTGTTCCACCCATAAATGTTGCAAAGGACAAATGAGAAAAAACTGACAATCTGGACACTATGAAAGTTAAGTTCATTTTTAGCCCAAAAGCTAATTTCAGCCATCATGTCATTTCAACAAGATCTCCAGGGAGATCCTATTCTTCTCAGAGACTTTGTAATTTAGCCTTGAGCTGATGAGTTTTTTTGAATACTTAGTAAAATAAACCCATCAAATCACAGAGAGTGGGACAAATACAACAAAGACAAACCATCAAAGAGGACAAATATAAGCATTATACAACAACAACTGGTGTTTTCAGTTGGGAAAAGAAACGCTTTGTGGACACATGGCCTTATTTAAGTAACACCAGTGATTGTCCGGCCAATGAGAATTTGGCTGGATGAGAGAATATCGACCAACCAATCAATCAATCGACCAAAGGCCATATTCACAAAGCTTCCCAGTACAAAGAGTTGCTCCTGGTGATGAAATATTTAGGAAATTCTTAGAATGATGATGGTTTCCCTTTAAAGTTAGGCCTAGATCCTGGAAAAGATGAAAATTATTTATAAAGCATCTTTGCCCTTGGAGCTTCTAAGGTGAAATACGGTTAGGATTGGGGAGAAGACTTTTAAACAGCTTAAGAGTAGCAGAAAAGATGACAGAAACACAAAGAGGTTGAAAGCCCCAGAAGTTTACAGCCCCATAAAATACAACAAAATGTTGAAGGGAGTCTTAAGACTTTCTGCCTAGTCAACGAATAACTATATAGAGTATTTGGAAAATTTAACTTGTTTAAAGTTTTGTCTTTCATCATAAAATTAAATGGTGAAATCAGGTGACCTTACAGGCGCTCCTCAGTCCCTCATGGATTCAGTTGCTGATCTTGTGCCACTGTCCCTCTGAGAAAAGCAGCAAAACAGCAAACTTGGCTGCAAAAGTCCAGAATCATGTGTTGTCATTTTTCTTTAACTTCTTTAATATTTTTGATTCACTATCTACCGCACTTGCAAAATAAATATGACTTTTCAAAAGCCATTCATCTCTTTTGTTTATTTTCTCCCACATTCAACACTCATTGTGTGTCTGGAGTTGGCTATCGGGTATCACTGAATGACTATGCCTGTCAAGGATGCTCCCTTCATACTAATAATGATACAATCACCTGTTAATAATTAACCTATTTACCTGTGGAATGTAACAAACAGGTGTTTGTTTGTTTGTCTGAGCATTACATGACTTTTGCAGGTTTTTGTTGCACCCCCAACTTTTTGGTGGAATGTGTTTACAAGCATCAAATTCAAAATAAGTGTACATTTTACAAAAAAACACCAACTTTATCTGTTAGAAAATAATATCCTGTACTGCACTGTACTGTCCTCCTGTACTGTATTCAATTGAATATAGTTTAAAAATACTTGCATATCACTGCATTCTCTTTTTGTGTGTGTTTTACACAGCATCCCAACTTTTTGGAATTGGGGCTACCCATGATTCCTGGTGCACACCAGAGAATTTTCATATCTTAACTGATTTTGAAAATGTTTAAGACCATAGACATACCGGCATATGTAACTATTTTTTTATATTTTAATTGTAAGACTGCACATGCCAGACAATTCATACAAAATGCAGGACTTGCCATCTATACTAAAGAATTTCAGAGTGGTTGCTCCAGAAACTTGGGATTGTATAGAAATTATATATGGATGCACAATATAGAAATGTGACTTAACATAAAAACAAACATGGAGTCAAATTGTTTGCAAATTGTGTGCAATTTTAAGCACAGAAGAAAAAAAACTGTTGATAAAACAAGTACTCATAAAAAATTTGCCCAATTATGCTCTAGTTTTGTACCAGCATAACAGAAAGAACTGTACTAAGGAAGCTACTTTGAAGCATAGCTTTGCAATGAAATTTGTACACAGCATGCTACTCTATACTTCTCATAGTAAAGAGCAAAATCACTCAACATTTACAAGCATTCTATTGACACATCTTTTAAGAAATATTACTAAGAGTAAAGAGCAACTATTTAAAGAAGTTGACTTGGGTGAGAAAAAGTAATCTAAGATAACCTCATCCACTCAAGACAAGTTGCAAGACATCACCCGGCAACACTTCCCCTTCCCACAGGTCTCACCTCAGTATACCTAAACCCACAAAAAATTCTCAGAGAAAATTTCTTTTCACACACCTTTTTGCTCTCATCTCAATCGACCACCAATATTCATTTCTTTCTATAGATTTTTATCGTTCTCTTTACTTCATGCCAAGTTCCCCAGCCCCTTTATCTGCCACTCCCTCTCAGCATCTAGTTTTACCACTGTATAACTGTAGCACATCCATATGTCAGACCTATTCTCAGGGTATTTCTACCATCAGATATGACACATCATCCATCAGTCTCACCGGCAGCATTGCTTCCAACATGGACACTCCATCACTAGGCCACTTTCAGAGGGGGGTCGGTAGTGGCCCACTCCCATTCCCCACACACACACATGCGCGCACACACACACACACACGCACACATACACACACATGCACAAGCTTTTTTTGCCTGCAGAGGTTTCTTTCTTGGATATAACAACTTGCTGGGGAAACCCCTCTCCAACACACATCACAAGGCTTCATTGGGGCAAAATAAATCATCCAGTCGACAGGCAGTAAAAGAGATGGTTTGACAGCCCCACATCCATGCAGCCTCTGCTTCTTATAAAGTTAGGAGAAAGACTGGTTTATAAGAACCAAAGCAAGTGCAAGAGTGTGTCATACCATGTCTTTGGAAGACAGTGGATTCTGGTGCCCTCGGATGAGAATTCACTGTCACCACACCCCTTAAAAACAACCACAGCAATAAACAATGACAACTGCCATCATGCTTCACTTACAATGCTAATTACTGAACACATACCTATGACAATTTTTCCAAAATGCAAAATGATAGTCAAAGGAAATGATACTTTTGCTTGTGGGACTAAAATAGTTACAAAAATCTGTAAATTAACAACACTTCCTTACTAAGAGAGTAGTGATATCATGTTGGAAATTTCACTATGCGTAAGTAAGTATTACAGCTCCTAAATATTTGATTTTTTGGTGATAATGTGATATCTATCTATCAAAACCAATTACTGATTCTGTCACTGCCCACAAGCTTATGTCAACAGTAGACAGACAGAAGAGACTCTATACCCATTTCGAGTCTGTGATTGTTAAGTAAGGAGTATACATTCTAACTGGTTCTACTTGTGATACTGTAAATCTTTTGATTAGCATTCATGCATGCATGTGTCTAGTGTACACAGCCACTTAAACAATCCATTTTGTAACTGGGCCACCTAAAAATGGGCTATAAAGTCTCCATGAAATGAAAAATAGCCTTCATTTTACTCATTTTACTAGTTTTAATCTTGTGTCCTCAAGTTAAGTGATCATTTACAGATGCCAAATGTATGTAAAATATAGGGCTGCACATAACAATTATTTTTTATAGATTAATCTATCAATTATTTTTTCAATTAATTGATTAATCCATCGATTATTTTTTGTATTTATCGAACTATTATTTTTTTCTTACACAATTAATATAACAATGAAATTTACAAAAAATAACATTTTAAAACTTGTCATACACTGCAGGGCATTATTACCCAACAAAAAATAGCCCAGTCTTAACTGGGAAAAATGAATGCAAGAGCTTGTTCAACTCAAGTAAAAGGAATGTAGTGCAATTTACATTTAGCAATCAAGTCACTTTCAGGAGGAGTAACAAAACAGTTACTCTTTGTTACAGTAAACAACAGACCTTAAAATCTAGCAGACCAACAAAACATTCCTTTAGTCACTGAAAAGCGGCTAAGGTACTTTTATCTTTGTGGCACCTGTAAAAATGTATGTAAGATTTGTAAATCTATTCATTTTTGTGTATTTTGGGTCATTTTAGGCATAAAAAGCATTTATGATGTTTTCTGCTACAAGCTACAACAAGGCTAAAAACATGAAACCAGTGACTTTCACAACAATTTGGCACGTTGGGGCTTCAGGACTTTTGTATTATTTTGGACGAGTAATATGGAAATATTTTGTGGTTTTATTATGTATTCTTTTAACGTTTGAATCCTGGTTACCATCTTCTTCAAATGTTTGGTAGATGATTGCAACTCCTTTTCCCTTTGAAACTGTAAAAGTGTTCTGTGGACTTTAATACTTCCCTCAAATTTCCATCGGCATGGCAGTGAGCAGATGATGACTGGATTTTCATTCATGGATGAACTATCCCTTTAAATTTGTCCATATGGATGGGTTTAAAATGGATAACATTTTATATAACTGATATTTGTTTTTTTAATCTCATATAAAAAACATATATGATGATATTTTTGATTGCATAATGAATGAGAACAGAGTCAAAGTTTACTCTACAAAAATGAAGGAGCTGCACAAAGGACTTCAATCAGTTATCATGCTTATTTCATGACTGCTAGGCCTGAGTGTTCTGACTCAGTGTGGAACAGATATGTTTTTATAGTAAGGAAAAGGCACTGACATTTTTTCCATAGAAGTCATCGATGTGTGTAATTCCCAAGAGGTGAAAAGCAATACACACAACACAAAGGCTTTGTCAGTGTGAGAAAAGTCATGAGTGCTGTGTTCGACACTGTTGCTCCTCCAGCCGGCTGACTCGATGTTGCTTTTTAACGTTTAACTCGACTGTGTTATCTTTACTGTAGAGCCAAAGCAGGAAAAACAGCATTTCAGCCCATGAGAAACACTGAGCCGCAGAAAACATTTCTCACATGATGTTTCTGTTTTTGCTGATATGGTCACAAAGATCTCTTTGTTAAATGCATACTGTGTGGAAAAATACAAATACAAGTTGATATGAACCACAGTGGGTTTACCAGCTGGGTTTCCGACTTCTACGCAGGTTGAGAGGAGCAGAGAAATCTGAGTAATCTCATGTCAGTAAGTGAGCTCTGCAGAGTGAAGTAGGCCTGCACAAGCTTTTAGTTGAGCGTGTGCAGGTGGATTACACATGTGTGAGTGCATGACCCTCCATTTGTAGTGTGAAATTATCTGCAAGACACCGTTCTAAAACTCACCCCACATCGCTTCATATTCCAAATTGACTTTTTTTTGTAACATGCTTGGGAGTAAATATCCAAGTTAGTCATCTTCTCTTTGTTTTATTTGCTAGTTCAGTCTTATTTCTACTTTTTTACTCAAGTTAAGACCCTTGCGTTAATTCGTGTTTTTAATGGTCAGTATTTTGCTCCATATCATTTATAAGCATTTTTTACTCTATCAGCGGAAGCAAATGGGGATCTTACAAACCATAAACATTAATCAATAAATATATTAGGTTAAAGGCCATTAGCTGTCCAGACCATGCATGATACTGTACAGCAGGTGGTGTACAAGGACTCGTTTTACAAGGAGGAGATCCTGACTTGGGTCTGTTATCTGGACTGTTTGTTGCTGCTTTTCTGTAACATAATCTGTTGTGTTAACTGTGGAGTGATGGACTCTCAAGCACAGAGCCCAGCATGACGGAAGAGCTAAATAATGTGTGCTTTGTGTCAAAAACTTGTGCCTCTGTCTTACACCTTGGATTCAGATTAAACTGACCAAAGTACATATTTCCTTTGGTGAGACCATGGAAACAAACTATTAAGACTGAACAACCATGACCTGCCTATTTACATTAATTAAGACTGATCTATATTAACCTTCGTGTTTGATTGACAGTTAAATGAGGGATGTCAATCCAGGCTGTCATGCTACAAGAATTATTAGCATTTTTAAGATCAATGTACTCCTTTTACCATCCCTCTACATCAGCAAAAAAGGTGAAATAGAAACACATGTAGTTCTAAAGCATTCACAAAGGTTACGAAAGATTTGACTTCTTACCATATCTTAACTGTGCTGCAGTCGGTGGTGCAACTTCCAGCTGTCCTGAAAATGACAAGAGGAAGAAAAAATGTATCATAAAGCATCTGCATTTTCTATGGTTTGTTTTTCTAAGGAGAGGAAAAGTCAGGGTAAATGTCACACCGTTCTGAAATGGCAAAGCCCATCAGTCAGGACCTTTTAAACAGAGGGTAAAAGTAGGGTAAGGGGAGAGAGGAGTGAGGGTGAGCATTCAGCAATGTGTCAGAGGAGATGAAAAGGAGCGAGGAAGAGGAGCAAAGAGCACCTCTCTTGCTGCTGCCTCCCCTGAGCGAGATCCAAATGAGGACAAAAGTGACGTCAAGAAATTATAATAATGCTGCCAATCAGGCCTCAGAGGAGGCCTGCTGGTTCACTGATTATAACTGGAGAATGTGTGTGTATGTGTCTGTGTGCCTGTGTGTGTGTCTGTGTGCCTGTGTGTGTGTGTGTGTGTGTGTGTGTGTGTGTGTGTGTGTGTGTGAGAGAGAGAGAGAGAGAGAGAGAGTATGGTAAATGGGAGGACAGGATCGAAGGTATGGGAGACATTCATTACCTGCCTTCATAGCAACAGATTTAAAACTGGGGTAGGCAGTTTTCTGTGTCACTGGGCAAAAATCCCATGATGAACTTTAATTATACTGTAATTGAAGTGGTCTAAGAGAATACTAGACTTCTGCACCTCCTCTTGACCATGTTTTCAGTCTTTAGGAAATCTAGTCCATGATAGGAGACTTTGGCTAATCTCTACTGGCTGTTCTACAAATGCAGATGCATGTGCACGCCCCTTTAGAGAGTGAAAACCTGATTCAATGGCAAAGAATCCTGCAGAGAAAGTTGATATTGCTATTCTAGTGTCGGCAAAACCTGCCCAGACTGCAAAGAAATCCAAAAAAGAAAGATGGACTTAAAAAAAAGAGTTTAAAACAGTTTCTGACAATAAAGGAAATAAAACATGGGTCAGCCTTGGCAAAGCATATCAGAAAAGGAAATTGGCTGATCTTTAAGTTCACATTACGTAGCTAACATTAGCTGCAGTCTTGAGTCCAGTGTGTACGCCCCACTTCCCACTACTAAAGACCATCTTGCTGGGATTGGAGCATGCAACAACTCAAGAACGCCGAGTCAGCGGCCGTAGCAACTCAGGTACAGCCAGCATAAACCCCACCTCCAGGACAGCCCTGACTCCCCACTGGATCAGGAAACGGCTGCCATTGCACAAGTTAGACCTGCTGCTACTGCTGGCTACCAGCCTGCTGTGAAACTCAACACCGGGGGGTTTGCATTGGCTACATTAGAGCTACTGCAGCGTCAATCGAAGGTCTGGAGCTGCTGCCTGCTCTTTTCCCAGTGAAGAAGGGTGAGGTGGATGGACAGCAGGATGGTGAAACAGCTAATTCTTGTCTAATCTGTGGTCTGATTAACAGAAAGAGGGAGAAAGAGGGAGAGAGAGAGAGAGAGAGAGGGGCAGGGGAAACTGAGAGAAACTCCACAATGATATTATATTAAATGAATAAATGTATGAGAAACAATGGGTTACTTTATGAAACACATGCATTTTGTCTTGTAGGAGGGGCTTAGGACAGAGAGGGAAGAGCTGAAGCAGGGTCATCAGCTTTAAATGATGATCATGATCACGTCATCCAGCATGTGGATAAAAATAAAACGACTACTGAGATCTGATCCCAATTTCATAACATTGACACTGAAGTTAAAGGAACGCTGTAAAGTTAAAGAGCTGTAACGTCCACCAGTGATGAGAGGTTGTGCAATTAAATATGTGTCAGACTGGATATGCCTCATTGACAAAACAGTCAATGAACTATGAAGTAGCACAGAGACCTGCTGTAAAACAAGAGATTATTACTTTGCTTAAGGCTGAAGACAGGAAAGATCTTTCCTCCGCAGGTTCTGGGAAATTGGGTTTGTTTTAGTCAGGTCAGTGGAAATGTTAGACCACATAATGAGGTATGCTCCAGCGCTCTCAGGTGTTATTGCACCACTGCAGGGTAAAACCACAGCAGATTTCGCCAAACACAATCTGTCTCCGCTACTACAGCCAGACACACAATCATGCATTCATACACAGACACGGATGCCAAAATGCCAGATTTGCTTTCTGGGAGGAATACTGACTTTGCGAAATGATCAGCTATTCACAATAACGTGTTTTTCCCATCTAAAATACATTTTGACATTGTTATCACTTTTTGGTGAATTTACACTGAAAACTTGCAAAATGACCCCCCTCGTGATATTATATTATAATATTATATAAATTCAGACTATAACACAAAATGCTAACAAAAGCACAAAAACAAAAACATCTGCCTCCATCCTGTCTGCTGTTCCCACCCATTTCCATCTCCTTTTCACTTCCTCCTTTCCTTTCAGGACCGAGTGTCACATTACAAGCTTCACACTACAGTATTCAGTTCAACCCCATCTCATGTTGCTGTCTCAACAACGGACGACTGTTCACCTAATCAACGGCTGTTTCATCAGCAAGATAATTAAAACACTGCTGACACATTCACAGAGATGTACACACACCAACACGTATATATATTCATCATCAGTGCTCATACTCACATGCACAGACCTGTCAGTGCCTCCAGTCTCTGCTGCACCTTGTGCATAATGAAATACTGTTTCTTTCCGAATCCCCTCAGAACATCGTTAAAGGTTTTATCTAATTTCACAGGTTTTGGAACATCCCCTCAGATACAAAAGAATAAACTATCAAACTACAAGACAGAAACAAACTGGCAGAGATGAAGATCCTACCCACAGGAGATGGATGTCTTTGACAATTAACTACCTGAACACATTTCTTTCCATTTATTAGTCAGTCAGAGGTTGTTCTAGGATTTAATTAAAGGCTTTCAATTATCCTCCTGTGCTTATCTGTGAGCCAACACTGTCAGTGAAGTGCTGCATCAACCACACAAGTTTTTGTCACTAAAACCTCCGTCTGAATTGTTCTCAGCTCTTATACAACACTAATATCTGTAAGGCTTTAGAAAGGAGCTAACTTTTTGATGGATGATCATATGGATGTCACTAACCAGTGGTACTTTTGGTCAACATAGATCTTCTTTTCCCTCATCACTGTCCAGATATTAATGATAGCAAACATTGTTACTGATTATTTAGACCTTAGAAAAAAAAATTCAACTAAATTGCAACCAAATTTGACTAAATTTCCACTAAATTGCCCGTCTTTTCTTCACGCATGTTCTGCTGTAAACATCTGCCTTATAAAAAATACTAATTCACAAAGTTTTGGTTGAGGTGGTTTGAGGGATGGTCATATTTTAGGGACTGGCAGTAAAGATGTGACAGTGTGACCAGTGACAGTGAATGCGGAATGATTAATGATTCACAAATACTAATGTAGCCTTGATCTGACATTACACAAAAGTATCTTTGTAGAATTATGGATATCAATGTCTTTCTATTAGGTCGATTTATTATGATCTCAAATAATTGTTAGGTGGATTAATCCAACATGAATTTAAAGGAAATTAGTTATTTACTGAGGTCAGGGCAGTGGTGACAAACCCTGTGCTGTGTATGCTTTCTCCATTTATCAGATGTGTTCTTGTACCTTCTGTGGTACTTTTTTTTTATTAAATATAACCAAGGAAACACGAAAGACAATGGTTTCCTGTCTTAAATTGTAAGCAACAGACATCTGTTTACTTCTGGGATAAGTCTGATCCTTCCACTCTTTGGAAAAACCTTTTACTCAAGGACACACTGGTCAACTTGGCACTTTCAGTGGTTTAATTGGATAACATTTAACCTTCAGGCAGACAAGAGTAATTAACCTCTGGAATTACCTGGAGAGGTTTGCCTTTTTTTTTTGGCACAAGGTTTGGCAAAGTAATATGAGTATGTGGCTCTCAAACCTTTTCATAATAATGCTCTCTAAACTGATACACAATAGGTTACAGACCCCAAATGAAAAGGTTTCACTTCAGGAACTTCCATCTAAAAAGATTTTTTATTATTAGATATGAAAGATCAGAATTTCATAGTTGTCAGTTACAGATTATTTATTCCTTAATGTATTTATCTAAAAAGGACCACGTACAGTTTAAAACATAAATGTTACCATTTGATGTACCGTACCAGATTATAGTTTAGAGCAAATTCACATCTGCAGTACCCTTGGAAGGTCAGAACAAAAACACAACACAATTACATAATAATATAAAGTTGTACAAAAAACCTCAACAACAAACACATACACACAGACATGCACACACATACACATGAAATAATACACACAATAGCACATGACATAGAGTAAAACAAATAAGACGATATGACAAAACTACATGAAAAAAGCACATCAAACACACAAAAAACACAATAAAGAGCTGAGAAAGTAAAACCTATGATCATATATTTATGTAATGACTCTTAATGACGTTTGGCTCAGGGTTGTAATTTAAAATTTGTCCAAGTTCAGGTTAACTTGTAAGACCAAAGCAGATCATTCCTTTCAGGGTTTATCTTCTCTAATTTAGTGCCATAAATCATTTGACACTTTGTAATCAACCAAATTTGAATACATTATGAAATGATTTTCTAAAAGAAAAAAAAAAGAAACTGGCAAGATTCAAGGTTATAAAACAGCAGGGATAGTGCAGAATAACTTTTTTAACTATTCCCCAGACAGCAGAAACTATTGCTGTACACTGCGAAAACACAGGCCTGTGATCATCTAATATATTGTCCAAATTTGCCTCATTTCGATATGATACAAAAAACTAAATACATCATTGTGGGCACATCAGAAGCCTGTTCCTGCCATATTTTCCCATCACTTGAAAAGAATGAGGCCAAATGAAAATGCAGCTGAGTCACCGTCTCATCACTAGTCACATGAAAAAATCCCATTAACGAAAAACAGAGTCCCTTGAAGTATTTTCTCTCCCAATCCACCGAGCCTCATCCCACCATTTATAAGAACTGTGATAGCTGACATGGCTGTCTATTGCCCCCTGGACTCCTCCGGTATAAAGTATTGATTGCATGGTATCTTAAATCCCCCAGAGCTGCTGTCTCAAAAGAATTCAATTTCAACACACAGGAGTGGTGAAAACATTTAATGGGCTGTGATAAGTAACTAACCACGAGCATGATTAAATACCAAAGCAACCATTTTTCATTCCTGGCAAACCTTCTCTTATCTTGTAGAATCACCTGTACGACACACACCTGATAAACACTGTGTTAACAGATAAACAGATTTTTTTGAGCACAGATTTGAACTTTTCATTGCCCAGTCAGGAACAGAAATTCTCTGAGGCGTTTACTATGCACAGCCTACAAATGATTAAAAACTACAACAAGCCTGTTAACTGGTAAATAACTTTATCAAGCCAATGAACATAGAACTGCGCCTTGAACTTTGACCCTCTTGCTCATAAATCTGTTTAAGTCCGTGGCATGAAATTTGTAGGAAAACAGGAAAACATATGCAGTTTGGAACACAGCAGATATTAATATCATTTATTAACATTGCCTTGAAGATTCAAGCTTGCCAGAGATGGAGAGCCCAAAGAGCTCTGCTGTTGTTAGTTTGAAATGTATGCATATTAAATAGAATGGCAGTATGGGTATCGGAGGGCAATGTGAGAGTACAGCATATTAGCGACTATGAGGCCAAACAGTGGAATTACAACTTTCCAGGCTGTCACATGATGCCATTGGGCCCAAAAAACCCATTTCACCCACAGACTTACACTGTGAAAGAGATGTTTATACCCTTGCAAAAGTATTCGTTTCACTATTGGGATTTGATGCATTCTGTCCAAAAACATTTCAAAAGTCTCGGACATAGACTGGATAAATAATGGACATAGCTACTGTGACTTCACCATTTGGTTTGTGGACTCTCATTATGAAGCCTCAAATTTAGCATTTTGTTCATTGCCATCTTGGTATTTTGGAGCCAGAAGTGACCATGTTCGGACAAGAGGCTGAAGCTGTGGAGGAGCGAGGAATGGATCTGGCTGGATCTGACTGGAAGCCGAGGACAATACCCACAGACAGCCTGTCACTCAAGAGGCCCCACCCTTACATATGTGAAACTTTGGGCCTTAATGAAATTAAAAAGATGTATAAATGCTGAAATTAGCTAGAAAGACCAATACTGTTTATGTACCTGTCTGTAAACATGTTTATCTCTGCTGTAAACTTGGACATTTTAACATAGGGGTCTATGGGGATTTACTCTGTTTTGGAGCCAGCCTCAAGTGGCAGTTTGATGAACTGCAGTTTTTTGGCACTTTTGCACTAGCTTCATTTTCCAGGCTTGAAGGTGGCTGCTTGCTCCAGAAGAGCTGCAAGAGTAAATCATTTCATCCCCATTCAATTTAGTGGAAGTCTCAAGTACACCTGCTTTGGGGGCCCAATGATGCGGAAGCAGCGCAGATCATCTGGGTAATTTTCTATGTGGCACTTCAATATTTTTGGCTTCATGTGCCACTGAGCAACTTTCGGGAATCAACAGAATCCAGCCTGTACCAAATTTCATGGTTCAGGTGGCATTGCAAAAAACTCATTTTACTAATGCCGCTACGTTTAATTAGGAAAAAGTCATATTATCTAATATCACTTCTGCATCTGATCATTATCCGATGTCCATATGTTTCACTCCTATTGGTGGTCATATCCATTTAACAACATTTATTTTTATGCTGGTCGGTTGGGTTTTAGCCTGAGATTTTAAGTTCTACTCTGTTGTTTTATTTCCTCTTCGGCTGCTTGTTATTCTGTATTTGAGGAGGCAACCATTAATACTCAAGTCCTCTTTAGCTGTGATTGTCTGAAGGCGACATAAGAGTCACACTATCCTGTCTTTGTTTTGCCGTGACAAATGGCTCATTACACATTTTGTCTCTTGGTGCCAGTACAGCATGAAATAGAAGTGTGAACAGAGCTTTGGAAAAAGGAGATAAGTCTGTGAAAGAATAGAAAAGCCGAGTTCTCTCTCAGCAAAGCTCAGTTATGATGAATACATGACGGTCCATTCAGTCAATGAAAATGACAAATTGAGGTAATAAGGTTTTCTGCAAATGCAGGTATCAGTGTTACAGTGGTAGAAACCAGGTTTGCAGGGGCATTTTCATCTCAGCACTGTGCAGCAGTGTGATGCAGTTGGTGTGTGTGTGTGTGTGTGTGTGTGTGTGTGTGTGTGTGTGTGTGTGTGACTGCCTCTGTTAGTATTCTGTCTCCTGGGCTTTATCTGGAAAATGTTGACCAAGAAACATCCTTGTTTTACCTTCAGGGTTTTCATTGATTTTTGAGTTGCACATCTTCTCGAACAGAAGAGACTCTCATTATACGAGTGGTTTGATACAGCACAGACTATTGTGTCAAGGGGTAAGGTGTGTGACTGCATAAGCATGTGTTTATCGGTTGATTTATCTATGAATCTATATAATTTGCATTTTGTGTGCGTACGATGGTCTGTATGGCCAAACGCGCATGTGTGCATGAGCTCAGCAGCCTAACAGGAACAATAGAGGGCAGCCATTCATCAACTGCACCGTGCTTTGCCATTGTCCATGATTTATGAGACTGAAAAGAGCAAATTTCACAGCACATAGCATGCAGGTCAAGACAGCAGGGGCAGTCATTAGAAAACATAAAATGGGAAAAGATTTGCGGGAAGAAAGACTTTGTAGCAGCAAGTTTTGTAAATTTGACTTTAAAATGAATTTACCTTGGAATAGGTGTTTAGATTAAAAAAACAAAACTTGCAGAAAATATTTAAGAAGGTACAACAAAATGGGAAGCAATCAGTACTCGATAAAATGTGTCTGTATCTAATTTTCTTAGATCTAACATTGTTCACAGCCCACTCTCATTGCCAACTTGTCAAATACTGGCGCTTGGTCAGATATTTTAGTGCCAGACAAAAAGGCGCCTTTCACAGCTATATGATACATGGCCAGGTGGTGTTAGTTTGTAATTGGGTCAAACAGCATCTTTCTCTGGAGTATGATGTGCTGCTGGACGGTGTCGGTTTTGAATGCTGCCGGTAAAAATGTAATATAAGGAGATGGAGTCACTATAGGACCGGAAGGGCAGTGGATGGGTCCAACAGACCCTGGACTTTCACTCTAGATGCCTCTGTTTGCTTCCTGTATGACTGTTGAGCAATTTCTGATGATTTTTTCTATACCTGCCCATGTGCTTTTGTTGGGCAGACAATAAACATTAATGCAAGGTGTTATACCAACAACATACATGTACATCAACACACGTCCCAGAATGTCAACAACAGACGCAGGAGGATACCTAGCCTGTCATATAAGTCCACTGACCAAGCGGTAATATTTGATTTGAGTTGGGATGATAATGTGTTGTAGTTTAGAAAAAATGACAGAGTCCACCTTGTGTGTGTGCAATTCACATACAAACACTTTTTTGGAGGAAAGCCTATTAATTTATGTTTATCTGCTCCCCTTTACCTAACCCTTACATGTCTACCGGAGGAATTCTAAAGGTCATGTCACAACTTCAAAACTCCATCTACAGAGGGGAAAATAATAAGTGTGCTCCCTGTAAACGCAGGTTTTCCTAATCAGTATATATACCAGTGAGACACACTGCAGCATGACACCACACAAACTCAAGCCTAACTTAGATTTCAGCAGCAAAGTACCTTTTCCCCCTGTGAGTTCAGTGAACTCTATGTGGCAGGTAGACAAATATGTATACAGCCGTCTATTCCCCCAGCACCAATTAAGGCAGCTGTAGAGGGCCTGAAACAAAACACAGAAACAGACAAAAAATAACGACAAATCCTTGGAAATATCCCACAGACAAATGCCAAGTCACAAATGACAGGAGGAAAAGAAGAAGCCATTGTTTCCTTTCCATTATAAAGGCGGCACCCAGCCAGTGCGAACAAAGGACGAGGCAAAGAAAAGAAGACGAGAAAAGGAGAAATATTTTTAATTGAGCAATGGGCTGCTCAAAATAACTTAGATGTGCCTCACACTCTGAGTAGTTTACAATGACTTCCTCTGCGATTTTTCATAACACACAGATATGAAGTTTCTGGGGGACCATGCATTTTACATAAATGGTTAAACAGTAATAACATGTCATAATAAACACAACAGTTCCATTATTATATTTCATTTCCTGATGATGCTGATACAGACAGACAGACACCAAATATTTTACTGCATTTTTGTTTTTGGAGAAGATCCAAATCCTGCAGCAGCCCTTGGTTTTTGATCATTCACGCAAGTTAACTGCAGGTAATTGCATACAGCTGGCCTCCTACATGCCAGTTAGTCAGTGATAAAATTGCTGCAGTAGAGTCAAAGCCTCAGTTCACCAATGGTACACACACAAACACATGCACAGGTGTTTTTACTCATTTTGCCTAATGACAACCTATATTTTAGCTTTTCCACCAATATGGAACAGGTTTCATTCTGGTTTCTGCACCTGAACTGTTTAGAGCATTTCCACCAAAAAAAATAAATTGGTTCACAACCTTAAAAGCTGATTCTCAGCTGGAATCAAAAAATGGCTGACGTTCCTTAACCTGAAGTACGAACCGTGATGACATCATTGTGTGTGTCATTGCTAAAGGTTGGAAAGATAGGATGGAGAAGGTGACAATGGAGACCTTAAGTGAGAAATTATCTAAAAAAAAAAAAAGCACGCAGCTGTTATTACACGTTGGTCCATGCTTTTTTTGGAGTTTGTAGGTAATCTAAGCGATCTGCCATATTGCCACTGCTGTTTACTTTGGTTGCGCAACGACCTCCATTGTTGATGATGAATCTGGGATTACAATGGTTCTATCAAAGCTGGTGGAAAGAGTCCTTAATGGAACCAGTGTAAGAACCAGAGCTAATCCGGTGGTATGTGTAGGTGTGTGAGGACCACCTTCCTGGCTCTATTTTATTGCCTCTGTTCATTGTGGAACGACTGCATCTTTATGGTTGGCTGCCCTCTATTTTGCTGCATGTTACTGTAAAGGAAGAGGGGCAGGGAAAATTGCTTTTACAGTGAGATGGTGGCACAAACTATTTTGAATCCGTAGAGTGGCAAGAGCTGTGACAAAGCCGCTTACAACATTTGCGATTGTTATGCAGTAAAACTTCTGGTTGCAATGCTTACCAGTCTATTGTTTACGACAGTGCAGCTAGGTACATTTTGCACTGTATAAGCTCTGTACATATTGATCAGCACCTTCTGTTTTCCAAACTGGAGTTGTGGAAACCGCACCCGTACAATATAAACCATCATTTCATCAGTTTGAGCACACCTACTCTTAACCTTAGCAAACTCACAGAATGACTCATAAATTTAAACCTGAAAAATGTCCATTCAGCAAAAAAAAAATGTTCTGAAAACTGACAGTGCTCTACATCCCCAGCATCAAACAGCAGGGCCAGCAATGTAAGCAACTTACTATCTTCCCAAGTTCAACCTAGAAGTATAACAAAGCGGTAACTATAGGCCTTGAGAGAAATATCAACTTTAATATCTTTAAAATGCTGACTTTATATTCTTGTGGGACTGCAGTGAGATCTGCAGCTGTATAGCAAGGTCACTTAGAGAAGGCTATGGGAGGCCCAGTACAAACCAAGGTGAAAACAGGGAGGTATGATGTGTAGTGTGTTATTGTACATCTCGTGGAAGTATGAGAGGGAGGAACAGACCGAGAGTAGGAGAGATAAGAGGAAAAAGACAGTGAGTGAGGAGGCAAAAGAGAGAACAGCGAAAACAGTTTGGAGATGACAAAAAGTGAGTGTGTGTTGTCTTTAGAGGTCACATTGTCCCATGAAAAGAAAAAACCAGGAAATGATCCATCCCTGTCTCTTACGCTCTCTCTTAAGATCATGACCTCATGATCGAATGGACAGGCTCACAAAAAACAAACGCCACCTTGAATATCAAACACATCCTGCTGCGCATAATAATATTACCTGGGCTTCTGTGGTAGCCAGGTAATTTGATTCATGCCTTGATCCATCTGTCTACATTTCACAGGAAAGAAGAGCCATATGCAGTTATTTTTCTCCTCACTTTCATATTTCTGAATCATAAAATTTTAATTGTCTTCCAGATTGCCAACTGGAGACAATGTCACAGACTGGGCTGCATTTATAATGTTTTTTCTGGTTAAACTTGGCCTTGATGTATTCTCTTAAGAAGATTCAAAACATGTAAAAGAAACTTTATTCTTGTCTAGAAAAGTGTCTTCTAACAGAATATTAAAACAGTGGTTTTTTAGAGGTTCTGTATTTACATTTTTACATACATTAATTGTTTGCTACTGTAAATGGGTGAATGGATTGCAAACGCAAGTTAAAGGGCAAGTCCATATGCAGTCATGCAGAGCTAATGTAGAGTTGACAGGGAGTAAACAGAAGTGCAGTTTGTAAAATTACATATTGTGTGATTCAATTCAGTTAAATATAATTTATTGGGGGTCACAGAGAAACAGAAACAAAAAAAAAGTTTGTGACTAAAACAAGGTACATTGAGTCTTCTTATTTAGCTTTCCAAAGCCAAAAAACAAATGAGTGTGATGGATTACACAGCAGGTTTAACTGCACAAGCTGCAAATGTTACCACGCCTGATTAACTTGTGAATTACCGATGAGAGTGGTGAGACTGAAGCAAAACAAGTTTAGGACCAGCTTTGCCAGATGGGAAATGTTACACTGTAGTACCAGAGGCTTAAAACTGTCTTGTTTTGAGGAAAATTCATTGTGCACATGGCATAATCCACAAAAACAAATAGGTGTAAATGTGTAATTTTATAAAACATGTATTTAAATGACTTTTTGACATGCCTACAAGTCTACCCACTTTTTTCCCTTTTTTTGAGAAGCTAATATAGCTGTGATGCTTTACAGGAGGTATGAATATGCGTAGGTATAAGTCCATCAGTTTGACCATTTTTGGAATAGCCTAATGTTAAAAATTATATAACAAGACAGCACAAAGTGAGCGAAACCTCTCGCATTGACAGTTTATACACTGAGAATATGAAAAAAAGATCAATTTTAGCTGCTTAAGGTAAAATTAATAATTATTATTATTAAATATAATGTATTCAGAGAAAATACTATGAGAGACACAATTGCAAAGACAAGACAGCTTTTGCATCTTTTTCTCCAGCACTGCTGTGTTTAATGTAAATATACAGTAGCAAAACTCAGAACTCTTATGTCAAAAAATATTGTAGTTATATTAATGTAATTTAATTTAGTTATTGTAATTTAATTACATTTTATACCTTTATTTAGTTTGTTTTCTGTAAAGACACACAGAAGTTTACAGGGACAGAGTTCAGTCCAGTCCAGTTCAGTTTTTATCACAGAGAATGTTTTTTAGGCTTGTTGTCGATCTCGGTCATCTGTTGCACAAGATCGACAACTGGCGTCCCTTAAGTGGTCTCTGGTGGTTCAGGGCCTGTTGGTCTTTCATAGATCGGAAGAGACAGGACTTCGCCTCTTCTCACTGGTGTGTCATCTTTATGTCCTCCTCTGCCTGGACCAGCACATCCACCAGTCTGCCGTTTCCCTCCCTCTGATTGGCTGGGGAGGTCTCCACTTTGCTCGACGAGCCCTCCCTCATTCAAGAGCTTCCTCCACATTACTAACTTCATGTGAAGCCTCGTTTTCTGTGCTCGCCCTCTCATTTAAATCCGGCTGAAGGATATTGATCATCGTCTCCTGTTTCATTTCTGCTCCAGCATTAAAAGATGACTGAGTTTGGAGTTTTTCTCTCAGATGCTCCATCTCAGTGAGCAAAGCCACCTGCTCTATTTTGACTTTGGTGGTCTGCTCATCTCCCATGACCTCCAGCTCAGGGGCTTCTACCATTTTATCCCTGTCAGTAAAGAGAAATCCTTCAGTGGAGCACTGGCTGCTGCTGGCCTGCAAGTATCTTCATCACTGCTGCTGTCCAGGCCAGGCACCTGTGATTCCTCAGGGGCCACATCAGGTTGTGGGTCCTCAGGCGTCGCAGCTGGCCTCACAGGTTTTGAGCCTTTTCAGCGGTGGATCACACTGAGCTCCTGGCTGTAGGTCTTCTTTCTCTTTAGGAGGCTGATCCCAGTAGATTTCAGCCAAAGGTTTACGGGTTCGGCCGCTATCTTCTGAAGTCCTGCTGGCCACAGCTACCCGTGTTTCCCCCAGGACCACAACCTGTGGTTCCTCTGGCTCCACGTCAGGCTTGTTCTGCTCACGGCGGCAGCATTTCTGTTATCCCAAGAATTTCTTATAAGGACTGTTTTGTTTTTAAGCTTGTTCTGGCCTTTTTTACTTTGTTTTTTGTCACTTGTCTCAATCTTAAAAATGTCTCTTGATGCTCTAGTGTGCATGTGTTTGTTTCTTGAGACTGTTTATCAAGCATAAAAATAGAATTTGTCCAAATATTTGGACAGTACACAATAGCAGTAATATTAACATAACATTGAGATTGATATTTATCAATTGTATCTACAGTATATCCTATGCATGTGTGTGTGTGAATAGCAACTGATGCACGTATGCACATCAAAAGCCACCTTTCAATGCAGTATGACACACCACCAGGTGGTTAGTTTGTAAAGGGGCCAGACAGAACCTTTTGCTGTGTTATGATTTGCTACTGCTAGCCAGACGGCACCTGGTGTGCCGAATGATATGCGCAAAAGTGGTGTCAATTCATAATACAACCGGATGTAATCTAGTGACCGTATGATCTGCCGCTGGACAGCTTCGGGTTGAATAGCTGCCAGTAATGCTGTAATGTAAGGAGCTGGAAGGTCCCTATAGGGCAGGAGTGGTGGTGGATGGGTCCAACAAACTCTGGACTTTCACCCAGGAGTCACGTGCTCACTTCCCATGTGAATGTAGAACCAAACCATTATGGTTTTTTTTTTTAAATCAACTTAACAACGTGTTCCTTTGTTGCCTAAGCCTAACCATATGCTTTTGTTGACATCCGGTTATGGTTGTGGCATCCTAGAGGGTCAACAACAGATACCTTGAGTGTAATTTCTAGACGCGAAAGTATACTGGCAAAGTGGTGATATGTGACTTGGGATGAGAACGTGCTGTCCTCCTACATGCTTAGCACACTGAAAAAGTTTCAGTTCTGTAGCCTCACCCCTACATGCCACTAAATCATACACGCTGGACCTTTAATCGTTTTGGAGGGTCACAAGCCGAGCAAGTTCAGCACCCACTGCAGTTTAGAAAAGTTTCCTATAAAAAAAACACTCAGTCTGAAATCTCCTCGGCACGCTGAGACTGATTAGTTATTAATGGCTGCAGCTCTGTGGTTGGCAGCAAACTGCCCTCAATAAATACACACAGCGTGTTTCACAGTCTTGTTGATGAATGGTGCTTTATTACCAGACAAATGTCTCAGTAACAGCTTCCACTGGACAGCAAGAGAACTAACAGTCTGGCACTTTACTACTTCGAGTAATTCAACGAGAATCACTGTTACTTCTCATTAAACAAATGTGATGGCGGCCTCATAATAGTGACTCTCACATGTTCAACAGTTCTGATGCCCAAACTTTTTTTTATACCCCACAGAGGAGTGTCACTTTTGTTTGGGTCACAGCAGGGTAAATGTCACCATGGACTGCCATTATGCAGCAGTGTGTGTGAATTAGCATTACAATGAAACTGTATGAGCTGACGCAGGATGAAGAATGAAAAGATGCTCTCAAAGGCTATAATCTGAGAGGCAGTGAGTGAGGATGTGGCTTCCCCTTTCAACATAAAAGGTGGAATATAATATCACCAGGCACAGTGAAAGCAATGCATTCAGCATGGAAACTATAAGAGCCTCCCTTCGAAACAGACAAACCCGAGGAAAGAGGATCAAAGCCTTGATCCTGGATTCATTATACCCGCTGAATCTGCTCATGGTTCAAGAAGAAATCGAGAAGACTAAGAGGAATTTAAAAATTTAAGTCAAAAGTAACACGGGTTGTTTGATGAAAATGAAAGGAAAAGGAGGCTTGTTTATGCCCCTAAGATTTGTAACTGCAGCCTAGAGGGGTCACTGAGGTGAAAAACAAAACAAAGTCATAAAGAACATCCAGACATCCACCTTCCTCTTGCTGCTCATTCTCCTCTTTTGCATCTCCAATTAACATCCCCTCTGCAGTACTTCTCCTTCCTCTGAGCCATGAAGGGAAAACTCTTGTAGCTTGCCTCCTTTCACATTTTGTTCTTCACCAGCAGGCCTGTGGGAAAACCGCCTCAGTGTAGAGGATGTCACTGAGTCACTCAGTAACTGATGATCACAGCGGACCAGATGGAGCAGAAGGATCTCTGCTTGCTAATTCATTCATATTTCTGCTGCATCTCTCTTTTCTCTCACTACAAAATCATTGCTTCATTTCTCTGTACTTTAGTCCATATTATAAGAATCTGGGGGTAACTCCCACATGTTTATGAAGTGAACAAGAACAATAACTTTGCAAATATATGTTGCCTGACTGAGTGTGAAAATAGATTTTCCTAATTTTACAAAAAATGGGCATAGATCATCATTTGATCCTTTCTTTTTTTAGATAGTGCCCTCTGCATGGTTTATAAACTGTACAGTGTTAAATACCACAGGGTTCCTGCTTGAGTTCACATGTGTTGAAATAATAACGTTAGTAGTTAAGTAAGTGAATCTAATTTAGTGAAAACAGGGTTTATTACAATATCTCATCATCACAGTGAGGCCCTTTTATTTCCTCTCTCTCTCTCTCTCTCTCTCTTCTCTATCATTATTATACTCTCACAGTAAACAATCACAAGGGCACCATCTCCTAACTTAATAATTAATTGCATCTTAGTTTGATCTCAATATCCCAGTCCCAGTATTAGCTGCTTATTTGTTTAAAATATTTATATTTCACCCCAGACATTATTTTCTTTGCCGTGCAAGGGACCGTGTAATAATCATTTAAGTGGTCTCTGACAGCATAATTATAGCCTCTTTTACAGTGCCTGATCATGCAGGACTATTACGCAGTTATGTTGCCTCACCATCTTCTATAAAAAGGTACAGTCACGGGATTAGAGGACAGAACTGTTTCGCCTTTAGGCAGGCAAGAGAGGTAGCAGCATCACAGATAGCACAACCTTTGTGTTAAAAGGGCTACTGACATCTTAAACATGACAATGAGTCATCAGGACCCACACTTAATCTGCACTGTAGGGCACAAATGTTTTCAACTTTGCTTTTGTTCCCTTGATGAGTTTTGTGCTTCTCAACTGTCCTGACAGCAAACCACAAAATGTCCCTGATGGGTCTGATCTTCATGTCTTTGAAACACCTCTCTGTTAAACTTTGGAGATATCATGAGCTCATATCTTGTTCTTCCTGGCTTTCTGGTTTGAGTTGAGTTGAGTTGAAAAAAAAAACTCAGCAAATTGTCTTAGAAGACTAAAATTGGTATTGATACTTTAAATGTCACCAGTCTTGGTTATTAGAGCTCCCTCACAGCTTTTACTTTTCTCCTCTCCGTCTCTTCTCTTTCTGTGTGTTTACTCCTCTCTGCTCCTTCACCTTGTTTTCTTCACACGCCTCTCCTCATACTTCTCTGAGAACAGCGTATTTCAAAACACTACAAGAGGTCTTCGAACCTCTAAAATGTACCTCAAATAAAAAGAGAGTTATGTACTTCTGTATGACCTCCAGTACAAATTCTTTTCTTCTAACCCTGGTCTTGTCTCCACTCTAACAAATATCTAGTCCTAGGGAGGATCTTGGCTGTTAGTCTCTGTCTCTGAAATGCTCAGTGTTTTTTCTGGAGGGTAAAGTTTTAAAAGCAATAGAGGGGGTGGGGATGTGATTACTGGAAATTTGGACACAGAATCTACAAAAG
The DNA here is from genome assembly GCF_026936395.1 of Plectropomus leopardus. Lineage (NCBI taxonomy): Eukaryota > Metazoa > Chordata > Actinopteri > Perciformes > Serranidae > Plectropomus > Plectropomus leopardus. The sequence goes on from NC_142186.1 coordinate 15,048,679, forward strand.
GCAAAAAGAAAACCCAGCTTAGCAGCCTTCAACTTTGCATTACATTACACTGAGTTAAGAGGGAATTAGCAACAGCAATAGAAATGTATTGCGAGTAGTGGATCTTCCAATAGGCAACATAGGTGACCATCTAAAGAGGGGGTGCCAAGTATTGTCATTAGTGCTCGTTATAGTTTGTAAAAGTACAATATATAAGAGATAATCTTAGTTTTGGGTGAGGGTCAGTGGGTTCTAGGGGAAGCATGGCAAGGGTCCCAAATGTGCTAATTCTGGCACTCAGTATTAAAGTATTAAAGCCCAATAGTTGTGATTATTTCGGACTTAAGATTAAATACATGCTCTGTGCTCCATTTAGAAAAAATGGAGTTTTAGCCATCACAAAAAAAACAGACATGGGGGAAATGCCTAAAAAAGCTGTTTGACATTAAAACAGAAGATCCAAATTAAAGCTGACTGCAGACTGTGTGCCACCAGGTCAAAAGAATGGTGAGCAAATTTTTCAAATCTGAAAAAAAACAAAAAACAAAAAACAAAAAAACAACAAAGTATATTTTCAAAGCCTTCCCATATCCACTCTCTAAACCACCACTACTGCTTTTCCAGTACACTCTGCTCTGAACAATGGAGCAGATGTGAAAGGGGTTGTTTGTTGTGGCAAACAGAACATTTTCTACCTACTCTGCAGTTCTCCTCAGCTCTGCAGTGTTTTATCTTTCAACTCTTCGTTTTAATATTATGGCCCACAACTTCCCTGTTGTGGGACATTAACTTATTTCCAACTGCAGCAAAAAACAGGCTTTGTGCTACCACAAACAGCAGAGGGACAAAGTTAGCAACTGCTGGGTGAACACAGTGGAGCATTAAGCAGCTAAAGGACTTGGTGGAGACCAAATATGAAACTAAAAGGAAAGTTAATATTAGATTTCTTATTTGGCAAGAAATCCATAAGAACAGCTATACCACTCACAATGAATGCTAATAGTGCTCTGTGTCTGCAGACCTCTCAAAGCGCTTATACAGAACACCACATTCCCCTATCCACTTAATTCATACACTGGTGGCCGAGACTACCAAACAAAGTGCCACCTGCTCATCGGTTAAACATTCTCACACACTCACACACTGATAGCACCACCATTGGGAGCAATTTGTGATTCAGTATCTTGCCATAGGGTACTTTAACATTCAGACTGGAGGAGCTGGGGATCGACCAACAATCTGGACGAGCAACTCTTACTCCTGAGACACAGCTGCTCAACAATGCACTGGAAAAACAGAGTGGCAAGTAAACTAGCTTAATGCTCAAGCAAGTATCTTACAAAAAATCTATAATAAAGGTAAATTCATTCGAAAAACATGGCCACATCCAGCATGGCAACACTGCAGTAGACTCCATTAAGCCTGAGGACTGCCCAGTGCAAAGATATTTCAGGAGCTTTAACCACAGCCAGACGTCCAGCTTTCTCACCATTCGTCCCACCTGCACAAAACTTCAGGAAAAATACGGGCTTTGCCTCACATGTCAGGCAGCCTCTGGGTGGAAAGATGATGGATGCAGATAAGCTCCTGTCTGAAAAAATCAATCTCTCAGCTGCCAAGGTGCTGAGAGAGTGAGTCGACTGGTCCAGCAATCACTGATTCAGCTACTCTGCAGCCCTGCAAATACAGTAGGTAAGACAATCCCTGAGGGGGTTTATAGCGTGAAGGTGAGGATGTCAGCGAGCTCCAGCCAGGCAGGCCCCATGGGCGAGAGCGGAGGAAAGTAAGTTTCCTCTACATGCATTCACCTCAGAACACTAAGTCACATTATCCTGCTATCCTCAAATGAAGAATTTGTGGTGGTTTTAAATCCTAAATAAAATGAAGTTGTAAATTAACCCAGCGATGTCTATCCATTTATCCACTGGTACATTTCACAGGAGGGGATTGGAAGTTCAAAATCTGACTCAAGTTCGTAATACATCCTTCCATTTTCATGCCACTCTATCCTTTATGGATATGAATAGTCTTAAATTATGATTTTCTAGTCACTAAGTGCACATTGTTCCAGTGGTCCAGTATGAGTGCGACCCTTTGCTTTTTGTCGCAATATAAAATCCGCAATCATGAGTCTCATGAGGGATTTAGCTCTATTTCCTCAATGTTGATATTGCACAGGGGGAGGCTCCCAGCATTTGGATGAGCCACATCCGTCAGGAAAATAATGATGTACTATTACGAGCACGGAGCATGGAGAATCTTATTGAAACGCCGCCTAATGAGGGGTTGTTGGTTTCTACAAATCTCTCTGTCCCCCGAGTCTCGAGACAGAGGGGGAATGAGGCAGGGAGAGGTATTTCAAATCAGGCGATAGACAAACTGATTTTTTTTCATATCCTCTTGCAATGAGGAAAACAATTTAGTTGGAATCGAACTTGGTCGCATCTTCTTGTGGTGATAATTATCAATAAAGGTGTGAACATAACAAAATACGATGGTTTTGTCAATAAAACTGTTGGTCTGTTTAGCACTATTACCGTTAGATGACACTGTGAGACTTCACAACTATTGCCACTGTCTTTGTATAAACCAAGTTCAACATTATTCTCACTGTGAAAATTACTATTTTAACCACTTAAGTGTCTGTCAGTCAGCAGAGCGTCACTGACATGTTTTCATGCACGTGGAGAGACGTGACTGACTGACCTGATCAATCATGTAAAGAATCAATACCATCCCACTGTAACTGACGGTAGCATGCCTCCCTCTCAGAGTTTTATTTATGTTTTTTGACACATGTTCATATGGAGAATGAATAATGATATCTGCAAACAGATAAATGGTGCAGCTTTTGTTTATGTTTTTCTCTCTGGAAAAACCTCCTTTGACAACATAAAAGGCGAAAAAGCAGAACAACTGAACAGAGCCATTTATATCTTTTCAAGCCACAGTGTCAGAGCTTCTATTAACAATGACAGTCTGTGCTGTGATTTTCCCAAGTCGTTGCTGATTGTTTTTCCGAGCCTAGAAGAAACAGTACATGATGCTATTCATAGCAACTCATGCATATATGCTCAACATTCAGCAGTCGGTTGCTATATGTGTCAAGGTCCAGTGTGTAGGATTTAGGGGGATATATTGGCAGAGATGAGAATATATTATAATAAGTATGTTGTGTTGTCTGCATTTTCTTTACTGTATAATCACCTGAAAATAATAATGGTCCTTCTTTCATTACCTTAGAATGAGCTGTTTATACCTAAATACAGAGCAGGTCCTCATCCAGGGAGTCCACCATGATGCACTGCTATGTTTTTACAGTAGCCCAGAATGGATAAGCCACACACTGGCTTAATGGTGCCATTCACATTTTCTAATTTTTGCATGTTTGCATCAGCCACCATAGTAAGCAGCAGCAAAGAGCCGAACAACATAGGAAAAACTTTTTAATGTGCTTTATTCAGTGTTTTTACTGATTTTAGCCCTTGAGACCTGAGCAAATTACCCCAAACTTAACAAGAAATAAGGAAAAAGTGCAGGAAAATTACCTAAAAGTTATCAAAACAAACAAACAATGAAACTGAAAAGATTCTTAAAAATATAAATAACTCTGTGACATAACTTTCAATATATAAATGCCAAGTTGCTCATTGCCTTTCCCCCCCATGGTTTCCAAAGAAATCAAACCAATTTGCTCATGGTTCTAAGGTTTAAATACTTTCCTTTATGTCAGTACTGTAATTTAATTATTATTTATGACATCTATTGCACGTCTGTCCGTCCTGGAGGAGGGATCCCCTTGGTAAAAACTTTATGAACAATGAACACTGAAGGAATCCTAAACAGAAGTTTACGCTTGGCACATGAGAGAAGTTTCAGCTGGTTGCAATCTGCACTTCTCACCACTAGATGCCACTAAATTCTACACAGTGCTCCTTTAAGGGAGCCCAGGATTATTCTGACATGAAACCTTCTGAGGTCAGAAATATCAGCAGCTACCCTGCAGAGTGTCCCACAAAAAGGGAATCATCTGTCCATCACAAGCCACTACAGTAAACAAGGCAAACTCTATAAACTCCCTTGCAACCTGCAGGTATGAAACAACAATACTTAATCTTTTATCATCAATTCTCAGGCTCAGCACAGTGGATCTATTTTTCATCAATATCTTCACTGACAATATGAAAAGGGTATTGATTAAGTTTCCTGAATGTACTCATTTTTCAATAGCTGTGGAGTTGCATTGTTCATTCAAATTCAATATCCAACAGTGGCAGGGAGGCAACGCAAAGCCATTAGACAAAAATTATGAGGATCTATTTTTAAGTCTTTATTGCTGGAGAGAAATATGAAGGGTGACAGGAGCTCAGGGCAGCATACTCCTTGAGAGACAACCTCGTGTTCTGCAGAGCCTCCTCATCATCACTCATGTCTTCCCTCGTTCCGTCCCTTTACTCTCCTCAGTCTGGGTATTGATTGGCCCACTTCCGTCTTTTTCTCAGTGTCTGTGGGACATCAACTGTATTTCTCTTTCAGCCTCATTATTTCATTCTTATGTTTTGTTGGAAAAAATGAATTTGGAAATAATCTGATAGCATATTTAAACATCTGCACATCCATACATTTCATCAGAAAGCCACAACAACTATAAACGTAGGTGCTGAGGGATACTGTAGTCCACTCCCTACTGGAATACTGTATGAGTGTTGCTTATGGAAATAAGAATTACAATGATGGCGAGGCATTATCCTGTATTGATTTCTGCCAATAGATTCTCCTCTCAGGGAGGTCAGGGGTCAGAGGTCAGGGTTGGCTGCACACACAGAGATTAGTTGTCCTCTGTGGAACTATGGTATGATGTTTTAGAGAAACTAGACTTTGTACTGCAACTTCAACTTTTTTTTAGACTTCGGTTACCCATCAGGAGATCAAAATCAAAGCTGTGATGTTACCAATATTATACTCATAACCACACTTGAGGTTACTTTATCTCATCCCAACCTGGAACTGCATAAGTCATTGTGATTATGCTGACAGGTGAATATCTAACCCCAGAGATAACTGCTGTCAAGTGTGCATGAGAGATTTAACTATGGCCTGCAGATTATGGAGACTGTGATGCCAAAACCATAATCATCAATTATGAATTATTCTAATAGAGCACATTCAAAAAATGATTGAAATGAAACACAAAGCAATATTTTTAAGTAAAATGGAACAGAAATATATAAAATCAGAAATGTGTCTATTCAAATAATAAAATTTAATGTAAATATGCTTAGTATAAACTGAATGTGAACAAATTGAGTAAACTTAAAAATAATAATAAAAGAGATTCTTGGCCCCCGTAAATAGGAAGCAATATTTTGACTAAATCTCACTGAAATATTTGAAATCAAAAGTTTATCTATTCAAAAAAAAGATCACATAAATATGTTTTGTATAAACGGAATGGGAACAGTTCGAGTAAACTTAAATAAATATCCTTGGCTATAATAAACATGAAGCAGTGTTTTGATAAAAATATAACTGAAATATATGAAATCCAAAAGCAGACATTTTGTGATGAAGACATCAGATGATCTGCTATATTGTATATTGAACACCACTCATGACTTGCAGTAAGTGCATTTCCACTGATTTTCCTGCTGTATTACATTTAGCACATCACCTACCTTGAGCTATGGCTATGGACTCGAACCTGTGCAGTTCTCGCAGCAGGCAGGTCCTCTCAGACGGATGAAGAGTATAAATAAACTCCTTGGCTCCCCGGGGCGAGTTGAGGGGCTCCACGGGCTCCTTCAGCGGGTGAGTTCCCAGGTTACACCGCTGCACCAGCATGGACAGAGGAGGCTCCGAGGCGAGCCGCGCTGCGGCGGCTGTTTGGTGGCTGCTGAGTCCGGCTGTGGCCGACCCAGTCCCGGCTCTCAGAGAGAGAGCGGGCCGCAGGACTCTCCGCAGGCAGGGCAGCATCGCTGGGATGGAGGTAGAGCAATACACCGGGGACCTGGTGGAGAACAGTGGACAATACAACAGGCCCGGTCATCACTTTGAGCCTGCACGATGAAATATTATTCTGCTGTAATTTAACATGAGACCATCCTACACATCCTCACCTTGGAGGCAGCCTGGGTTATTTAAGGACTAAACACGAGGCTGGCATAAAAATACACATTATTTATCAACGAGCCTATTGTATGTGCCTTTTGAGAAATATAAAGCGTCAAAAGACCGCGACCGCTGCCCAAAAATCAAACTACAACTTGTCTTATCGGACGCACCTCAGTCGATGCTCCGCTGTCCCGTCCAACAACCTCCACAAGGAACCGTAGAAATACACGAGCTGCTCCGCGCGCACGTTTCTTCTTTACCGGCGGTGAGATGTTGTCGATGTCCGCACGCGACCTCAATCACCTGACTGCGAATAGGATTTGTACAAAATCACATATTTGCGAGCATATTCCGTGCTGCTGTAACCCCTGGCTGACAGGATGGTGTGAGGCGGATGGGAGGGCACGTCAGCGGCCAGCAGCCCCGAAAATATTTTCCAATAGCAGCGCTGCTTTCCTCCGTGCGTAACTCTGACGGCACCGCCACGCGTACGTACATTCAGTACACAAGAGCAGTCAGCTGTATTCATGACATACTACAGTACCTCTGTCATAACAATAAAACACGAATATGGACCTGCGTGTTTAAGTTGGTCACTTTATACCTAATCAGTGTGTCTAAGCTGATATTTCAAAAAAATAAAAATAAAAAAATAGTTTCATATAGTATTCTGCTTTAATAATGGGAGTGTGTGTTTGTCTGTTTGGGTGTGTGCACATCCCTCCCTCAGCTATTATGCACGTGGGGCATTTGAACTATTTATCCAAACAGTACGGTCCACACCCCAGGAAAATATGACACCATGTGGAAGTTATGTGTTCCGAGGAGGAGAACTGAACTTTAGACAAAAAGAGGAAAAGGCGTCTTTGTACTCATAATCTAAAGCTTGGTTCATGTATGTTTTACATAAGGTCCTCTGTGTGGGAGATTGGCAGATTCATTGTTTTAGCTGCACTTTATTGATTAGTAGAGTTTTTCAGGCCTCTGTGGGAGGAGTGATGCATTACGCGACTAGAAGCTATGAACCATGTCTGGGTGTTAAAGACAAGTGCGCCCCCTGGTGGACAAAACTAAGCACATCATCGGTTTAAATGCTAATGTAAGGTAATAGAGACTGTATTCATTTAACCCGTGTTATCCTGCTCATCAGTTACATTTGGGCCTGTGCATGACGTTATTTCCAACTCAATATCCAACATTATTTTCAGGATGGGCATGTGTAAAAGCTTTGTCACAATCAATCAACTGATCACAAAGCTCACTGTGCAGCAACTACCAGTAATGGATGAAGTACCTGTGAGCTTACACTGAAGTAAAAGTGCCAATATCTTACCAGAAAAAGATTCTGGTAGAAGTTAAAGTCACTCTTTAGAATATCACTTAGGTAAATGTCCTCAAAAAGACATCAAAGAGACACAAACAATTACAGAAACACAAAAATACCATAAAGAGATGCAAAGGACCAGAAAGACACAAATTGAACAGACAGAAAAAAACTGAGATGCAAAATGCCCCCAAAGAGACACAAAAAGGAGTAGACAGAGACATAAAACAACCACAAGAAGATACAAAAAAGAAAATAATTATAAAAAAAAATCCAAAACTCACCTCAGAGGCACAAAACAACCACATTTCACTGCCTCTTCTATACCATAATTGAGCCCCCTTTGGCCACAAATTGTCATAAGTGATTACTGCCATTTGTTAACATTTTTAAAAAATTGTTTGATTGGACACTATTTCAGAAGTTAGCTGGCAAACTGAGTAATCCTGTTTGGTGCAATATCCCACATGCTCTGAGCTTTAAGGCAGGTGTCTGACTGATGGCCGTTGTATGTAAAAACAAAGCTAACAGAGCCGTCATTAGTGTTATTGGGAACAGCTGTGCTTATCCTATCACAAGTCAAATGTCTGCATAGAGAAAAGGCTCACTGAGAGGTTATTTTTGCAAAGTAGTTTGAACCACTTTTTTTGAGTAGCTTTGGTTTACCACACTAGATTTCTCTCCAGGTGCAGCTTTGCTGTAGTTCAACTTCTTCCAGTGTGAAATAATTGGAAGCTTGAAAATTGATACTTCCACAAACGCTTTCCCAACAATGTGCATTACCATCGCTGCACGATTAATGCAATCTGCTAATGAGGACTGTGCAATATGGTAGAAAGCTCCAGAACAGCTATTATACGGATGCTGATGTGAGGTTGTTTTTATTCAGCTATTCACCAAAGTTCAGTGATGAATGCAAGATAAAAAACTGATCGCTTGATACACACAGAAGTCGCACACAAACACATTCAAGAAGTTAGTGAGCCAAAGCAAAATTTATATTTTTTATTATATTGCTAAAGCTGTCATTACACAAAAAATAACAACCTTTTACTTCCTGAAACAAACTGCATCATAGCCTGTTGAACTGTACAGGGACAGACAAGAGAGGTCAACTCTCCTCAGGAGGAATAATAAGCTAAAAACTAAACTAGAATCCAGGTTTAACTGTACTTTCAAACCCTCAAACTATAAACTTCTTATTCATAGGATATACTGGCATCTCTGATATAATATATATATTTATGCTAGCAATTTAAATATGGAAATTACAGGTTGGTAATATATTTTTTAGACAGGTGGACGGCCAAAAAAAAAACAAACAAAAAATATTAACATCATCAATAATATGAAAGACTGAATACTGGTTTTCCAGAAACATCTGAGCAGAAATATTTATCTCTGTTGAAATCAAACAGTGCTGTAAGCAAGTGGTTTGTGGTGCACCCCCTGTTCGCACTACGGTTTTAACTCTAGCACAGAGACGATATTGCTTATGTCATTCCTCCTTTTGCCGTTGTAGAATTTCATACATAAGAAACGTCCTTATTATATAGAAACAGACTGGATTTTCATGCTAAGATGTCTTTGGAAAACGCAGGTCAGACATTGTGGGCAGCACATAATTTGTTCAAATTTAATAAGATCAGATGTTCAATAACATGTTACCTGAAATCAGTTGTAAATAACTGGGTCACAAACATTCAAATTTGCATTTCGCCATCTGTTCCAGCAAACTTCATATCAGGGCTGTTATCAGTACGCTCTCAGCTCAGCTGCTCCAAAACATGTGTTTAACAGAAAAGTATTCATTTCTAAAAATGATAAAATGATGATTCAAAAAACTCATTCTGAAGAAAATGCCGTGTCTCAACTGAACTGAGGCGTACGCAGCTCTGCATCATGCAAATACCATTTGTCCCAAAATATGAACCTATAATACTGATGCAGGCCTCTCCATTATAAAACCAAGACTTGTTTACCTTTTGAAAATGTTGCAGACTTCTGGAACTCAGAGAAACACACTTCGTTGTGTCTGCTGATCATTTTAAACCAGTCAGCATTTATGCAATTCTTAAAATACAGTGCAATTATGCATATGTGTGAAATATGGGACTTAAAAAAAACATATCAGGACGGTCGTGAACAACACATCATCACAAAATACATGCATGCATAGCGGAAAGAACTCTATTACTCTGATATTTTATATACGTATAAAAATAGGTTGAGAAAAAACAGGATTTAAAGACTGAGGAGAAGAAAATAAATTAAAAATGTGTGAGTTCGTGGACTAACTTATACAGCTAAATAACATTTACAGTTTCATACATCTTTTAGTAGCCATGGTCTCACAGTGCTTGAACTGAAAAGCAAATTAAAGTACAGACTATGAATCAGGGATGTTTCAGCCTATAGTCTAACAACGCTGCAGTCTGAGGCAAAGCCTTTATATGCAAAACACCTCACTGCCCAGAAAAACAGAACATTTTAAATTGTACCTACTGTCATGTGTTTCTTATTATACAGTTGATTTTGATTTTTAAGGTAGCAAAATATGTACGTACTGGACTTGTCACCTTTGATGCAATTGCAGAAACTCAAAACACCGGAACTGGAAATGACAGATGTAAAAACTTAATTAATCAAAAGGAAACGAGCATGCATGCTACATGCGTTTCGAAGAAGACAACAAAGACTGCAATATAACAGCAACCAGACAGTATAATAAAACCAGTATGGCAACGTTCAAAACATCAAAAACATGTGTCCTTATTAACTTCTATAAAATGTTTAATAATATTTATATAAATCTCAATTAACCTTGAGGTTTCGACATGGCACATCTGTACTTTGACATTTATCAGTAATGTTATGAGCAATCAATGTGCAGCAGGTTGCAGTGTGGCTAATGAATGCTACAAAAAAAGAAGGGGCTTATATATATATATATATATATATATATGTATATATATATATATATATATATATACACACACACACACACACACACACACACACACACACACACACACATATATGTATATTATAAGGGCTAATATATATAAACACAAACAACTGAGGAGTTCTACAAAGCTCAGCATGTAGATATTGCAGATTAAATGAGATTCATACTGGGGAAAAAATGCAGAAAAATAAAACCAATTCACATCCAATGTAATGGGCTTTGAAGATCATTATATGAAATCAATCGTGTGAAACTTAATGACTGTGGCACCGTGGGGAGGCAGAAGGAAAAGTGTGACACACCAACAGAGACGTGCAAAATTATTTACAAATCATGTAAATACTAAAACGACTAAAACAGGCAAACTTGTAGTGTCTCTTAATGTCATGGCATCAACCATGTGATGCTTTAATCACACTGTCATCTCCTTCAACTTTGACTTGATTGAAGTTCTGCTTTCTGAGGAGTTCTCTGTATTGGTCATACTGCCGCCTGTGTTGTGGACATACTGCATTTAGTATTTGAACTGTGAGCGGCAGACAGCTTTGACAACGCAGCACCTTCCTGCAGCCGTCAGGGCGACCCTCCAAGTAAGCCGTTGTTGTAATTCAGGAGATCCCAAACTGTGCAATCAAAATCCGACCACTGGAGCCATGACTTTATAGTGCGTCTGAATATTGCTCTCTTGAGGCTGTGAAGTACTTACACTGGTAATTGCGCTCCTTGTGCCAAGTCACTAGGCAGTTAGGACGCTTATTTGTCCAATGATGGTACAATGCACTAAAACAATGAGCGTTTTCACATATCATACAGTGTCTTTTTACACTGAAAGGAGGCAGACACATTGTCCTTGTCCTACCCTTTGCTTCAGGAAGAATACTGGATACGTGTGTGTAAAATACGTCTACTGCCTCCCTTAAGGAAATGTACGTACTGTAGTGTAATACAACTCTGTCCCTCTCTTGTTAATTTTTTACACTGTCATTGGGCTCTGATTTGCAAAAACATTTTAGTGCTTTTCGAGGACCTCTATGAGAAATTAGTTCTTGTCTTGCTACTCGTAAATGCCCATGTAGTTACTTGACTTATTCATGGATCTACAAGTGGGCCAGTGATGCGCTTTAGGTCCAAACCAACATTTTAATAAACTGACTTTATATACTTTCTGAGGTATCATAAGCCAAATCAGAAAATGTGAACCTGAAAGATGGCATCACTTTTTTTTTTTTTTTTGTAGAATCATTATAGATGGCTTCTGCAGTGAAAATTTACAGAATGAGAAACACTGCATGTGGGACAGGATAGATTTCTCATGAGAAGCCTTTTGATTCTGTACATCGCATTTCTATGAGCAATATTTTTTCTAAAGCCTTTGACCTCATTTACAAACAATGAACAGAGAGCCTCATTACTGTGACACCAGCTCACATAACTCTACTGTCACGTCATCATGCGATGCGTGGTGCAGAACGGTCGTTAGTGAGAGTTCTCTTGAGCTTAACCCCCTTGCGGATAGCCACCAGCATGTTGCCTTCTGACTCTTCCCCCGCCTCCTGTCCTCCTCCTTCCTGTCCTGTCTCAAGGTGAAGCTGCTGCTGCTGCTGGCTGGGCTGAGGTACAGTGGGAGGATTGGTCGTAGCCTGACCGCTCCAGGACATCACAGGCAGCGTGCCAGCGTCCTCCCCTCCTGCAAAGGTTGGAGAATCTGGGCTCTCTTCTCCTCTTCCTCCGCCCGTCTCCTCTGCGCTCCTGCTTCCATTAACTGTTGTAGACATATCTGGGACCGTGGGGATTTTTACTGGGATGACTGGCGTGCGAATAGGGATGGGGCCTGTGCCCACAACGGAGCCGGACCGGCGGGCGGAGGGTTTTGAAGAGGGTGTGCGGCGGATGGTGGCCACCCCAGGGGTGACAATAACTGGACCATGGCCTGTAGAGTATGAGCCAGAGGCATTATGGGAGCTGGATCCAGAATAAAATCCCTGACCAGAACAGGGGCCTGCAATGATAAGACACAAATGAGAATTTGAGACATTAACAAATCTAATTTTACTACAAATAAAGTACATTTTAGTATATTATTATTCATTAACAAGAATAACAAGATGATAAAAAACATAAAGAGAAAGAAGGTAAAAAATTGCAGAACAACTATTCTTCTGATGAAAATATACTAAGGGAGTAATTAATCAACCAGATAAACTATCAACATGGGACATCAAGAAAGTAAAAATTGAAATATTTGAGAATACTTATCCAGTTGTGACACTGTCAGTGCAGTCTGTACCTGTCGGGGTAGGAGGATAAGCCCCAGTGTGGACCGGTGTGGGGGGATAGGGCCCTGCAGAGTAGGCCCCCTGTCCATGGTAAGGAGTCTGTGTGCTGGGTAGGCCGGCTGTTGAGGCCGGCCGCTTGCTCTGGAACATGAGTCGGTAGGACTGACTGATGTCACTATTTCTGGGGATGGTGGAAGACTTGTCAAAGTCCGAGTGCTGCTGCTCAGGCTCCTGATCTCCGGCCATTGAGAAATAGTCATAGTCTGAAACTAGAAAGAACAAATAGAGAGGTTAACATGTACTGATATAACAAGATATTGCATTATATGATACTACAACCCCAATTCCAAAAAAGTTGGGATGTTGTGTTAAACTTAATTCAGTTGAAAGCAGTACAAAAACAAAATACTTGAGGTTAAAAAGGTACATATTGGTTTTGATGCAACATATGCTGCCATCCAGACAACGTCTTTTTCAGGACGTCCCTGCTTATTCCAGCGCAACAGTGCAAAGCAACATTCTGCACATTTTCCATAAACTTGGCTTCATAGTAAAACAATGTGGGTACCAGACTGGTCTACTTGCAGTCAAGACCTGTGTCCCATAGAGAATATGTAGCGCGTTATGAAGAGCAAAATACGACGATGGAGAATTTGGAATGTTGGGCAAATATCACATATCAAGCAAGAATGGAAAATAATTCCAGTTTCAAAAGTTTAGCAACTAGATTCAAGAGTGTTACCCTGTGAAGGTATTGTGTCCTCAGAGCAGCAGGGTGTGTTGGTCTGTGTGCTGTAGCCACTGGAACACTGGATGGAGTCTCGACTGGACCTCTGGGTGTCCAACTCCAGACCTCTGGATAAAGCCAGAGCCAATTCCTCATGGGCCTCAATTTCACCAGCCTGGAGCAATCAACAAATGAGAAAAAAAAACAAAACACTTGGTTAAGTCTGAAAGTCTCAGTGTTTGGATACAGCCAGACACAATTCATTGAAGTCATTTAAATCATTAGGTACAACTCATGAAAGTCATTAAGTGGGAACATTACTGTAGTGGTGGGAGGCTCATTCATGTGGTCTAAATGCCAGGACTACAAAAACATCTGTCTGCTGGAAAGTTGAATGTGAGGTCAGCTGAAACTTAGGCGACACCGATGGCCTCACGTCCAGTGTTGGCAGAATTAAGGGGTAATTATATCACTGAACGATTCTGGTATTTTAATGGCAATTGCTGGAGTCCGAATGATTTCACAGACAGAATGTCTGAAATCATATAAGGCTCCTTCGCATCTAAAAACATAAAATAGCAAAGTAAAAATCAGATGACTCTACACTAAGTAGAGTTTGTATAGTAGTACTAAGGCTGACAGCCAAATTCTCACCAACACTGAACTCTCCCACCTCTCTTTGGTTAGAGTCTAGTGGATTTAGACTTTTCAAGCACTTATTAATGCCTTATTCCAAATGAACATACTCTACAACTACTAAGTCTCTTGAGTCTTAAGAGTTTTTCCTCAATGACCTCCTAAATACTGTTTATTGAGAGTACATAAGGAAGTTCTTGTACATAAACTTTGATCTTATCATAATGTGCTTTGTTCAGTGTGAGCTTAAGAGGTGATAACACTGCATTCTCCTTAAAACACTTAACAGTCTATTCTTAAGTAACAAAACACAAAATGGTGTTTATAGAGTCCAATTAACTCTAAAGTAAGTTATTTTAATACAGAATATGTTCCCCACTCAAAAGTGAGGTCATGTTCATAATCAATTCGCGAGCAGTTTGAAACTCATCGATCCCCACAGGACCCCATTCTAAAATTGCCTCCTCTTAGCATTTCGTAAACGCATTTCAGCACTTAAGTGCTGCAATTCACAGAACCTTTTCTCAAGTGATGGGTTAAACCTTAAAAAAAGTGAGGTCTATTGAGATGGAGACGTTCTATTTGCATTTATTATTTATTTTTATTTATTATTATTTATTTGGAAGAACAAAGTCAACACAAGTAGAAATGTATCTTTTTTAATGGACCAATACAGAGTTTTTCAAACATATCTATTAAGGAGCCAATATGCTACTAATATGCATGCTGATTAACCACTAATTGGTGGTAAATGTATGTACTTTAATATAAAGTGTTACCAAAAATGGTAAATGAAGAAGCTCAACAGAAAAGTTAGTATGTGCCATAAATATCAAAAGTAAATGTCTGGTTGAAAATGAGATTGGCTAAATGACAGCAGGCTGTGTGTGAATGGGACTGAGACTATAACTGACCTTGAGAGGAGCAGCCACGGTTCTGTACTTCTCTTCCACTGATGCTGATGTTTGTAGCACAGCTGGAGCTGGTGCTAAGGTCGAGATGGAGGGCGGGCCTGAGGACGGGCAGCTATCATTACTCACACTGCCATTACTGTCCACCACAGCTGGCATCTCCTTGTCTTTCTTCCTCCTCAGTGTGTTGACCACGGGCTGGTCATATGGGCCTGGCTTAGCCCAGTCCTGCAAAGGAACACACATCAGTGTTCAGTGCTGATATTTCACATTTCTCTATGATAGTCTTCAGATTCAATCAACATTTAAGAGAAGCAAACTGATTAACTACATTGTTTCATTATCACACTGAACAATTAAAAAATGAAAAAGGCTTGCACGTTGTTTGTTGATCATAAAGGCTGAGGTGATAAACAAACCTTCCAGCTGGGAACTCTTGATGAAGGCACCATGGGGGAGCCCAATATGCAGGTGTGAGGGTGGTCTGGTAGCAGGGCTGAGGCGGGACGTGACCATGAACGAGTGGGGCAGGAGGAGGTGGTGTAGGATGAGGAGGAAGGAGGGAAGAAGGGGAAGGCAGTGCCTGACCCTGAGCCCAAACTGCCCCCATTGCTATGCATGTAGGGGGAACTGACCGGACTGTAGTGGTCAAAACCATTGGACAACTGGATGTGTGCACACCAGTAGGAGACGGGATGATAACAGAAACCAACAGAATAGAACAAACACATAATGGGATAAATTACTGAAATGATAAACAGTGGAAAATAAAAAGGAAACAGATCACAATACTGGGGAAAAATCACTCAAATGAACACAGAAATAATAAGGAATCAATATTGATCATGTCAACACAACAAAGGAAATGGGCACAAATGCTAAACTAAATGGAAACTTGAGAACGAATGCCCATGCCGGGGAGGCTCCCGCTGTAAATTTGAGATAAACTAAAGTCGACGTAATACACAGCCGAGTTTGAAGTTTATTGGGAGGAAGCTGTGGTGGGTGTACTGTTGAAACAAAGAGGGTTAAGATTTATGGCTGGTAAGTGTGCTTCACCTTGTCAGTGGCGTGCTGAGGCGCATTAGCAGCAGCTAGAGGAGAGGGAGAGCTGCAGTCACTGTGGAGCTGCCCAGTCTCTGATACCTCTGAGGACCTGGAACTGGGACAAGGCTGGGACAGCGAGGGCGGCAACAAGCAGGCAATAAAGGGACGAGACGAGAGGGAGAGAGGAGGGCAGAGAAATTGAGACATATGGGGGGGTGGGGGTAGACAGGGAGATGCAGAGAGAAGCAGTTTGTTAAAGAGCAAACTTTTCCACGGTTCTCAGCAGTTAGTGAGGAGTACAGGCGAGTGAGAATTTGCACTGGGAGTCATACCAGCATTAATTGCATGGACATCAAGAGTGTTGGAGCATTGTTAAAAGGAAGCACAGGCAAAGTTCTTCTTTAGGATGTTAACAGTATCCTCACAAGCTCGACATGTGTGACACATGATATTTAAAGAGATCTATTAGCCCTGGTTATGTTAATGTTATTATATTATTTTGATAATGAATACATGCCTATAGAGAAAGAACCTTCTTGCATGCTGTCCTCCAAAAATAAGATTTTGAGTTGGGAGCAGCTACAGAACACCAACCTCCATAGAAATGGGCATTTAAAATGTCAACATTAAAGGTCCAGTGTGTACGATTTAGTGGCATCTAGCTGTAAAGACTGCAGAATGTAACCAGCTGAAAGTTCTCTTCCTTTGAATTCCTTAAGTGTTTATTGTTCAGGAAGTTTTAACCAGGATCTGGATTATTAGCAGAGGTCTCTTCCTCTCAAAAACAAATGGTTCAGGTGATTAAAACTGGTAGAAACAGTGAATAAAGCAGTTTTTGCATTACAAATAAGTGTTTTCTCCTATGCCATTCGGCACTTGGCAGTCAGATTGCTTGCCTCAGTTTTTTACTGATCCAGAAGTTCAGTTGTTTTTTTTTTTTAATCGGGAGCTGAATTATCCGCAGAGGTCAGATCAGGTGATTTAAACAGGTAAAAACACTGTTTTCTAACGTTTCTTGTTAGAAATCAGTGTTTTTCAGACAGCTTCATCAGTGGGGCTGCAAACTACAGTAGCCAACAATAATATAGAAATGGCCCTATCTAGAGCCAGTATTGACTTTGTCCATTCTGGGCTACTGTAGAAACACAGTGGCGCTACATGGCAAACTGTAGTCTGTAGATGAGGACCCACTCCCTATATAGTAGCGGTTGCAACGGTATGACATTTTGGATTTTCGATATTTCACGATAACGGTATAAGAAAATATCGCAGTTTCACAGTATTATTATTATTATTATTATTATATAATAATAATAATAATAATAATAATAATAATAATAATAATATAAATGGCTCATCCTAAGATCATGAAAAAACACAACTATTCTTGTTTTAAGATGATTATACACTAAAGAAAACAAATTATTTTATATTTTATCACTGCCACTATATCCCCCTAAATCCTACACACTGAAACTGTAAGTGTAAGCCATGGCCTTATTGACCTTTGGGTAAGGAGTAATTCCCTTTAAGCCCCATTTAGCCATGAGACTCTTTTAAATATCTACTACTGTAACTGCACTACCAATGAGGCAATGTGAGGGCTGATTCCTAGGACTGTACAGCAAATGGGTCAGGTACTGACTTGCCAAACCACCTTCACTGCATCATAAAAACTTGGAGTCTAACTATACCAATGTGTTCTGGATGGGGGAACTCTGGTTGCTGGCGTGCTAACAAAATGTA
Organism: Plectropomus leopardus; assembly: GCF_026936395.1. Classification (NCBI taxonomy): domain Eukaryota; kingdom Metazoa; phylum Chordata; class Actinopteri; order Perciformes; family Serranidae; genus Plectropomus; species Plectropomus leopardus. The sequence continues at coordinate 15,066,404 of NC_142186.1, forward strand.
AGCTAGTGCAGTCGCTTCTCACGCTTGATCTCAAACCACAAACCCCACGCAGATAATCCTCTGGACTATCACAATAATAATTGTCTGAAACTTTGTGTCAGATGGTTCTATAAGACTGACACTACCAGATCTGCCCATAGAGCCCAGCTCCTGGTCGATGTAAAAGCCACTGTCGACACTGTAACATGTCATTTTAACTGTGATACTTTTAATGAAAATACAACAAGCAGTATGTTCAAGCCAAACCACAGTCTGTCACAGCGGTCGGCGCTTTAATAGCAGGATGGGGCTGACCTGTGTTGCCCTGGGCTAGAAAGGAGGCAGACTAATTTCCTGAGCATTTATGCTATAATAATAGCAGTGAAATGACTTCACCATGATCACATACACTAACTGCTGCCAGTTAACTGCCTCTCATAGTGACGGGGGAGATGTGTGAGAAAAGACTTGCTGGTTTGGGGTTTTCTCTCTGTCTCTGACTACAATGACTTGTAAATCACAGAGCGTATGTGGTTTTATAGTCTTGTTTCAACCATGCGTACACACTTAGAGGTAAAATTATGGTTAAGTGTGGGTAGCTGAGGGTTTTTCTTACCTTTGTTTCAGCTGGCATCGGTGAGGATGACTTGGACGATGTGTATTGGTCGTGTGATGAAGAAATGAAGCCCGAGTCGTGGGAGGAGATGCTCGAGAGCCGGGCTGGGGCCTGCTGGGGTAGCGTGGAGCTACGGTACCGGTGGCGGGGGTGATGGTGGTGGAAGAGGTGGTGTGAGGAAGAGGAGGAAGAAGAGGAGGAAGGAGAATGAGAGTGAGAGCCACTGGATCCCCTGGAGTCACTACTGTTAACGCTGTTCAGACTACTGTGAAAGGGGAAGGAGTGAGGGATGAGGGGAGGACCAGATGAAGGAGAAGTTTGGCAGTGATAGACGGGGTAAAGAGAATCAAGTGCACCCAAAGACATGGATTGAAGGAGGAAGGTTGGGGAAGAAAGGGATAAAAAGGAATAAAAGGGACAGAATGGAATCAGGGGATTGGGGGGAGACAGGGTGGGAAACAATTAACACGGCACACCAAGATGCAGCAGGCAGTGACTGAGGCCAATCCAGTCAAAACAACAAAACAAACCAACATAAGAGGCGTGAAATCATAATGACAGTAATTACAGGCAGGGAATCACATGATTTCTTGCCTTTGAGACAGCTTTTAGAGAATATTCAGATGAAAAGCAAAAACAGCATAAACACTGGGTCTAATTACTGTGTGAATTTAGACTTGAAAGCAACAATTTGAGTATCTCAAACACATATGAAAATAATATATTGAAAAGCCAGTACAATGACAAATACCAAATCTTGGAAATAAAATCCACAATAACATGGCAAAAAATAGTTTAAGCTTCTACAGCTTAAAATGTGTGAAAATTATAAAAAAAAAAAAAACAAAGCATCAAAATCATCAAAGTGGCTGTCTCACAATGACTTGTTTATTAAAAAAAGCCACAGCTCAGGATCAAGAGGGGAACTTTCTTATTGTGAACTGAAACTATTAACTTGCTTCTTTAAAATGGATTTAAAATGTTTTCACAGCCTGGAAAGCCTTTAAACATTCTCATGATGACATAAGAGGTAATTTAAGGTTTTGATTCAATCACGCAAATCCCACAACCCCAAAATTGATGTAAGATTTTAAACGGACAAATGGAAAGCAATACACAACCCAGCCATAACATTTCTTTCTTTAAACCAGAATAGTTCAGGAAGAATCTTTGGGAGACACACATAAAGCAGGAAGGACAGACGGCAGAAGTCATGGTCTGAACAGCTACAAAATAAAAAGTATAACCTTTAATACTTAAGTTTAAAAAACCCCAAAACATTTATCTGATAATGTAGCTTAACTTAAACTGCATTTCTCCACGAAGTGACCTAATGAACAGCTATCACTAACAAAGACAAGATGAGGCAGAGGTACAAAGACGATTAAGAATTTGTAAAACACTCCGTCTCATATCGACCACCGGGTGGCAGACACAACACAAACGTTTTTCTCCATGTCCTTGTTCCACTGCATTACACTGATGTATGCTGTCTCCATAACTACTGAAAAGGTCCACAGGACAAATTTGCAGACGTCAGTTGATCGTATGTGTATACTTGTCATGCTATGATATATCCTCTCACATGACCACATATAGACATTGTATGGGGTTTCATCTAATTGTTTCTTACTTCTTGGAAATGTGTATTAAAAATGGCTGGAGTAATTTCATTTTCCATTGACTTCATTTTAGCAAACTGAATGATGTTATGATTACAGAAGACATGTACTCAAAGGAAAGCCTCTCTTTCACAAAATTGTGTCTATGAGTCGTGTGATTGGCTGTGGAAGCCTACCTGCACATGCTAGACTTCCTGGACATGGTGGTGCTGGGGGATGAGGGAGGCGTTTGATATGACCAACCGTAGTCTGAGCTCTTCAGGTCCATGATCACCTGAGAAAATATCAGTCGCACTTATTAGTCGTACTTGTAATGATGAACAACACTTAACATAACTTTATGTAATCCAAACAAACAGCCCCTTTAAAAACACATAAATAGCTCATACAGGTCCAAAGGAGCATGATACCTGACAATGAAATGAAGGTCAGTTGATTTAGCACCAGCTGTTTCACCTTTTGATATTTTTCCTCACCTGTTCACTAGCAGGGGGCAGCTTGTGTGGGTCAGAGGTCAGGGCTTTAAGGTCATCAGAGATAGCCTGGAGATGGGTGACCTCTCCCAACATAGAAATCTCCTCATCCTAAAATAATAAATGCCAGCGAGAGAGCAGAGTGGATAGAATGAAGAGTGAGGTAACTTTCTGTTATTCTCTAAGTGCTCTCTGAAGGCTGCCCCCCCTCTGCTGTACTCACCACTACGGGCCGCAGCATGGCTACGAAGCAGCAGAACCTCTGTCTGTCCTCTATGAGAGCCTTCCTCAGGGCCTGTTTCTCTGTCTCCTCCAGCAGAATGTATTTATCACTAACATCCTGCATGGCACTGTCCAACTGGGGTTGGATATCACCACGACCTTGGAAAGAAAATGGACACACAAAAACAATGATTACATTATTACAGGAAAAATAACATAGCAAACTCACAAGGAAACATATGACTGGTCTTTTTACTACTTCACAATTCACTGAGATAGATTTTTTTACACTAAACCTGAACAAAACTTTCCATTTATCTTCCTTCACAACACAAACACTAAAAAGAATAGTGATGCTACTGTAACATGCATGAATAATCAAAAATGATATGATAATGTAGCAATGAAAGAACATTCTGTGTTTTGGATTTTCATCACTTCTCTCTGGTGTTGGCCGGTTGGACGGTTACTACTGATCTACATGTTTATCTTTTCATTGTGGTCATTGCTATCTTCAGTGCCAGCATTTGAATCTCCCCACTACGTTTTGGCTATCACCTCCTCATGAAGTGCCTCTCGTCATAGAAGTGTTTCCTGTCTCTTGTTCAGAGATGACAAGGAGGTTATCTGCTCTAGGCTGATCTGGTGCTCAAATTGGACTTCAATCCATTATGATGAGATAGTCCAAAGTGAGAACCTTTTGTTTTTAACCATCTCTTCACCTACTCATTGTCACACAATTATATTTGAGGAGTGTTTATAGACATGGTTAAGAGAGACTCTGTGTGTTTTCACGAATGGCAAGTGTGCAAGCTATGTCCACGACCATCTGTTCCTTGTGCTGTCTACATGTGCTTGTCAATGCATATGTAAACCACAATTAGAGTCCCAAGGTTATCCTGTTGTTAAGCACTGTGTGCATCTTTATTTTACTTGTGTATAGGTGTGTGCATTTGCATGCATTTTGCGGGTGAGTTTGCGATTTTAAGACAGGATAGACTGAAGCCGAATCAAGCCCTCTTGAGTTCTCCTGAGGAGGCAGGAAGGCTGGCGACTGCCCAAGATGACATACAGAGGGCCTCAAAAGCATTATCTAACCACTTGAACTACACTTGCACACAAACGTACACACACACAGTCTTAACTTTGATACATCAAGGTTAAACCCACAGTGAACAACTCTGTGGTCTGTCTGTCTGCTCTCGTGTCTGGGCCAAGATAACAAACTGGCGTCTCTCCTCAACATTCAACGTGGGGTCATATATCATGCAAATCAGTAGTTAAGAAACACAGATAAAGTTACACAGCCAAATCAGCTTCACCTCAAATGTAAAGCATAAGGATGTGCATCTAATCTTGAGGACAAACCAACAGCTCCTTCCTCTCTAATGTGTCAGTATACATTATGTATGATACAGGACGTGGGGAGTTCTGTTTCTACTGCTTTATCTCTCCATCAGTCGACTAGACCACAATTAAAATTACAATTAACAATGACTTCAAGCATACACATAAATACTAAGTTGACAGAAAAGCACCAAATGGAAACACTTACTGTCATTATGTGCCCACTAGCTTCACAATAACTGACACTACTGAGAACAGACTAAAGGTTTTAATCAGTGAAGTTCTTTTCAAACAAAGTTTGTACTTAAAGCGAGAGGGATTATTCTGGGCTGCTTTCTCCATTCCAGGTAAGTTTGTCCGGTGAAGCTGCCTACGTATTTCAACCAAAATGTTACAAGTTCTGATCATAATTTTGGTAAATACATTGATGACATAAATATATTTGCAAATGACTGACATTTACAGTATTGTTACAACTTTACAAGTATTTTAACACCAGAAAATAAACGAGCCCTGCACAGATAGTCTTTAGAACTTGATGGTTGTTGACAAAATATGACAAACTGAGTTTCCATATAGAGGGAACCCATTTACCAAGGTTGGTTTGGTGGCTGTAATGCTGAGAGGAATGTGAGTTATGCGTGTGTTGATGGCAGTTTCTACTATATTACACTAGGGAGACCATGATGAAGTAGATGGACCATAGAAAGACTAAATTGCAGTATATATTTTCAGTCTCATATAGATCCAAAGACCATTTTTTGAGCAGACAAGTATACAATTACATTGTACGAGTTTTTGCGGAGAACTGGTTGTTTGACTGAGCCTGAGAGGCCTCACTCATTAGTCTGGTTTCCACTGCAGGGCCGAAATCATTAGTATTCACTTCCATCCAGGCAAAATTACTCTTTTTCCATCTTGTTGCCGAGGAAAATACTTGTAAGCTGGGCTGACATTTCAAATAATGTTTTAATCACCTGTTAGAAACAAAATGGTAATGCAAAAATCAAGTGCATCTATAAAGTAAAATTGAGCTTTATGGAACAATGATCAACACCTGCCATGACAACAAAAGAAGCTTTGAGTAAATCCAGGCTCTGTCGTAACGCATTAAAGTGACACTGTGACATGTTCCAGTAACATCACAGCCTTGTTTTGATTAACTCTGTTTATGATGACTAAAAAAGCATTTTAAACTTTTAGGCCTCAGCTGGCCTTAATGTGGTGTCTCCTTGGCATGCGGTAAAACGAGGGAGCACACTGTATCCTGGTTTTTCCCCACTAGTTCAGGTCTTGGCAGGCTGTCTTCTCAACATAACCACAGTGGGTTTGGAGAGACGCTACTGTAAGTTGAGGTACTTTGTCTGAGACGAGTGGAAAGCCAAATATTTTCTTTGTTGCCATTTTGGTAGTGCCTGTGAGTATCTTAAGTATTGCTTAACATTATCACAATCAGTGTCACATTACTTCTTCATGTAGCTCTGTTCTGTTTAAGGCTGACCAATCAAGAAGCACCTTATTCTTCCACTCATTTTACATTGCTCACTTAAAGGAAAAAAGTTTGATCTTCTCTGAAAATGCAAAACAACTCATTTCATTGAGGCTCAGTGAGTAATATTAGGCCTTTAAAAGTGGATCTCGAAGACATCAATTCCAAATATGCATACGCTCATGATACTAGCTCACGTGGAAAATGACGACAAAGGGTAAATATTATAAATTACTATCAACTAACCACATATAGAGTGAAAAATACCTTAAATATTCAACCAAAAGCCATCATCATTACTCTGTCAGCTAGAGACAGACAAAGTTGATTTAAAAACCACATATGTAGCTTTGAAGAAGGCTGTATTCACAGAGGGACACACATGTGCTGCTGAGACAATGCAGGCACATGTTGGCATGAGATCTCAACTTGTGGTGAGCAGAGTGGTTGTTAGTACTGAGCTGAACACATTCTCGGTCTCTGTGCCATAACTTGAGCATCTGTGCTTGTGCAACTATGTGAATGACAAGGCCCTGATTGCTACTTCCTCTTTCTCTGCAACCACAGACAAACACTGAGGTTCACTGAAGGTCAATGGGCACTGACTGCACTGTAAACAAATCCACCCTGAAGCATATTTCACAAGACGTTTCAGTGTTTAATTAAGGACAACTATTGCTTGTGACATGTACTGTCACTGTTGCAGTTTTGGATTCACGCCCTAAGGGTGACTAAGCGATTATATACTGTAGACGTCATGTGTGTGTATTTCTGTTAATTGAATCAACACACTAGTCTCCACAATATGGCAACACCAAAACACACAAAATGGGATTGGTATCTTATTTGCGCATCCACACTTCCAACACAACAGCTGTGGCAGCAAGGAGGAGAACTTCTGTTATGTGTCTATACAAAACACTGTATTGGAGATGTTTCAATAGGTAAGTGACCAAAGAGCTGTTGTACAATCTATTATTAAACCTGAAAGCTTTCAATCGAGCCAAAGTCTCAGAAATCTTACGGATATTATAAAGTTGTTTTTTACCAAACTCAGCTCAACAAAAATGCAGTGACTAAGCTGCGATGAATAAAGTGGGGGTCCGCAAAGTCCGCACACATGTAGACACATGTAGACACATGTGCATACACACGGAAATGAGATTAGCTTCTTCAGCTTTCACATGACCAATGATTACATTAGGTTGCAGTCACAGGCTGTTACTTAGCACGGCTGGGGTCGCAGGTCAGAAAAACACCCTCACAAGACTCATATCAAATATGAGATATACACTCACCGACACAAGCAGACAGATGGGGTGTTATGTCTGCGCTTTTCCTTTAAGTAATATGACTAAAACTTTAAGCCTATTCCTTAACTTGATTTAAATCTTTGTGTGTGTGTTTCTGTATGACAGTTCACAGAGTTTACTGACTTTTTGGGTGGGACTGATGCAGTTAGGTAATCTATGTGAGGTTATAATGGCTCGCATCAAGTGGAGAATCACTAAAATGATGGAATTTAAGATGGCTGCCAAACAACATTAAATTGATTTCCAATACATCGGAAACAAGAATATTACATGTTAAGTAACATGTTTCTAAATCATCTGCTTTTATGGACTTTTCTTTGTGATTATTTGGTGTGGACAGTCTATAGTCAAAAGAAAAGAAATCTAAAAAGTGTTTCAAGCATAAAAACTACAATTTAAACTAAGTCAAGTTTTAAAGTTTTGTTCTGGGAACACTTTTTTCAATTACTTTCACCACTCAGTGGCTCATTGAACAAGAAACATGGTGTGCGTGTGCGAATAGTGCAAAGAAACAGAAACTTGCCAGCATGGACCAAACTTAAGGCAGACATCAAAGAGCTTTAAAACAAAAAAAGACAGACAGACAATTTGTAGAAATTATGGGTACAGAACTAGACCAGTAAAGCAGAAGAAGCCACTCACTGGACCACATAGAACCTGAGTGTATCTCAAGTCTACTGTGGCCTCCACTTCACCTTCTTTGCTCTCTTTCTTCTTCAGAACACAGCATGTTTTAACTCTGATACTAATTCTTTTTTTTATTTGAACCCCAGAGTGGGTCAGAGCAAAGGCTCAGTCATGGCGCACATCTCTGTTTCTTGTTCAATTTCCTTTTCAAGAACACTTCATCACTTCAGGTGCTTTACAACATGGGGCCTCTGAACCAGAACTGCAGACAGTGGATGAGAGAAGTCATAAGAAAACAGAGAAGAGGAGGTAGAGGAGGCAGTAAAACAGATGGACCCTGGGTCAAAACTTACAGAGGACCACTGTTGTAAACAACAGCTGCCATATCTGGGAAATCAAGCACGTCAATACTTAGCAGCATCCAAACATATTGAATCCTTGCACGAAACCCAGTGTCTATGGTGTCTTCCTCACAATGCAACCAATACTTTTGTTAAAGCATTATAACTTAAGCAACAACCTGGATGGTGTGTCTATTCCACAAACTGACTTACCTAGATTATCAGCTGCAGTGCAGCATACGGAGAATGATGGTTACAGAACCACATGGGGACAGGGAGAGGAAAAAGATCCAACAGTCAACTAAAAAAGAGCTAGCTCTTAACACTAATGCATTACCTAAAGGTGCAGTCATGTGTGAATGGATGTCTGCTTAAGCACTGTAAGAATGTCAAGAAGTTGCATTAATTGCTAGTTGCATTACGTGTTTAAAAAAGCCAAATATAGGCAGGTTTTTTTTCTATAGATACATGATCTGATATGTTGGTGCATCAATACTAACAAACAGATAAAAAAAAAGAAAAAAAAAGAAAAGTGGCATTAAATTCACGGCTTCCTTTTTCACTGACAGATTGGTGCATTGATCAGTGAATTCACATTCCACAATGCTTTCAAAAAATATTAGTTCATTGAATATATTTCGTAAATTAAAATGAAACAGAGAGGACCATGACAACAATCCTAGCACTGACAAATTGTATGGTCTATCTTGAGTTTATGCAAACATTGTTTTATGATAATCAAAGTCATGCAGACAGTTGTAGGGGAATGACACAATCCCACATAGCAGCACAATGATATGTACAGTATGAGTTACACAGCAAGGTTAAATCTGTTGCGTAGCAGGACTAAGAAGACCCATTCATCTGTTTCTTTTACTTTTTCCTGACCTAAACATCTGTTGACTTTAAGTACGTAAGACATCCACTGAATTAAACCTGAAACCATCAACATCCCTAAACATATTGGAAGCATATTCATCAAATTCCTTTTTTTGTGTATGCCCTTTTTTCTCTAGGTAGGTGAATGCGTATGTAGAATTGGAGCCAAGAAAACGGTGGAAGGGAAAAGCCTTTTGCCCTTTCAGACACTGTTTACCAAGTAAGGTAATGTTTAGCCTTACTAGATTTGTACAAGTCTAATCAGTTAGGACAAACTTCTTCTATACACATCACTGCTGTCTAATGGATACATCTTATATACAATTTGGACATTTTCCAATTTTTAATAATGGATGGTACTTTCCTTCACAGGTTGCTTCTATAGCTGAAACCCTTTAATAATATCAAAAATCAGATTTATCTTTTAGTCCTGAATTTGATTTCTTGTAGATAGAGGTCTCTAATCTAGTGCAGCCAATCAACTAAACTAAAATAATAACAAAGCCCAGGTGCCCATTGTTCAGGTAAAACCAATTATAGTACTTGGAGTAAGTCACTAAAAGGTGAGTTTCTTTCGTCTGTCCTGATCTACACTTCTCGACACAGCAGGCAGACCAAAGATTTCTACATTTAGCTGTATTGGCATAAAACAACAACAACAACAAAAGACGACTGATGATTCTCATAGATGTCGATAAAAAATTTAATAAAAAAAGTGAATTAAATCTAGACAGACACTTGAGACAGATATATTTCACTGCGTTTAGCAGACAGTACTCTATGTTGTCCCAAGTATCTGATCTCTATACTTTGCAAGTTTTTATTCCTGCACAATAAAGATAATGAGCTAGTGTATTCTGTGTAGTGTGATGTCTTCTGGTTTTCATACTCTGTGGTCAAACTTTTACTAGTGTGTATGTACAACATTTAGTTCAAGATTGTTGGTACAAGATGCGTCTCCATCATTGTCAGATTAGCTGCACTGCAGCAGTGTTGTTTTTCTTAATTCACATAGCCTTTGCTTTTAAATTAAAAAAGATTTTGTTTTATTTTTTACCTTTCTTTGCTTTCTTCTGAAGTTTCAGTGTGTCCGAGGACTTCTTCTTTATTTCCTGCCGGGCTCTTTTATACTCTGTTTCACATGGACAAGGTAAAAAAGTAAACTAAGTGTGTGAGAACTTGGTGTTAAGGTACAGTTTTTCCATACAATGCAAGAATAAACTAAAATGGTACAACAATCTGAATGTCAACCTTTGCTTAAAGTCATTGAGTATGTTTACATTGACAGAAATAACCCTTTTATGATTGGGTTTTTGGAGTATCCTGTTTACGTGTTTGAGCATGTAAACACTATATAGCACTTTCAGAAACCTGGATAAGCCCTTATCCCGTTTATGAGAGGCCAAAATGGTATATATATCACCTACACACACCTTATCCTGGTTACTGAGAGCCGCTGACTAACTGTGCAGGTGTGGCTTCGGCCAAGTGACATAACCGAAATACATAAAAATGGCAACAGCGTCTGACTTCTGGAGCAACAAGGAAACATAGTTTTCTCTTTCAGTGATAAAAGAGGTGGCATACATTCGACTACTGGCCCCCTGTCCTCTATGCCACGACAGTGCCAGGCTGACGCCAGTGGGGAGGACAGTGATATGAGAGTAGCGTAATTGTTTTTTTTTAACATAAGAAGTTACTACGTAGTATGTGTGTTTGATTCAGAGAGACCGAGAGAGGGACGCGATGCTCAGAGCAGACAGCTGTTAGCATTCAGAACAGAGAGGAAACTAGCAGTTCAGTTGTAAAGCAGTAGTATGGGGGAATACGAATAACCTGATTTCTCTTAGCTCATCTAAAGACATCAATTATTTGATTGTAACCACGAAAAGTCTCATAAACAGGTTATTCATGTCAATGTAAATATAACAAAAAAAAAAATTAAAAAAAACAAAAAATCATTATCAATACATCGGCACTTCACATTGCTTTAAAATGTTTAAGACGTATCATAAGATCAGAAGAATTTCGGTATATTGTGATATATACTTGTATGTGATTACATTTGTTTGTCCTACCTTTAGCATGGTCCTTGTCCAAAGTGTTGACTCCTCTTTTCCACTCCTCCATCTGTTCTTGTAGAGGGTTTATCAGACCCTCCAAGAAGCCCCTGTGAAAACATTGGGACACTTACTTCTAATCCGACATAAGCTTGATCAGTTATAGCATTTATAAATAGATATTTAAGACTAACCTTTTAAAATCTAAACTTGTCACTACTGGAATTCATCTACCGTACTGGTTGCTCGGGTTTACAATTTTCATAAATGATGTGTTTCCAGAATAAGTTTCATTGACCAATGATCTGGCTGAACAACCTGTTTCTAAAATGTAAAATACCAGAGCTGCTCTGCGGGGTTTGTCAGTGTATCTGTCATCTGATTAGAAAGTAGCAGACAGACTGTCGGACATAAAAATATCTCGGTCTGGTTTACCTTTCTGTATGGTCTTGTCTGTCAATCATTAGCAGGCAGAGAAAAAGAGAGAAAAACAGAGACTGCGAGAAGAAAAGGTCTGTTTATGTCTGACTGTGTGTCACAGGAGGAAGTAAGAAGCTTGTGCAGTCATGTCTGTCAATCATTACCCAACTGCGTCCATCTTGTATTTGAAATGTTTTTGTGAGTGTGTTGAAGAGGCTGTGAGTGTGAGAGGGAGGCAGCTGCAGGCATGAAACTAAAATTAGACTTCTCCTTCTTGGCTTGTAGACATTTCTCCTAAGTGTGTGTGTGTGTGTGTATACGCCAGTGGGTGGGTGGTGACCACAGCCCCCCTGTGTACAGCCCCTGCTATGGAGATCCGAGTGGAATCTCTACTGAAATGCCACCCGAAATTAGAGAGCCCCTTGTCTGTGTAGTGTGTGTGTGTGTGTGTCTGTGTAGTGTGTGTGTGTGTGTGTGTGTGTGTGTGTGTGTGTGTGTCTCTACACTGAAACATTATAGATGCCAGTGTTGCCAGACAAATCGTCTCTTTCCCAGCATTCCACGACAAGGGACATTCTCACCCACACACACACAAAATGTCGAGACACGGAGGATATGGTGAAATAACAATTTAAATACAGACCATTTTATAGGAGTTGTTGTAGTGGGTCAAAGTACACTAACTGTTAGTTGCTAATATGGGAAACACCACAAAAGGAAATAAACTTCAACCCAAGCAGATGTTTATCTTTAAAGGTTTGAAAAGCTCTGTAGTGCCAACAACCTCTTGTCAGAACTTGAAAATCAAATCATTAGCAAATGTTGCATCACTTGAAAGTGTCGGGGTGTGTGTGTGTGTAGAGGAGGTTTATAGGACACATGAAGTCCCTGTTAATATTCTCTTTTAGCTCAAGGTAACCACAGTGATGGGGCTTATTGACATGGTAACCCCAACTAAATCCCAGCTCCCACCTAACCCCTCATACATCCCAGCCAGTTATTCACCAAAATTATGGAAAGGATATTTTGTATCAGATCCTGTATGTTGGTAAATATCCTGTGGTTGAGGAGAGATGATGAAAGGGTTAAACAGCACACCATAAACTATGTGTAATGTTGCTTACATTGAGAACTGTTTAAGTTTAGCCTCTATGCTGCGATGTCTCATACACATCCTGGTCAACGCTGATCCAATGTCTTTGGTCCCACCTGAAAGACATAAAAAAAGAGACAGAAAATTACGATTTACAAAACCTTTTTTATGTGAAATTGCCAGAATCATCCACTCATCTTAATAACCAAACCTCAGACATGGATCAGTATTACTACAACATACTGGAAAAAGACGGGATGTATGTTAAATATTATGGGGCAGTTTTGCTATCAATAGGAAAATCTTTGAATGATAAAAGAATTCACAGTTTTATCAGGCTTTTATCACCTTTATTTGATGGGACAGAACGTATGTATGAAAGGGGGAGGGAGAGTGGACGACAAGCAGCAAAGGGCAAAGTGTTAGTGAGATGGTCGTACCCGCGACCACTAAGGCAAGAACTCAGTCTCTGTATATGGGGCGCCCGCTCTATTCACTGAGCCGCCGACGCCCTAGAGCTCACAGTTTTGACTATAAGAAGAGGACTGAAGGGCAAAATGACACTGTGATATAGACTGTCACAAACATGTTTCAATAAAACAAGCTGATCTTCCTGAACTGAAAGTAAAGAAAAACATTTTAAAAATTGTACCGCATTCGTCTTAGCTACTTGATATAGCCACTGTTTTGGCGATTAGTTGAGTGAATTGACAGGTAACGAGAAAACAACACAGTGCTGAAATACAGAAATTGAGATTTCAAAGAGGTATCTTAATTTCCCATTTATTCATTCCTATTTTAAAAAAATGCAACTCAGCTTCATTGACCACAGTTCATCACACATCTTGTAGGTTGCTGTTCATTTAAAAACTGAATGGGACGCAGTTTGATTATTATATTAGTGCAGTATGCAGTAGTCTGCTAATGTTCTTAATTTATTAATTTCTGCTAGACTGAGAGTCCAGTGACTGCTGGAAAAGAATAGTCGTTGGATGTCTTTAATAAAACATCTGTGACAAGCACTCACTGACCCCACTCTCTCCACTGTGGGAATGAGTGGGAATAATTGAGTTACGAATTGCATGTATATTCAGGTCAAGAGAAGTGAAGGGAAGTTGGAGCCTTGTAAATGTGCTTGAGGCTACCGTCAGTTTCCCTCACACAGGGTAACTAGCTGTCCAGTGGAAGGCCTCAGGCTCGACAGCTAAGCAGGGACTTGACGGTGATTGACAGAACTATTGTCAAGCTGCTCAGTATGACTGGCCGGTTTCTCTGTGGGATTGAGGCACCGCTGAGAGTTGGTGTGTGAGTGTGTGTGTGTGTGAGAGAGGGGAAGGGTAGGGGCATAGAGATCTTGTATTAAACTGTGTGGATGTCTTGCAACATTCTGTTCAGTGTATCAGAAGCAGTTTGTGTGTGTGCGTGGTTTTGTGTGAGTGTGTGTCTGTGTGTATGTGTTAAAGACAGTTTGATTGTGATGATCTGATGTGAAGTGTGAATCCCCTCCAACAGAGCAAGCCATTCTGCTGTCAGCACAGTCCTTGCTGCATGCAGAGACACGCACACAGCACTGTCACTCACTCACACTCAAATTCACAACACACACAAACTCACACATGCACATACACAAAGTTGGATTCTCCTGGACAAAACAGATTAGAAGAGGCTGGTAATCTGGCTTCAAACACTCACTCATGGTGATTGGAAGGATACAAAAAGGAGATAAATTAGAAAGACAAACTTTCAAATTAAAATGCCAGCTAAAATTATGACTCAGTAGTTATGTGATCAAGTCCGAGCAAAGCTATGATTGTAAAAGACACAACAGATTTGTGAAAATGTATGCGCCAGGACCAGACTCGTCAACATTTTATACTGATGTGAGATTTTTTTTGGAGCTACCCTGTGTGAACTGTACCTCAGGCTGAGCTGGAGAGGGAAAAAGATGGGCCCACAGTTTGGAGCATATGTTCTGAATTACTGAATGTCTAAATTCCACAGGATCATGTGTAAAGAAATGTTGAGTGGATAAAGTGTTCTTTTGCATATCCCTAAATAAAAACAAGTGCCACATATATTTGATGTCACTTAGCAAGATGTGAAAATTTGCACCATTAAACAAGTTTTGTGTTGAGTAGTCTCAGTCGCTGTGGGATTTTTAACTTCTTTTCAGACAAGATGCATTTGCCCTGCTCTTCTAAAAGACCAGTGCTTTGGACTGCAAGGAGGGCAAAGCAGAGACAAACTGTAATACAGAGAGATACAGCGTCACAGTAAATGAAGCTATTCTGGATGGCAAATTACAACTTTCTGATAGATTTCAATAATACATAATTCAATGTCCGTCCCATTGAGCCTATTATGACCTCAAAACTTTCCCTCTATCCATTCATTCATTCATTCCTTTTTCACTGTGTGTGACTGTTATTGCAGAGGGTGTGGCTACTACATGCTATAAAAGTCCTTTCTGTTATACAAAACCATAATTCTCATTCATTCCTGCTTTGACTTGTTTAGTCATCCAATCCATCTATCCATCTTCCCATCTCACCCTTACTATGACTGCTTGTTATTCTATTGGGTGTGGCTGATAGATGCCATAGTGCCACGAGGAGGCCACACAGCCAAAAGAAAAAAAGTAGGATTTAGAGCTGGCTAATGTTTTTCATTAGGAAATGAAATGACTGTATAGTTGTGTAGCCAAAGCTTTCAAGAGAAGATTTTTGGTTTCAGTTGATTATTCATTTGCCAATACCCACCCACACACACACACACACACACACACACACACCAAAATCTGCTCTTGGCTATATGCACAGGTGTGCCGTTATGGGTGTGATAAAAAGATTAAACTCTAGCTCACACTCAAGACAAATTTTGTGAGACTATTGCAATACCCGCATTTAAAAAGAAAGAAAAAAAAGAAGGAAAGAAAACACTTTTAAAACAATGAGTTCCACTTAATGGCACATTTCTTTTCACGTGGTGATATCCGAAAGAGACTGAAATGTGTCCACAGACGTTAGAATTGCTCAAGATGTGGGTATGGAAAAAGAACTCCTCCCATGCCATGAGCATAAATGGGCAGACATTACAGGTGACTGAGCCTTGCAACTGAAGCGGTTTACACCATGGCAACATGATAATTATCAGTCTTTCATTGAATTAAAATAATTCAGCAATACCATGTATTCCATGTCTCAAAGAGACTTGTGTGTTTCTTGCACTCACAGCAGGTAGCTGCCATGACCGACAGTTACCATGGAAACACAGTATGTGTATATTGTGAGTGCCTGCTACAGCCTGACTCAGGCTACGATGATGTTTAGAGGTTAGCACCCTTTTGTTTTCTTCCATGTATCAAGTCACTGATATGTCATACTCTTGGGGAAGCACATAAGACACACGCAGTCCAATATAATGCACAGCACAGCTGCATGTGGTATGGCTAATTAAGTGTTTTTTTGCTTTTTTCTTTCTTAAATTCTGACGCAATAAATGTTTTGTGCATATGAGATTTGTCTGATGTAAATGCTATGATTATCTTTTATTGTAAAAAAAATATTAATATATATTTCTTATTAAACACAACACTGATTTCAACCATATTGCGCATTACGAGCTCACACCACTGCATGTGGTCAAAAGCGCTCAGGGTTAAGATGCCGGCCAAAAGTGGATATCAGGACAATCTGCCCTGTTTGTGGAAAGTTGTTCTGTTGCTCTCAGGATAAAGTGGCTGTTAACACACATCGTCTACTTTGTCTAGCACCTAGTGACCCCTGGATAAAAATAGCTCCAATGGCAGCTCCAGTTGTCCACCCCACACAGACACACACACACACACACAGACGCACACACACACACACACACACACACACACACACACACACACAGAGGCACAAAAGCAAGCTTCGATTGCTTCACTGCACTGCTGACCACTGCTGTGTGTGTGTGTGTGTATGTGTGTGTGTGTGTGTGTGTGTGTGTGTGTGTGTGTGTGTGTGTGTGTGTGTGTGTGTGTTGTGGCGGCGTAGCTGGCTGTCAGAAGAAATAGCTGCTGTGTGACGTGGTTGTTTTCGGAGGCTTGTTATTATCCTGCACCACAAACACTTGACCAGTCAATAACAGACACATACACTTATACACTATAAGCTTGACTCTTTGATGCATCGATGTAAGCACCATGCTAAACTGCTGCCTCTCTTTGTTAAAACCTAGTGAGCAAGTAGGCAGCACTAGAAACTGAGAAATGTTTTGATATTTCACAGTATTTCATGGCTAGAGTACGATTTGGTTAGCTTTTTCATAAAACACAGATTGTCTCAGGCCTGGATAATCAACGAAGTCCCATAGAAGAGAGCAGACAATTTTCAGTCAATGGATTGTCTTGCAGCTGTTAACTATCTGTCTGTGTGTCAGGTTGTAGTACTAAGAAACCACTACTTTTCATATCTCCACAACAAGGCTTTGTCTCCTGGTCTGTGATGTTTCAGCTTTCTGTGAGAACAAGTGTCTCAGTGGTCTACAGGGACATTTGTGACAGAGGTGATAGTTTTCTGTTAGAGTGTGTGTGTCTATGTGTGTGAGAGAGTGAGAGAGATAGTATGGCAATTTGATGTGGAGCTGCCAAGTCATTCTCTGTCCTCATCCCGCTTCCAGACTGTTCCTTGGAATGTCACACTGTGCTGACACAGAGAGTGTGAAAAAGGGGATTTTGGAAGGACAGTAGATTAAAAGATTGATGTATTCATGTATTGCAAAGACACTGTAAGAAGGCATTCTTCAATTTAAAGTGTTTTCTTATTAAATCTCAATATGATGCAAGACTCTAAGGTTCTATGATATAGGTATGCTGTGTAACCACTGTTTATTTTTGGCTAGTCTTGCAATTAACTCACTTGCTAAATAAGCTTACAAGACAGTTTCCCCAAAGGCAGCAGGCTATAGGCTCAATTCGTCTCCTTTGCAGTATTCAGTAGAGGTGAAAGGACAAAGTTCCTTCCTTTGTCTGTATGTATACAACAGGAGTACTTTTCTAGTTATTATGAAAAAGTGATATGGCTTGATGTGAGAACATCAGATATAATGGCATCAATGCAGCAGTCAGCAACATGACACCAACAATACGACTGTGTACAATCCTCTCCTACATGCCTGCTCTTATGGTAAAGTCTCAAAATACCAGTGCCTTATTTGCAGAATGAAAACAATATTGTTTTTGACCAAATTAAATAAATAAATAAATGTATTTAAACCTGTTTTTTTCTCCTTAAATGTATATAATTTAAGTCTTCATATTAAAGCGTGTGTAAACTGTATGCCAGAGCTTTAGTGTAAAGAATGCAAAACATTGTGATATCAGTGATTACAGTTCAAAGTCAATTGTACTGTATACTGCAAATTTTTTAATAAAAACCCCTTTTTGGCAATATAGTATATAGACTTAAATCAATTCTGACTTTTTAAAGGAACCCTTTGCTGACATTTTTGAAGAACAGAACTTATTCATCACATTAATCTGATTGATTATAGGATCTTATCTCATTTCATTAAATAAGCTACAGGACCCCTTCCTCTGTGCAGCCCCACACTAAAAGAGGCAGTAACCATCTCTACACCTCACAAAACAAGCAGATCCAGACGTTTTGACAGTTAAAGGTTCTGTATGTGACATTTAGAGCACTAATATAGCAGCAAACCACTATTTGCTATGTAAAGATATGGTGGAGTAATTGCATCCTGAACAAAGAGTGAAGTCACGCTACCTCTGTGTGTGTGTTGTAAACTGAGCTTCTCTTTGGTTTGTTGTGGTTAGACAGTCAGGCAGCACATGTCTGTGCATGTGTGTATCCCAATGGCTAACTTATTGCCAATGCTTTGTGCTACCCTCATACGATGGTTACCGCTGATGTTGCGACGCCATGGTTGTGGAGGCAAGCCGCCAACCTTCTAAGTCCCCCTGGTTGATACACCTCTGTGTTGAGAATCGTGTGCAGACAACTCTGAAATTTAGCATATAGACCTGATAATGATATTACATGGTGGGACTTTGCCTCTACCTTGGGTTGTAATAGAGTAAACTCTCTCTATGATTGCCAGACTACAAACTATTCAGCCTGAAATCTCTGACTTCTTCCATTTCTTTGCTTTAACCTATTATTGTAATACTCCTGCATGTATCCAAATGACACATCAATCTAAAAGGGCAGATCTTATGGTTTGTCCATTCTGTTAAACCAGCCAAAGAAAGTGTGAACCACACTAAGCAAGGCTACACCTTTACCAATATCTTAGGTTGCCATTAGAGAAAGAAGAGAAATCTGATATCGAGAGAGAAAAAGGATTTATTTAGGGAGGAGAGATGAAGGGAGGGAGGGAATAGTCAGAAAGGTAAATATAAAAAACAAACCCTCCCTATATTTCCATACATAAAGCATAAAAGAAAATGTGAGGGAGAGAGGCAAATTGCTCAAAAGCAAAGTGGGGAAAGAGAGAGAGTGGGATTTGGCTGGGGTAATTTTGACATGTAGATCAGAGAGGCTTGCTAGCTAAAACCAACTCTGTATGGGCACCAGATGGTCTCTGTTAACCACGGGCCAGTGGTTACACTGATAAGAGACCGGAGACCATACAGCTGGATACACACACATGCACTTACCCAGCTGGACAGAGGTAAGAAGATCTGTTCACAAGCTAATTAGAGAGCTGGAGAAAATACTAAGGCTATATCTACACTAGTCCGGCTATATTTAAGGACACATCTTTTCCTCTCTGCATTGGCCACCAATCAAACAAAGCTGGGGGGAGTTTCACACCGAGAAATGAGCAGTGGCTTTTTTCCTAAATGATGACGTGTGTTTGCTTGGCTGCAAGCTATGAAGCAATAAAGCCTCCAGCTAATAAAGGTGAATACATAAAACTGTTGTAATCAACCTGTATTTATGTTTACCTTGTCTGACAACTTTGTAAGCAACAACTAGTAATTAAATTGACAGTTTTACTATGAGTGGAAGAACTACAGTAGGCACAGGTAGAATTAATCTAAATTCAGTCACTGATACCACTTTTCTACCAACATTTTCTGAACACTAGTAAACCTGCAAAAAATAGGCCGTAGACTCCTTTTTTTCATTACTACTACCAGCATGCCTTTCTCTGTGTGTGGGTTTTTTGGGGTGTCACTTTATCTTCATGGATAGGCTGGAGAACAGGTTGGTAAACAGTAGAGAAAAGCTTGGATGGAGGCCTTTGAAAACTTTATGGTGGTTAGTTGTTTTTATATTTCTCTTTCTTATTCAGTCTCTCTTTCAAACTTGATGACGACTTGTGTGATGATTTGTGTTTGCACATCATCGCATCTCATCGGTTATGGGGCTAAAATTAGCATGTTCACCTAGGTGTCATGTTTCCATAAATGCAGATCAAAGCTGGAGCCAATAAATATCCGTGACTACGGCAGAGTAATTTGACCTGGGTGTGAATGCCGATTGTAACCTTTTCCATTACATAATAAAGCCAGACATTCGCGGGTGTTAACGGGTTTTTTGCACGGCAGAAAAGAGGCTTAATTCATACTATTCTAGGTTTTTAGAATAAGAACAAACTGAATGTATTGTTTTTGTTGTTAACATCTTGCAGCATATTCTGTAAAGTATTTCAGACAAGGACACTGAACTGACTTTTTAACTTTGTAAATATAATGTAATTTCTCTAACACTTTCTACTTTTTATGAACAAACTTTTAGAAAAGTAACTTCTTTATTCTGTGTAACTTTAAAGGCAAACAACTACTACAGTATGTTACTGTGTAAGAAAGACCTTAATCATGTTAAAGATTCTTATTACGATGTCTTTGACCCCCCCCCCCCCCCGCCACACACACACACACACACACACACACACACCTAACTGAGCAGTTGGCATGCCCAGATGGAGCCACCCACATAGCACAGACACAGGCTAGGATTTCATTCATTGATTTATATTTCTGCTCTGTCAGTCTCGTAGCCCACTGTAAGTCTACAGTTTCATTTTTTCAACTAACAATAAATTAATGGCTTATTGTGACTGCTTTTGATAAATCTGACACTTTGGGGTCGTTCGAAAAAAGTGAACCATCGTAGAAATGAATAAGTCAAAATTATCAACTGAAAATGATCTCCATAGATCTAATATAGGC
Organism: Plectropomus leopardus; assembly: GCF_026936395.1. Taxonomy (NCBI): domain Eukaryota; kingdom Metazoa; phylum Chordata; class Actinopteri; order Perciformes; family Serranidae; genus Plectropomus; species Plectropomus leopardus. The sequence goes on from NC_142186.1 coordinate 15,087,067, forward strand.
AAAGGGGTTAAGTAAGGAGATATGTATGGATAGTAGTGCATGGTCTCCAAGGTCAAGAGCTTATTATAGTCTGCTCTAATAGTTAGCCTGGCCTCCTTGAGAACCAACTCACCTCTTCATTCATCAATAGCTGCTGACAGAATGTCAGCTGGGAGCCACCCACCCCTCCAAAACACACACACACACACACACACACACACACACACACACACACACACACACACACACACACACACACACACACAATCGATAGTCAGCGAGTCTAGCCTCAATGGGCATCAACACATGCAAATGTGTGGGCGACCAAACACACGCACCTGCCGCAGTGTGACCAGTGCTGACACACAAAAACTCTGGACTGTCTGACTACAGCTCCCAACAGCTGTCATCCAAAGACAGGAGAAGGGAGGAGGATGACAGAGGGGAGAGGAGGAGAAAATAAGCAGAAGTGTTGAAAAAAAAGAGGAGTGGGGGAGAGAATATAATGATGAGGACTATTTTGAGATAATAAAAAAAAAAAATCTGGAAGTGTACAGTTGGAAAAGAGGTTCTCCTGCTTGGGGACATAGTCAAGTTGATAGGCATGTATCTTATGCAGAGCTGTGTACTGAAAATAACACTATTTTTTGGGGTTTATGAAGGTCTAAACATTGAAGTTTTTATGGTGAAGTCTAAATTTACTTTGTGTTGTAAGATATCCGTGTTTTAGCCTAAAGTTAAGCATCATCCGGTTTTATTTAGTAATGTAGGTGTAAACATGAAACAGAAAATAAAATATTCAAACTGGTTAAAATGTGCTGACATTAACCAAATAATGGCATTAAAAGAACCAGCACTGAATTTGCAACATTAGCACTTGTACAAGTAACAAAATTTCCACACTCAACCCTGAACCTATGGTCGTGGCCATACAGAAGATTACATAAGGACATAGACACTTATGAGGACTGTAAACTACTAACCATTATACATTTTAACAGCCCTTTCTCTTACTACATAGCACTATATTCACACAGGAGATAGAAGACTGGGGAGTGGGCGGACCATTAGCCAGGTTTAAACCTATGATGCTGTTTGTTAATGGTTTGCATCATAGTCAAATGAGTCACCAGAACAACTGAAGGCTGATGTCTGAGTGTCTTTATGCAAAGTTATTCACAATCTGTATTCTTTTTAAGACCCAACAGAGACTCATTGTAAACTGTAGTATGTGTGTCAGTGTGCCACTGCAATGCAGTGAAATGCACCCTGAATAGTAATAGTAATGCATGATACTCCCCTCACCCTTCTCTACTTTACATCGCTCTCCTCTACTACAGGCTGCAGCTCCCACAATCTCCCCTCCTGTCCTCCTCATGTGCTTTTGTTTTTCCCTTCCTTTCTGTCATTATCTTGTTTCTTCTTTTTCTCTCTATTTGCCCTCCAAATTTCCTCTATTATTACCACCTCATCCCTTTTTTCCTCCATCTTCCCACACTTGTCCTCTCTTTCCCTTTTCACTACCTTCCTGCAGTCCTCTACTCTATTCTGTAATGTCATCAGAGTGGAAAGTACGAGCAGTGTTAGGAGTAATTACAGGGACGAATGAGTGACGTATACAGAGATGATCTAGAGATGTTGTACTTTGAAAGAGTTTTGGACTGATGTACACTAAACAGAGCCGAGGCTGGTAACAGTAATTGTGTCAGTGTGCCACCGTAGAGCTGCAGCCTGAATACTAATGAGCGCTGTACTAAATTCCAACAAAACTTTACAGTGCTGACGTAATGCTTATTTAAAATGTGTCACGGAGAGTAGAAAGGAGGGCTGCATGGAGACTATAGGAAAAGATATACATGTAGACTTTTTGTTAAAAACTGGGATGTGAAGATTTAAGGAGGGAAAAAGATACAGGGGGAAGCAAGAGTATAGATGACAAAGAGTGTGACAGTATGTCACCTACGCGTGGTTCTGCAGCCTGAATGCTAATGAGGTCTTGAGGCCACAGATAAATAAGAAAAGATAGCTGAAACATGCAGCCATTGCTCTGTGCTACTCTTTTTTGTTCTCATTTAGATGCTTACTGAGCTACTGTATCTCTGCATCCCTCCTCTGTCTTTCTCCCCCTTTCACCGTTTCTGTCTCACAGCACTGTGGTCTGAATGGATACTAAAGCAATGGATGGGAACCAATTAAGATAACAAGAATGCATTGCTCTTGTCCACAAAATGCCACCATCCCTTTTCCTGTCACACTCGGTGGAGCGCTGTGCCAGTTATTTCTCATCTTGCACATTTGCTGCACATTCAGTCCCTATTTACAAAGAAAAGGTGATTTCCATTTGCCCAATACATCATCATTAAAACTATCAACATTTTGCATCTGAGATCTCTGATAGGCAATACATCTAGCAATACATGGGGTAACAGAATAAAAATGCTTGGAACGAATTTCTCAGTTAGTGTCTTTGTGCTACTAGTGGACTGAAGCCAGATGTTTGCTGATGTCTTCAGCGTGTGTCATTGTCTTTGGGGTTGTCATGAAATGACATTAAACAAACATTCTTGTCAGAGAAATTTAACAGTATGACACACTTCTGCCTGGAGACAAATGGTTAAGAACAGGACTACTGTATGATAGTGTGATCACTGGAATTCACATGCTGCACAGGAGAACAGTATCAGGGTGGTCTCTAGACAATCCCAAGCTCGCAAACAGTCTCCAGGCAGACTTGATATGGTAATTTATGCTAACTGGCTTACTGTACTCATACACTGCGATGTCATAACTGCACATGTTGGCTTCAGCTGCAGATTGCAATGCAAATGTAGGTCATGGAGGAACTGCACCCCCTCCCCTTTATTCCACTATATGCCTTTGATTTCTTCTTTTAAGCTGTTTTCTCTCTGATCTAGTTCTCTATTGTACGCTCCAATCTTTCTCTGTTCACTTTAGTTTTTTCTCGTTCTGGTTTCTTTTCTGAACTGGCTTAAGTCCTCTGCTCCCACCCCTCGTCTCTGATGTCTTTGAATGTAGTACCATAATGTTAACATGGTGCCTGAGTTAATCCTGTCGGTAAGCATTTGGGCAGTTCAATGAGCGGTCAAAGTCAGGACAGAAATAAAATGCTCTAAGAGAAGAGGAGAATGTCCCATGGGAAAGTGCATGATTGAAATACAACATTTCACCGTATCCTTTTTACCGTAACCTTGTCATCTTTAGTGACTGAATAGTGTGAAATGCTTCACACTGTTGAAGGAAAATTTTTCACTCATTTTAATAATAAAAAGCCTGCACGGCCTCTATTATCCTAATGTTTCCCAAATACAGTAGTAAATAGTTAAAATTTTATCATTGCTAGGTCTTCAGAGCTGCATGTTTAGGGGGCACAGTTTTATTTAATATTCACACTGAGTGTCCAAATACAAATACACAAGCTTTTGATGTCAAGCTAGGTCTATGGCCAATGGATTTTTGGACAATATATGTCACCAAAAGTGCTATTACATTCCTGTCTCATTGGCATTCAATGCATCAAATGTGGTGCACCCCCCCCCCCAAAAAAAAAAACTCCTAAAAGCTTACACAGAAAACCATCAGTTTTTGTAATGGAGCTGCCAATATGGGGCTTCATTCACTGACAGCCAGTGTTTGCATAATGTTATACACAGCATGTAACAGCTCAACAGCAGCTATTAGTCTGCTACTCAGAATCTATGCATTTACAGTCCCCAATGACGGGGTTTAAGCGTGTCATAAGATGACCAGAGAGACAGAGAGAGAGAATAGATTACAGATTACCCTAGAGCCCACTCTTGCTCTTTTCCAGGCTCTGGTGCCCCACTTTTTCTCTAATCTTCCTTTCTGGTCTGACACACATTCCACAGACAGATAGAAAGAAAGGATTTACTAGGACCTCTACCAATGAACTAAATTCATTGCTATTTTGGTTACAATATCGTCATTCTTATTTGGGGTATGCAGAACTGAAAAGCAGAGAGCAATGATAATATAAAAAAACAATCAAATCATGACACCCAATCAACATTAGCCAACTTTAAAACTGTTTTTTTCCAAACTTTATTGGACAAATTGGATACAGAGGCACAGACTTGCATCACGTCAGCATATGATCAGAACGTGCAAAAAGTCTGATGCCATGGTTAATCATTCACAGTGAAGAGGACAGAGGTTCATATTTCCACTGCAATAACTTAACTCAACAACTGAATAAACTAAAGTCTGAGTCATGGGGTCTGAGTCATGGTTCTCTTGTATGTAGGACTAAAGTCACAGCCAATGATACCTGCCTGCGTCATTCTGACAATCACTTTAAACTGCAATTCTGTAATTCTTCACATTGTGAAAATGGCAGAAGTGAGG